>NC_071091.1:31995380-32595380 GCF_027358695.1 Spea bombifrons
ATGATATGTTCTTGACAGAAGTTAAAGCTTTTCAATCTATGTGATCGCCGAGGGAAACTTAGAGACCCATCTCATTGTTTAGCAAATACAGCATTCTGTTCACTACATCAATTACGATGACCCCAGGGGTACTGAAAGCCTCCCAGTATGCCCATTTCAGTGACAGCTGTCATGCTAATGAATCCTTGGTGACATTATAATTAAACCATTTCATAGGTTCGCTTCTTCTTCTTCTTCCTTCTGTATAAAGTCTGATCCTTTAAGGAGTTGTACATGTAAGTAATACAAAAGTTCAATTTGTTAAAATAATCTGGCAACTTCAAAAATATTGACCCAAATAATAAAATCTTTACACATTGAAAGCATAAACTTTCTGTATTATTATTGACATTTTTGGTAAAAGTTCAGCAGTTTTTAATATAAAAATATATACTTAACGTACCAGCTTCTCCTGACATATGTCAATGTTAATAGCATAATAAAATCTATAGCAGGTAGGTTTAAATCTATTACATACATGGCATGTAAAGTGTTAAGTGGAACATTCCTTTTTAGTATACACTATATGGAGAAAAGTATTGGGACACCTGACCATTATACCAACAGGGACTTTTATGACATCACATTCTAAAAACAAACATCAATACATAGGTTATCCCCCTTTCACTCTTCTGGGAAGGCTTTCCACAAGATTTTGGAGTGTTTCTGTGGGAATTTTTGCCCATTCATCCAGTAGAGCATTCGTGAGGTCAGGGACTGATGTTGGACGAGATGTTGGCCTGGCCCACAATCTCTGTTCCATTTCATCCCAAAGGTGTGCGATAGGGTTGAGGTCAGAGCTCTTTGCGGGACAGTCAAGTTCTTCCACACCAAACTCATCCGGCCATGTCTTTATGGTCCTTGCTTTGTGCCCTGGGACACAGTAATGTTGAAATAGAAAAAGGCCTCCCAAAACTGTTCCCACAAAGTTGGAAGCACAGCGTTGTCCAAAATGCCTTGGTATGTCCCCTTCAAAAATGGTGTTATTCCTTTTAAAGCTTTCCATTTCATGCAAAGTTCTGGAATTGAAGAGAAGATGACAACATGACAATACGAGAGCGCTGAAATATTACAGATATTATTCTGATAATAAAATAAATTCTTAGAATTATAATGTAAATATTTCAGACAATATGGGAAAATTATTTTCTAAATATAGCTTCCCACAAAAATGTTTTTTAAAAACTAAGAAATGTAAAGTAGAAAGAAAACAACAGAGGAATATAAAAAATACATTTTTGTTAAGAAGAAAAATATATGAACACTTTCTAACAGTAAAATAATGTATGATGCATTTCTTTGTTACTTTATACAATATACTGAATATGTTCAGTTCAACATGTTCACTGCAACTGACGAGAGAAAAATCACATACTGGGTGAAGTCATGTAAGGGAGTTCTGTCCCCCCCACCTTCTGTTGAAATTATTTTTAATGTCTTATCTAGAAAGAAGAGCAGATATGAAGCCTGTTTACCATAATGATCATCTGTACGTATGTGTGTATACCTTATCTAAGCAGACACACACTTATATAGAAGTAGGTCCAGTACCAGAAGAACAGTGCCTGGTTTACTGCTGTCAGTGGTATTCCTAAAACATGATTATACTACATTCTTCAACACTACATGCTCTTGACCTTCCAAAAGAATGTCTTCAGGTCCTCAAATACCCTTTTATCCTTTATCGGAAGCTTCCAATGACTGACATTTGCTATTTTTGAAAATAAAACACATCAACTTCAATCATAACCATAATATGATCTTCTGTTCTGTAAATCCATCTATATATATTTTTTTAAATTCTTGGACAACTTAACCATCAACAGAATAAAGTCAAATCTAAATAGAGGTTAATGCCTATCATTATTTTTATTAAAGTGAAAACACCATACTATAACACCAAACATGAAGAAGGCAAAGGAACAGTAGCATATTCTGGCCTAGGCTGGCTAAGAGTATGATTGCCCTTTATTTAAAGGAGAGTACTGATCTCCTCAACCAGCCTCCTAACGCTAAGCATAGCAGTAAGAACGGCGGTGCAGGGGTGGTGGTAGGGATCCTCTGGATTATACCCATCTGTATTTGTCTAGACAAAAGTAAGTAGTAGAACGCTTCGTGTTCGTCTTCGTGGGGAAAAAAATTCCACGAATATTCGTCTGTTCTTCTTTTTTTTTCTTTGTTTTTTTGTAGAAGGGGTTAATACAGGGTTAACGCGGTACACACTACGCAGCAGCTTTGGCGCCAGGATTTTAAAGGTCCGTACTAGCAACTCTATTGGTTGCCGGGAGGGGCCTTCTCTGCTACCGATGGCAGATGAGCCCCCTGCTGGCGACCGATAGAGTCGCTCGTACAGACTTTTAAAATCCTGGTGCCGCAACTCGGCCGGGGGAGACCACTGGTCTCCCCGCTCCAATAGAGTCGCTCGTACAGAACTTTAACTCCTGGCGGTGAACCTACGGATTGATTGGTTGATGCCAGAGGAGGCCCCTGCCGGTGACCAATAGAGTCACTCGTACGGCTCTTTACCTCCTGACGTCGAACCTACGGATTTCTGCTCCTGTTAACCCCTGCAATGCTGTGTAGATGAGGTAGGCTGGATAGGGAATGGACCAGGAAGATTAGTAAACGAAGACAAACATGAAGATTCTGCGTGTTGTGTGCCTTCCTCTTCCTATACGCTTTGCCGCCGCCATGTTCGTTAGTTCGGTATTAGGGCTGAACAACAAAAACGCACACTTCCTGTTCGCTCGAATACGAATGCTCAAGTCTAGTAAGTAGTAGTGTAGGGGGGTGCTGATTGACTCTTCTCAGCCATAATTAGTGATGGGGAATGGGAGTTACAGATCTTAAAAGCAGATGCAAAAGAGGCGAAAAATGTTTGCAATATTTGTGTACATGTATATTTTTTACTTTTTTGTTTATTTATCACAATTATAGAATCTAACCCCTTCATATGTGTACATTGACATTTATGGGTTTTATGTGCGATCTACATGTATGTACAACAACTGGATACATTTACTAAGGTGATGGATTTTTAAGAACATTATTTAGTTTTTGTTGCTTAACAGGGAAATAATAAATAACACACACAAGGGGGATATAAACTTCGAAATACCTTGAAAAAATGAAAAAAACAATGGGACAAGAGGGCGTATTTTAAAACAAGAGTGACAAAGGCTTAGATGTAAAGTATTTCTAGTACAGAGATGGAAACGTAGTCTTCCAGTAGAAGTGATAGATGTTAATACCGTGTGATATTTTAAGCATGCATCAGAGATTAGCCTATCCTGAGCATATGATTAGAATATGTTTATATATACACACCACTTCATTCCCTGTTTCTGTAATTCACATTCTCTTTTGAAATAATTGTTTGATTTTTTTCCTTTTTAATTTTGACTTTATAATATATATTATTGGTGAATGCAGTTTCATATTTTATCGTAAAATAAAAATTATGTATAGTTGTGTCTCTTATTTCATAATTCATAAAAATGTAAAAAATGTCACATAAGCTTTTAAGACCTCAGAAATCTAAGGTCAGAAATCTAATTTTTGGAGGTATCAAAAACCACCATTTTGTTTCATAAACATTGGTTTTCTTTTTCATGCCTCAAAGGGAAAAAGGTTACTGAAACATTTTATTCATATTTTTTGCTTAAGTATTTTGAATCTTGAGTTATTTCATCTTTCTTCGTTGTAGGTAATTAGCTCATAAATCATTGCATATATTTTGCGATAAGATTTTTTGTAAAACCACTTGAAACCACATTATACCATAAAATTGATTTATTAAGCAAAGGATTTTGTAAAAAAAGATTTCATTTTCTTCTACTGCTTCATAAATAAAGGATTTATCACTCTTATGATATTACACAGTGTGCAATACAACCCAATTAACATAGACAATGAATGTCACCTAAGGATCCTGGTCCACCAGGAGTCATTCTGCTGTGTTACCTGATATTCCCAGAGCAATATAAAGTCTATGTCATGTTTTTCGGCCATATAACATACTCCCCAACAGTCTATTTTAGGTCCCATCCTTCTATCCCAAGTAGCTGCCCCAGTTTCTTGCTTTGTGGGGTCATGGGGTGGATGGTGAGTTCCCCTATTTACAGGGATCTGTAAAATCAATGGAGGTCTGTGCTGTGACATGATGAGACGAAATAACCAACATGGAAATGTTCATTATATTGAAATATATTTTGCGGGAAAGGGTTATTATTTAAAAAAAAAATCATATCTGTTAGTTTCTATGTAATCACATATATCAGATACTTAAATTGGCAGCAATCTGCCAAAAAAAGCAAGGATGGGTGCAGAAGGTCCTAATTTGGGACACAACAAAATAAAAAGTTCTAGACTCTTTATGATTTGGGCAAAGGGGATGTGAATAGTTATCATGTAGCAAGAACAGAATCACATTTTTGAAACTGTTAACCCCTTAATGACAAAGCCCGCACATGTACGGGCTCAAAATGCATTGTTTTCAATGGGTTTAGGGACCGCCCATTGTCCTTAAGGGGTTAAAGTTGTTATTTTCTGCATTTAACATATCCATTTATGTAAAAAAAAATGTGTTTTCTTTCTTCTTTTTTTTGCTAACTCGTGTACTTCTAAACAGATCCCAGTTATATCGGTGATATGTTCGGAGCCCTTCATAGATTAGACCTGTTCCATGGCTACCCATCACATGGAGCCTATGTATATACCAGCTATCTTTGTGGACAAAATGTATATAACCCCTTATTTTTCACGTTTGTTAGTATTCTAAATATTTTGACGTTAGAAAAACATGGATATTCTTTTATATCCTATCTAAGCCACGGGTCTTTGTGGCTCTTCCTGTTCAACATTAAAGTTATGTCTTTTGCCTAGATTATAATCCCACACATAAATATCATATTATACGACTTTAAAGAATGAATAGGGTAACTAGTAGAACATTCAAGAGCAAACTGTTTTTTTTTAAGTAAGTAATTATTAATAATATTCATCTAGTTACTGAAACTCCACAGTTTGGCAATTATCTTACAATTATAATAATGGATGATTATTAATCGGACCGTGCTGCATAGGGCTTGTCAGGTCTTGGCACAATTTATGAAACGAAGCAGGATGTTTTCAGTGAATGGATGGTTAATAATTAGGACTATATAAATGTTTATGTCTCATTGTCATAATATTTAAGTTTTAGGAAAATATTCCATGAAAAATCTAAAGAGTCCATAATAACAAGCTGGTTTAGAGAAACAGAAATCATTAAACTACGTTACATTCATTGTAGTCATAGACAAGCTATGTTGTAATAATCATAGACCATTGCTGGGCTTCTGAGGCAATACCCTCATATTGTGTGGCATGGTTGCAATGTGTCGCCCTCCTTAACCCCTTATGGAAGGAAGACATAATATCCCCCCCACCCCCCAAAAAAATGCTGTTTAAACCCGAGGATGTAAGATTGCATCCTCTGCAGACCAACAGCCAATAGGTGGCATTTCCCTGCATGTGATTGCTTGAGGAGCCGACCAAATATTTTTGATTGGCTGATCACTCTGTCATAGCATGATCAGCAGTCTTTGTGCATGTGCACAATTTTTTAACCCTAAAAAGGTTCTTTTTTTTAGCACTTTAGAATGGAAGGGTGGTAAGGCCATGTAACTTTGTAAGTACAAGTTTTTTTAACTTAAAGAATGTACTGTAGGGAGAAGCTGCAGAGCTGAAGCTTCCACCCCCTCCGTAGCATCACCACTGATTGCCTGCTAGAAACTAACAGTTAGACATGTGTACCTTCAAAGACATTAGAAATGTAAATACTTTGCGGGTAAATGTATACAAAATCATTATAGAAACCATCAGTCATAGAAATCATTATGTAGGAAGTGGGTTGGAGGAGAAAAGAGATAAAGGGAAAAGAAAACAAGCCATGTCTGAAATGGTGCATGTAGCGATACCTAATTAGAGACCAACTTTGACAGAATTCCAAGAATCCAAGAAGTATTAAGAAGGAGAACTTTATAATCATCACCCAAAATATATCATAAGCTATCAGAGGGAAACAAGCTACCAGATAAGGAAGATCATTTTTCTCTTAAGATTCCTGCAAAGCCACTGGAAAGAGCAAAAGTTAGATATCATAGCTTGATTTGGGCTAATTTGTACCTTTTCGCCTAAGTCATTCAAATTCAGAGCATGACATTGGTAGCTGAAGAAATATTAACCAATACGTTTCAATGTCATATTATAGTTCTTTCTTGGGGCTTTAATCTTTGGCATGGCATAAACAGAAATGGCTGCTTTCTATTTTTTTGTGTATTTTCAATATAGATCCAAGAGTACCAATTTGGTATAATTAAAATATTGAATAAATATGAGCATCTGTTTATCTCATAATTACCAAGTATTTGAGATGGAAACATCCTCTGGCAAAACCAGTACAAATTCACTTTCTATCATTGTCCAGAACATAAGAAGATAAAGATATGTAATTAAGATCCATGTCTGATTATGTTCTCTGAACCAATTAATTGAGATTGTCATTCCAGATTGTTATTTATTGACTATTTTTTGGCTTTCTGCTGATGCACCTGGCAACATTCCTTAAGTCATCATGTAAACAACTCTGAGTAAGTAATATACATGGAAATGCGTACAAAAAGTACTGTGCAGGCTAGCGCAATAAAAATACGTTTGTATATATAGTATATATATATATATATATATATATATATACTACTATCTACAAGAGGTCATAATCTAAAACTAGAGGGTCAGAAGCTTAGATGTAATGTAAGGAATTTTTACTTTACTGAGAGGGTGGTAGATATATGGAACAACCTCCCAGCGGAAGTGGTAGTTGCTAATACAATGAGGGAATTTAAAGATGCATTGAAAGGGCATGAAGCAATTCTGAATCTAAGATAAGACCAAATGCTGCTTAAGGTCTGACTCCTTAGATTAGGAAAATTGGACTTGATGGGCAGAATGGTTCTTCTTATCTGCTTCCAAATTCTATGTATGTATATATATATATATATATATATATATATATATATATATATATATATATATATATATATATATATATATATTAGTATATCTGAATCTACCCAGAGAGTTGCCTCCAATATTAAGATTATATAAAAGATTATATAAAAGCAAGCAGGAAATTAACAGAAAAATGACAACAGAATTGTTGTTTATTCTAATTAAGAAAAACTCAATGAAAAAATAATTAAATTGCTTGTTTTCAATCCAGGATACCTTGTACTCTATTGGGAAATAAGGAAATAAGGTTAAATTGTTGGGTATCCACCCATCATTAGGGTGCATATATTACCTAAAGCAATGGCATGCAAGACCAGTACAGATACATACCCTCTTCAACGTGATTCTCAAGCAATGTCTTAGCAATTTCGTTTCCAGTGCTGATGAGGTTATAAATTCTCCATTTATGGATTCTTTTTTTTGTTATGTACATTGTGCATTCAAATTGAATAATGCATTGACCCTTTTATGATGATAAAATTATGTTTATGGAGAGAGGATACCTTCAGGCATTATGCATGAAAATATATTTATGCTTATCTGATGTGTCATAACACATTATTCAATCTCTTTTATGTAGGTATATATATATATATATATATATATATATATATATAATTTAAATCTAAAAGTAACGTTTGAAAACAGAACCACTCGTGTTTAATTCTCGTCTCCTGTAGACAATCCACATCAGAAGTTGGCTCCAAGCATTTTCAGCACCTTGGATATTTAGGTGCCATGATTTATTTCATGCAAATAATACTTTGATAAGAACCCCATGCAACAGAGCTGGGAGACCCTGGCCTGATGTACTCTCAACAGGGATGAGGGACAGATCTCTGCATGAGTCTGTCTGTCTCCTACCTGAAATCTTTTAATGTATTCAATGAACCTCTTGTGAGCTACCCGTCTCATCTTGGCTTATAATGATTCCACAAAGTCTGAACTACCCCTCCATGCAGCTGATTTCCTGATATTTGTTCTTCCTCAAACACCAATATTATACATGCGTGTTATGCAGGTCTTGCTTATCTTCTTGCTTATCCTTACTGCTCTTTTTTTTCAGGGTAATCCAAATTGTCCTGTAAAGTCACTTTAAGGACCTAATTCCTTAGGTTCCTGCTTTCCCTGATGACATCCTGTACTGTAATCTGGACAACTGTCACGTCAGGGGCATATCTTCTGCCACAAGTAGACCTGAAGTCTGCAGTGGCAGTCAGACCTAGCCGTCTATCTTATCAGACATCACCAGTCTCTAATGCAGGCTGTCAGCAAAGATTAAAAAAAACCTAAATAAATAAAATAATGCATCTATTTGGCTTCTCCTGGAGATAACCACACCATACCAAAATATCTTAAGTGTCTGATACAATGTCGGTATTTTTTTTTTATTATAAAAAATGTTTTATCAGTGAATGCTGATAGTATAAAGTGATATTTTCAATGCATGCTGGTTAATCAACATAAGATCACAGTTAATCCGCAAAACTTGTTTTAGTTGTTTCCTCTAATCTAAAAAAAAAAGATAAAATAAAATGAAATGTTTTCTTGGGGACATTTTGGGGTAAAGATTCAAAATATTTTTTAAAGTTCCAATTTGAGACTAAAAGGACAAACCTCTGTAAAAGCAAAGGATCTGTGTGTTGTTCAATTTGAAAGAGCTGAGATCAACTGTCAGATCCACAAATCTATTTCCGCCTGAAGTGCATGCATTTGATGCATGTAACATTTCTGTGATTCAAACTCCTCAGGGGCCTGCCAAGCATTAAAATGGTAAATATTATTATTTAGTAGAGATGCAATGCTACACCTAGGATGGAGTCCTGCTCAAGTTTACTACATGTTCAGAGGCTAGCCCCAGCGGTGGGCCTAGGTTAGTGGCACCTGGGTTGAGTATTTCCCTGCCCCCCTCCCCCAACACCATAGACTTGCATATATATACATATCTCCTTCCTCTTCCTGTCACCACTAACACTAGGCTCACCCCTGACACCCTAGGCTCACCGCTGACACACACTCACATTAACACCGTACACTAAATCACATGCTGACTCCATACACAAACATGCACACACTCTAACACCATACAGTAAAACATGCTAACAATCACACATATTCTCTCACACACAAGCTCACACATGCTAACACTGTACACTAACACATGCACACTCTGGTGCCATACATATACATTAACACATACTCACTCAAACATGACACACTTACACATACAGCACACACATTCTACAACACCATACACTACCACAGTCACGCCAAAACCATGTACTTACACTTACATTCACAAACACACACTCACTATAACACTACACACACACACACTTCATAATCACTGCAGGTTTTTTTTTAACCCCTCTCCTTCTGCCTTTTACTTCGGACTGAGCCCTGTCTTCACTGCTACTCAATGTCACATCTGCCATCACCCAGGAGCACATACTGTAAAATGTCTTTGCCGTGACTCACCCGGCAATGGCTTGCGCCACAAGTGGAGCCAAGAGGGATTTGGATGATCCTAACAGTGTGGAGGCTCAGGTGTGGGCAGGTATTAAAGGCACAGAGTATAAATGGTATAAAGCCTGGATAGGTAATACAGCAGGCAGAATCATATGACGGGATGTACAGGGTGGCAGAGATTAATGCAAGGAAGAAGGTCAGACACACACAAGCCAAGGTCAGTCCATGGAGCAGGTAGTCAGACAAGCCATGTATGGTGTACAGGTAGGGCAATCAGGTGCAGGCTCACTAGGCAAGAGAGTAGTCAAGCAAGCCAAGGGTCAATATTAGCAATACATACATCCACCCAGCAAGCCAAACAAGCAGGGGCACACTAGGGTACCTCTGCAATGCAGTTCTGTATTTTTCAATCCAACGCCCAGGCTGCCTAACCTCCTGCCTCATAACACAGGTGCCCCCCCCAGGCTCTGACCTGATTTTATATTATATCCTGTAGTGCTACAAACTGTATGTTATGGAGTGCATTCACTATGGAGCATGTTTCAGCATATGGACAGGTTACAAGGCAGTATGGTGTATATGCACCAGGGAGCCTAATGAACCAGTATAACATATAGGTGATAATAGAAGACATTTTTTTCCAATATATCACTGCACTTAACCCTTAACACACATCCAGTTAGTTTGTCTGTGCACATTCAACATTTTAATCTGCTACAAACTCCGCATATTCATTAATCTGAAAGGGGCACTATGTCACACATTACTGCATTACAATAGAATAAATAGGAAAAGTCACCATCACAGCTCTTAGCTTAACTAATTTCCTTTATTAAAACAATCGACAATGTGTGCTTTTATTTGATTGTCAGAAAATTTGTTATAAAGAGATTTGCTTTAAAAGTCATTTAGCTTTTTACCTTATGGAAGCTGAAATCTGTGGTCACAAGTTACAGAACTAGCATATCAATTAATTAATATCAATTCATTTTATAATTAATTATTATGCACCAGGAAAAGTAACAAATTAGCTTAAGCCAACAAGCAGGTACAACATCTCAGCTGACCTGTGAAGATCACAAAAAGATGGGGCGGCATCGGCAGAGAACTGGTCTAGATGCCCCATACTTACTAAACATCTCATTTTTGTCCCAAGTTTCAACTAACTTTGGAGAAATCCACATATATATGGATATGGATCCATGTATATATATATATATATATATATATATATATATATATATAATATTTTGTGGAACTTATTATTCATACAAGTCTCAGAAGGAGTTGGCCGATTCTTGTGATTACAAAATCTGGAGCTGACTTGTTTGCGTTATCTGCAATCGGATGCATTGTAAAAAGAGTCTTTTATGAGTTGCATGATATTCTCATTCGGTTTTATGTACTGTTTGGTTTCTCAATATCGACTATGAGCTTGTTTTGAAAAACTTTATTTCAAAATAGTAAAGCTAATATTAAATTGGCAGTATAGCTAAAAAGGTAATGTTGTTTCAAACCCATATTTGTTTTGACTGCGATAATCCATATACGTCAATAAGTACTGAGCGATTATCCCTCACTGAGTACCTAGCATGAGGAAGTATTTAATTGGCTTTGTTACGAGTAGTTAATTGCCCTGACTGTACAGATGAGGTAGCGTGTGCAAGGGCTCAGAAAATAAAACAGACAGAACTCCGTCAGAGCCGGTGATCAACACTTCACCCCACCTTGTGCTGCTGCCGCTGTTGAAATGCCGCTGTCACTCAGAGGCCGATTATCTGAGAAAGAGTGACAGTTTACAGATGCCACCCACATCTTGCAGACGCACAATAAATAGAACACAGTACAAGCACAATGATCACAATAGCACTGGTCGGGGAATAGGCTTGATAGAAAACTTTAAACAACTGCCATATTTGTGTTTCCTTCACTAATGGCACTGATTAACTTGTCACTGCAGAAAAGAGTGAAAAGGCCCGTCACAGGCAATTGTAGTCGGAATTCAGGACAATCCATGGCCAGAGAAAGTGGAGGCTTAAAGAAGGCCCAAAATTGTGTCACAGACAACCAACCTTAAACCAGCATCTTCCGTATTTGATCTCGACTTTCCGAGATCCACAGTTATATATGTATATATGTAATAAATAGAGCACTTCATTCGACAAATGATATGAACTGGAGACAGCACCTAAGTAGCAGTAAAAAAAAATCTTCTTTATTAAAGTATATTTCTCTGTATTCAATAACATGCTCCAAAGACACTACCTGCATTTTGTCCAAGTCATAATTAACAATCCCTTCATCTGACTTCCTTAGAAATCAATGTCGGGAGAGGACTAATCACACCCAAAAAAACCTCTCAAACTATTAAAATCGCAAGCGTGTAAATAGATATCAGTAAATTAATATCATCGACAACATTTCTTGGAATACAAATTACCGAACCTAACTTAATGCACAATGAATTTATCAAAATTCATTATATGTTATGAAATCTATGAACAATTCCATTTCAATAACTAAAGCCAAACCAGTGACTTAAAGTATAGAAATTACAAAATCTATAAATCAGTAAATATCTTAATTTGGAAAAAAATCCAATAATTTAAAGTGAAAAAAATAATTGTCACAAGACTGCTCAATAGAGTATCCTTATATTTTTTGATCCTATCTAGATATAACAAAAAGAAAATTACCAATTAGTCACCTCCTTCACCTTCATATAAAAAGTTATTTCATTATATGTGTTTTGCACTTATACAAAAATATGCCCTATGTTCCATTCTGAATTCAGACTGTCAATAAATCAATAATATTTGTAAATCTCCTCCTCTTTAAGCTCTAGGAACAAATCCCATCTCTTGACATTGAAAGGCACTAGCTCCATCATTATGTGTTTGAAAATGCTGACCATCAATGCCCCATACTCACCTGACCTGCCACTCCAGCAGCAGATTGGGCTCTGTAGTGTGCAGCTAGCTGCTAGCTATGTTCAGCTGCACGCTATGTGAGCATAAAAATGTAGCGTGTGGCCAACTATGTCATTAAGCGGTCGGTGTCCTTAAACTGTCAGGGTCGCCTCGTGATTACGAGTCCAGCCCCGGTCGTGTGTGCAAGTCACTATGGGACATTGAAGGTGGTTGGAGGCATTACTGGCCATACCCATTCCGTTTTTCACGGGCCTCTCCTGCTATCCTACTGAGTCGCTCAATTGTCACGTTTTTGCAAGCAGTTGGGCTCATGGAGTGGTATGGAAGTGACTCCCCTGACTGGCAGGTAAACGTTAGGAAGGATGGCTCATTGATGCACCTAGGCAGCCATGGCCACTATTAGGCTGCCTCTGCAATGCTGCCTTTACCTTTTTATTGTTAACAGGCCCTGCAAAGCAGTGTGCTCCTTACCCCTTAAGCACAGAAAGTGTTAATCATTTCAAAAGTTCTCAAGTTTTTAGACACAGATGGCACAAAAAAGATAAATGCAAGAATCTAGAAAAGCAAGCAAATAACCATAGAGAATTTTGCATTCATTTTTTATCATTAAGTAATGTTTATTTTTTCAATTTAATTTGATTTTCAATAGCCCTATATAGGCAGCTGAAAGAAAGAAGCTGCCCATTTATCAATATAAAATACACAGGTTACCACCGAAGTGGACATTTGTTATTCGGATTTAACATACTGATTCAATCTTGATGTAAACCAAGTTATCACTTAAAATGTGGCCAGCTGTTAAGCTCTGCCCATTTCACACAAAGTGACATCAAACATGACATGAGCCATAATGACTTGCTTTCAGTGTCATTAGACTGATAGCAACTTAATAGAATTATTTGTTATTTTAACACCAGCCATCAAACAAAGCTTATTCCCTTCACATATAATACATTTTGCAACGCTGATTGAACTGTTACTAAACTTTAGGTCCTGGCTGCTATTATTCCCCAGTACATAGAATAATTGACATTCTAATTTGACATTAATCACATCGTGGAGCAGGGTAACAAAAAGACCCCCATTCCTCAGATCTAAACACAATTAGGCTATTCAATATAATAATAGCCATGGTTCACAGTTCAGGAGATGTCTGTATTAGCCTTACTGCTCCAATGTAATACAATATGAGGAACCCAACAAATCAGATTCTCTTATGTTAGCCTGTTTTCATTCTTTAGCTTAGTCTAAGACCTGGAAATTATATTTTATTGCCGTTAATATTATGCTCCCCATAGTAACCTACATTTTTTTCATAATCCGCTTTAACATCTTGTGCTGCTCAACAAATTTATGTAAACGTTAGGAACCCGCTTGATTTTTACTTAGGATCCACAAGCAACAGCCAACAGACAAGAACGTCACACTACTGCTGTACCTCATTGTCTGTAATTCTGCTGTGAGAGCGATGTGTGTTAATATCAATTAACTTATTAGATGCATGGTGTTTAGGACGTGAAAAAGTCCATGCGATCTGTGATTATGAGATATGGATTTGATAAATATGAACATGTGCTTGAAGAGTTGGGTTTTTTGGCCATGTGAGTTGAAGTAACACCTTAAGAGTACATTTTTAGTACATGATGCATGAAAAAGTCGACTTTTTAGACAGGTCATTAAATTTATGCCTGTTTTCTGCTATTTAAGTAAGATAAAGTAACAAGTTAACAAGTTAACAAATTGTAACGCCTTGTTGCAAATTCAGCTTGGTATACAGAGAAACGTACATAAGTTGTATCAAATATATTTAAATTGTAACAAAAAATCAAATAAAAGGTCTAGGAAGCCATATGACATAATGATGGGTGCTTGGAACAAATCAAAAGATCAATGTTGAAAATCTTGGCACCAGGCTATATGTAAACAAACCAATATTAACAATAAAAAAATAATATGCGTCATTTATATCCCCTCAGGTTGATAAATCATGTGTCAGTGCCTGGAGATGACACAAAACTAGATTAGGTAATACAGGCTGAACTAGACATCAGATTTGGTCAAATTGGAGCACTGGTGACCAAGTGGCAGGTGAGTTTTAATGTTGACAAAACTTGTCAATCTAGTGAGAAATCACACTGCCATTTTGGAGTCAAGAAGGATTTTCCCCTTTTTTGAGGTACAAAATAAATTAAATCGATTAATTGTGGGGGGGGGGTTTCCTTCTGGATCAACAGCAAGGTTGATGGACTTATGTCTTTTTTCAACTTAAATTACTATGTTTCTCTGATAAGACGATATAAGTGAGAGACACATAAAACAAGTGTCCCTCAGATTCCTTCCATTTAAAAGTGAAACATCAGGGAGCTGGGAATGGAATGATAAGTGGTACCTCTACATTACAAACATTGAATTGTCATTCAGTGAGATAAGACGCTCAGTATATTGCACAGAGACCAGAAATTCCCTTGTTTTTGGAGACACGTATAGTTGGTTCCTCTACATTGGATGGTTATGTGTTTCCTACTTAGATATATATCATGAATATACATTGTCTGTGTACACTTGTCAATTTTATTTTAGACTTTTTGTTTTTATACGGATGAAATAGTAGTAGCAGTTTATTTCTAACAATTTTATGAAGCCACATGAGAAAAACTCTTATGTACACTTTGACATACTTAAGTATGTTTTAAAAAAAACAAGTATATATATATAAAGAAACATTTTGCTATATTATATTATTTTGGCCGTGCCTCTCTACAATTTCTCTTCTTTCTATAATTACCACATTTTATGATACGTGGATAACGCACACGATTCCATGGTGCCCCTAGTCACAGCCTCTATCCAATAGGCCCGACTTGTGTGGAACCTTCCTATAGATTGTATTTCCAGTGCATTCACATTGCCTGCCAGAGATATTTGCATTCCCCGTGACATTAGGCAGACATCATGAGTGTTGAAGAGCCATGACGCTCTTGTGAACAATGAAACCTTTCCTCTTCTCAACACTTATCTTACAGCACAGATAAATTGAGGAGAAATGGAAATTAACATAACCTTTAACAAAAGTTAGGAGAGAGAAAAAAGGAAAAATAATTTTGCAAGAAATATGAGAAGCAACAATAACCATCGAGTGATGAATGACAATTATTGTCTTTTGTGACTGGAAACGTTCCTTCCAGTGGCCTATTTCCTGAATGAGAAGTGTTGAAGTGTTATGAGATCATACAATTCCTTTGATTTGTTAAAGTCTTCCTTTATATTTTCTTTCCTAATCTCATTTGAAAGGGAAGAGAGAAGAGCTGGAAAGGAATAAACTTTAGTAAACTTTATATACCACAACAGCTGTTCTTACGAAGCCCACTTGATAAAGAAATGGGGAAATTACAAGAAAAATACAAAATGTTTCCTTCAGCTAATATTTGTGTGGTGATAGATATCATGGTTGAAGTATGTTTGTCATCATACACTTATGACAAATTCTCCAGCCTTGTGCCTTCAACAGAATAAGATCATATATGTTGCTAGGTTTGGTATTTTTTTTTACCGGGTAGTCTTTGAGCACTCTGTCCACCAAGAAAGCAAATTGATGACATGGAGTTTGCATCATTGCTTAGAGTTCACATCTCAGACCTTTCAGATAGGACACCTACATGTTCTAGATGTGGCAGAACAGTTTTGAGCAGCTCAGACTTATGAGCCAGTTATACAGTGGAGTATACAAGCCCATCCTGAAGACTGTCCACTTTTTAAATGGTTGATATGACAAGCCCATCTTTCTATTCTTGCAATGTGAAACTTGATTGATCATCAGAAAGTGTGACCACCTCTTTAAAAGCCAATGTTTTAGCAGTTTGCTGCTCTGGAGCATTCAGGTGTGTGTTAACACAATGCCAAGGAGGAAAGACAACAGCAATCATCTTAGAGAAGCAATTGTTGCTGCCCATAAATCTTGGAATGGCTATAAGGCCATTTCCAAACAATTTAAAGTAAGAAAGATTATTCAAAAGTGGAAAACATTCAGGACAGTTGCCAATCTTCCCAGGAGCGGGCATCCCAGCAATGTCCCCCCGAGGCCAGACCATACAATGCTCAGAGAAATTGCAAAAAACTCAAGAGTTACATCTCATACTCTAAAGGCCTCAGTTACCATGTTAATGTTAAAGTTCATGACAGTACAGTTCATGGCAGAAACCAAACACAGCATATCAGCACAAACACCTCAGCCACAAAACATCGACCATGAACTCCTCTGTATACCAAAGTATTCTAGAGTCAAATGTGGGGCCATCTGTCCGACAGCTAAAGCTTGGCCGAAATTGGCTCATGTAACAGGACAATGATCCCAAGCAAATATACTACAGAATGGCTGAAAAAGGCAAAAGCCCAGTCAAAGTCCAGACCTCCACCCAATAGAAATGCTGTGGCGGGACTTTAAGAGTGCTGTGCATAAACAAATGCCTGCAAATCTCAATGAACTAAAGTAACATTGTAAAGAAGAGTGGGCCAAAATTCCTCCACAAAGATGCGAGAAAACAGAAAATGGTTACTTCAAACTATTGCTGCTAAAGGAGTTTCTACAAGCTATTGAACCATTAAGGTGTACTTAGTTTTCCACAGATGACTTCTCCATTTTGGCTTTATTTTTGTTGAGTAAATCATGGCACTGTGTAATATGTCATAAATTGTTGTTCATCTGTGGTTGTATTTACCTAATCTTTAGACCTGCTAAGGAACAGATGATTGTTATTATGTTCTGATATGTAAAATCACACAGTTCACGTAGGGTGTACTTTCTTTTTCCACACGACTGTGTGTATATATATATATATATATATATATATATATATATACACAGTCGTGTGGAAAAAGAAAGTACACCCTACGTATATTATAAATATACATATTATGCAACATTATGCACCCTTATATACTTAAAGGATGGTTGTGAAGGGTTGAGAAGGTTTGAGTATGCCACGATAATTTGAGTAAGATCCACCTACGTCATCAGCCAGAAGAAGTTACTAGTCGACAGTGGTCGAACTAATATGTGATAGTGGTCGAGTTCAATAGTGATAGCCTCTAGTGCTCCTTATATCTGCCTAAAGTTTTTATTTTTTATGTGAAAAAGTCCTCCTAAACTATTTGACAGAACTGTTTTTCATCCTGCCATTAATTATAATGACCGGCACAACAAATACTGTAATAACCTGAGATTTTGGGAGTAGCTGAATCCTAAACTCCATTAAATTAGGGAAAATTACATAATGTTACCTAAAACTGTAATGGATTACTTTACTTGGGCTACTGTCAAATGTAAAAACATAATGGCTGTAATTAAATTCATCATTGCATGTCAAAAATGTGGTTATGTATAGAATATCTTTGTATAATACTATACACCTAATTGCATTTATTTCAATAATGTTTTTTTTTAATGTATAAAATATTTTAAAATTTAAAATAATATTATTATTTTAAAAAATTGCATTCAAAGAAGGCATGTAGCTGCATTATCCAGTGGCACCTAATTTGATCTACAAAATGTCAGGAGGATACCTAGAAAAGAAGAACTGAACAGCTACAAGTGTTAACCAAAATGTGTATGTTTATTTGTAGTAGAGTGCTAACAATGGGGTTTATTCACTAAATGAAGAGTTGTCTGGCAGGTTTCAACTTCCTCACTTGACTATTCATTGCGAAGTGCCAACACCGGTTTCTCAGGGTTTCTCTAGCAAGACGGCAGATATGGCCTTGCTTAATGCATTAATCAAAGCGTAAAGAACTCTTATTAATCTAATTATACTATATTATATAATGTTTAATTAATATGCATTATACAGGGCCAGCCAAGCTTTTCATGCAGCAGAACTGGGTTGGACCTTCATATTGTATAGTGAAGCGAGAGAGTTGAAACCACAACTCTCCTGCAAGCTCTTCTACCAACTCTTCAGTGAACAGACCCCGAAGTGTTGGATCCACAAAGAAATCCTTGCCGTCTTCTACTGTACAGTTGGAGTTCTATCACGGAATGTGACTAACGTGTCCTTTGTACTAATCAGAATTGGACTATCAGCCAGATGAACCAGGAATGTGTCCATAAGCTGGGGCAGCCTAAAAGCAGAGCTTTCACTTATACTGAATCCCAATCAGAAGGTCCACAAATCACTCTATTTTAGGGTAGCCTGAGTGCAGGTCAGCTTCATAAACCGACAGCGGCAAAAGTTTTGCCATTGCAGTTCTCCATTATAGCCACCTCCAAAGACCAGAAGCAAGGTTCAGAGAAAAAAACATTTAAGACTGTATTGCTCAATTGTACTACTACCACTATTATTGGAACCCATTGGATCTGATTTATTACAGATACCTGGGTGGGTTTTTTTGCAATAGGCATTGAGTAACAGTAAGAAAGATTAGGGTTCTACATAGTTTATTTGTCCTGTTGGCCTTTTTTTAAATAAATAGCTTAGAGCTGTCCATAGGGAACACTCATAGAAATAATATTTTGGGAAACAGTGTAAAGTTAACTTTTTTGCCTGTAATGTCAACTAAAGGATATTGAATTTGTCACCCATGTGAAAATGAGTACAATGGGTACAAAATGAGTCAGTTAAGCCATAGTTACCGTAAATTAGCACTCTTTTAAGATACACATGGAAATATTGTTCACATACCAGGGTCCCTAATCAGCAAAGCCCAGTTGTGCATTTAGGTATGAAACTGAAACACCACTTGAAACTCATGAATAGCTCTGAAGGTACATACTTTTGGGACTCTAGAAAGGATGGAGAAAGCGTGGTAAAGTTCCCAAAGGTCCTCAGTATTGTATAAGGGTCAGGGCAGCACCCATTTTAGCTATATAACTGTATATGTCAAAATATAAAACTCACATAAATTTGAAACGGTATAAAGTTAAATTTCATTTACATGTACACAAAGAAAGCTCTATAAGTCACCATTTCAACAATTTAATTTATGGAGGTATAGATTTTTTGGCCAATCTCAATTTATGTTTTGGAAATACGAGCCATTGTGCAGAGCACAAGGGTTTCTCTGGCAATTCATGTCATGGATGACATGATTATGGTAGCTTCTTGGTCTGCCTACAATTGTATTTGTGTTACTCCCTCTGACTTTTTGTTATGAAACCACAATGGCCATATTTTGGTTACCATATTGTTAAATATTCAGTGCACATAAAAGTCACTTAATTCAAATTGGGTCTTCAAAATGCCGTCCTAGTTCAGCCTCTTTGAAAATAAATCTAATTGCCTCCTTAGTTCATAAAGCTTTTTGAATAGGTGTAGAAAGGATTTTCCAACTACCAACAATTTTACATAATAACATAGTCATTTAGGATGAAAAGGTTGTCTTGTTTCATTCAAACATTCATAAATTCTAATTGGAACAGATGGATATCCTGCATTTAAAGATATGTTTATATTAATCCATAGATGGTTAAACAATAAGCTCCTAAGACATTGGACAATTAGGTGTCTTTCAAGGAAATATGAATTCCAGTATTACTGCATTTGTTCTTGTAACGTGACTTTCTTCATGAATAGGATATATATATTCCAGGAATGCTATCCCAGCTTCAAAATTCTGAATGTGTAATATCCATTTACTGTAAAGGTAGTTGCCAATTTCCAACCATGTATCTACTGTACTTTTCATCCTTCTATGCATGTGAACTGTTGTATTAGAAATACAAATATGTATTTTCTAAACTGAACTAGAATAACACGTTGTCACTTATACTGTATATTATTATTATTAATATTATTATTATTATATATATATGTATAGAATACAGAAAAGTTGATTTTACTGCTGGGAGAGTGTATCGTTAAACCTCTGTAGTGCTTCTAGGTTTTTAGAAGAACCTTGTTGCTACTGAATTGGGAAATAATGATCTGTCTGAAGGGCTGAATCATAAAAGGCTCCTGGTGGCAATTAGTGCTGTGTACAATACACACCCATACTGCCACTATAGCAGCAGATGCAAAGTGCAATGTGTGGCCAAACGTATCCAACCGGTGGCTGCATAAATATCATCAAAAGTGCCAGGTCTGCATGGTCTTCTCTAGTTTGGCCCACCTGTGTTAAGTAGCTGCAGGAGACCATGCTGAACAATGTTCAGACTTCTCCACTGAACAACAACGATGGAACTCTTGAGGATTTCTGTTAAATTGGAAATTTTATTCAATTACAATAATAAACCAACATTTAAAAACAGCAAATCAAGGATATTTCTCAATATCAAAACAATGAGGTACTTCCAGTCCCATCTTTTTGAATTTTTGGACAGATTAGCTCCCACTGCTAGTTAATAACTCAAGGCTGTTGTAAAGACAATTTTGTCCTACAGAACATGATACACAACAGAAACACACTTGGCAAGTTTATATTATTCAGACTTTTAGTGATACTGTCTCTAATTAGTGCTTCAGCTGTCAGTAAAACTCTGATAGGACTTAATCTGCCTCTGCCTTTGGAGACATACAATGGAGGCGGTGGGGGGGAGTCATGGCTGTAGCTTGGCCCCACCATACACCATTCACAGATAAACAGTTTAAGTGATCTTGTAAAAAAATAAATACAAAGTAAAGATGAGCAATTTCCCCTAAGGTCAATTATGAGATTTTTTTTATTGTCCTTTCTTAATTGTTTTTTTAATTGACCCTAACGTCAATTAAACAAATTATGAGATTTTTTAAAATTGTAATTGTTTATATACGTGTTTTTATTAGTGTATGTAATTTAGTTACAATTTATTCATGGCAATAGTAATTCAGAAAATACATCTATACGTCTATCTATTTTCATTGACAAAAGCTAATAGAGTATCAATATATTTTAGATATTATATAAATACTGTATATTCTATATATACTGTATATTCTACTGTATATTGTATATTTACAAATATATTATGTAGCTAGCGCAGTATAAATATTTCATATATGGTATTTTTTCAATACAAAACAGTATATATATATATATATATATATATATATATAATAGATTGGAAAAATAGTAGAAAAAAGATGAAAAAGGCTAAGTGGTGCACCTTTATTAGGCTCCTGTGTCTATGTAATTTGGCTGTTAGCTGGAATGAAGAGAAACCATTAGATAAGAGAGGGCAAGAGGGGAAAATTTTGCTGACAGAAAAGAAATATGTTTTGAAGTAAGTTCTAGTGCCAGTGATATCTTAATCTCCCTGGCACATAGCAGCTCTTTTAGAAATTCAGAAAGATTCCATTGTATGGCGTGTTGGACTTTATTACATGTTAACGACGAGAAAGGTTTGTGGTTAATGTATAACAACAACCATTCAAAAACGGCAGTCAGAAATAAGCATCAATCTTATTACATTAAGAAATAGCAGCCGTCGAATCTGACATAGTAATACCTACATTTTGAGACACCTATCACAATGAACAAACTCTTTCATTCCTTACTGTTTTTTTTTAGCTCTTTGGTATATTATTTAATATTAAACAATCAAATATTATTTAATGGGACAGTTAAATGTCCCAGGCAACCGTACCAAAGAATAATTTCTTTGCGAGTACTTAAATATGCATCTTTTAAATACGGTAAGAATAAATAAATGACTTACCTTAAAGAGAAGCTGCAGCTCAACTACCTACCCAGTCTGGCAATTCTGGCCACCGAATAGCAGCCACTAAGGAGTAGGAAGGCACTCCTAATTAAATTAACAAGAGCACTTTCTACACATGCGCATTAAAATGTATATGATAACTGAACTGTCCCTTTAATTTTATCACATAATGACATATATTCTATATAAACATTACAAGTTACACATTATAGAAGCATACATGAACAGAAAATGATATTTTGGTATATCAAACAAAATAGGCATGGGTCCCAATGAGTAAAATGATAAAGTCATACATATTGCAAACTATAAAAGACAATTGTGTTTTATTTTTAATCCTAGTTAGGCCTCACAGGGCTGTACAAGTTTCCATGACACTTTTTTACGTGAGCATATTGTATACTTATACTGGCTCAGAATGAGAAACCTGCGTTCTAGGTTGATAATATAGGCGCTCAATCTGTTACTATTTTATATATATAGGCATTTCTTGTTGCTTTATTTGTTTGCAATGTCCATTATTACCATGGAGTACATAACAATATCCCCACTTCAATGTCTTTCTTGAAGAAGTTCAGGCTCGCGTAAATGTTGGATTAATATATGTCATAGGTAAACATAAATATAATTCAAAATGCCTTTTAGACAATATTTAATGCCTGGGTTCTATTCTTCAATCAGGTCACCTTATCCAAATCATACTTTTTACTGATCGCCACTCTAAAAAACCTATGTAATGGTGTTCACAGGTTTAAGAAACAAACACAACTAATTAGTACACCACGGAAGCGGCTATTTTAACTTGTGTTCTTAGGATCTTCATAAAGAATTCGTCCCCATTAAGTTGTTATTTCCCTATTGTTAAATTGCTGATTGTTGATGGAGTGACAAAAAAAGAGATAACAGTATAGGAAATGTATTAGAAATGCTAGTTTGGTCATCCTTGGGAACAGATATCAGTTTCACTGGGGTAAAACGTATATGTTTACAAATGTTTCCTTAAAAATATCTCCAGAACAATTAATGGATCGAAAAACAAACATAAGATGTAGTTTTGACATATACATTTAAGTATGCTAGAAGTTGTGTAAGAAATAGTCAGTTTAGGTTGTCAGTGTTGTATGTACCCTTGTCCCCAAATGTTTGTGTTATACAATATAATGTGGTGTCCTGATGTCCTCATAATACTAAGGATGCGCACAGTATTCCTGCGTGATCCCTTTTAACTCTTACACCTTCAAAGTTGCCCCAAGTGGAACTGGTTCATCGTCCTGTGAAGATCCTGCTGAGAATTAAACCAAATTCGATGAAACCAAATTTGACTGTTATAGGCTATACAGAATAGAACTACCGAACTTATTTACAAATGGAATTTGCTGTCGTATACAGCGCTAAATTACTTTGGGTTGTGGGATGTGTAGCCTAACAGAATGTTTCTATGTAAAGCCAGTGACACAGACACAAAGTCTAGCCACATGCGTTTTGCAAACCAACACGTCAGTGGCCATATCTCACCAGACTGAACTGTTACAGTAAACATAACGAGGGATTATTTTTATTGAGATTATTTTATTACATGGCGCCAAGAATATACGGCATAGAACTGTAAAACATTGGAAAAATAAAGGAACAAAACATTTTGTTGCGCAACTGAAAACCACATCATCAAATCAGGATAAATGTAGATAGTAATTAAAAGTCCAAAAAAATATGAAATATTCCAAAAAAAATATATTTTTTCTTGGTACAATAATGTTTCTTGTTTTTTTCATGTTTGTAAGATTTTGTTATCTAATAACTTGTAATTTATTGCTAATTATATTATAATTATTATTTGCAAATCTATTATATATATTTTTTATAAATTCTGATATTTTTCACAATGGGGATAAAATAGTAAAAACCTGACCTCATTCCTGTTATTCTGAGACAGAACTCTTATACCTGAAATAAATACCATGGAAAGATCATGCCAATTAATTTTATCCCTTTGCTTAAAAAAATCTGGTCGCTCATGTTGCATATGTTTTTTTAAATCAAACATTATAACCATAGTATTACACAGATAACAAACAATATATAATACTAAATAAAAGATAAATATATTGCCCTATAAGGTTTAGAGTCACATACATACTGTATATTTTGCAGAATGTAAACATCTCCTTAGAAAGCTTTGATCGCTACCTAATTCCCCAATCTTTGTTCATGATTTGTGGATCTCTCTGTGGAAACTGAGCTATAATTGCCTTCTATTGAGTCTCCTTGATAAACTTCAAACTCAGAACCCTTTCCAGTACCATTTTTCTGACCAATAAAAAACAAATATAACCTTTTTTTCAGTGTCTAGCTGTTGACATCTCTGTCTACACAAAAATCACTTTAGTGTAGATCTGTCCAAAAGAAACCTACTTAGTTACTCATGATTCTCCGTGCCAAGCATCTAAGGGAGAAAAAAAAAATCAAATCCAAGACTAAAAAAAAACCATGTGTGTAACACAGGAAGTCTGTGTCCTAAACAAATGCCAATATATTATAGGTAAGTATGTTATTTTCCTAACATTAGAAAACAAAATAAAAATAAAAAAAAATTCTAAAAAAAAGTTAACAACGATTACAGATGGAGCACATAAAAGGTAGTTTCTTTTTACATAGTTTTTATTTTGTTGTTTATATGAAAGATGGTAATTATTATTATTGTAACGCCAGATGCCGCTGTGTTTTTTCATCTCCTCTGACCCGGTTGTATTAACAAAATGTGTTCCTAAACTTAATCAGTGGAAAATAAGTAAAAAAAAACCAAAAAAACTCATGTCCTGGTCCCACAATCACTGACTAAATGCTGTCACTTTAAGCCTTTTTAGCACTTTGGGTCCAGTATAATATTAGGTAGTGTAATGGAGGCCTTTGCTATCATGTTTGTAGACTGCAGCCTTTTCCTGCCTGTTAATCTCTGACAGGGAATTACTGATAGGCAGTCTGTCGCTTTCCCTCTCTCCTTCTCCTCTCTCTCTAAATGTTCACAGTGGCTCCATGCGGAGTTGTCTGGCTGCACTTAAAAGCAGTGCTAAAAAAGTAATGGTAAGTTCGCCATTTCCCTGAGGGACTCTAAAAGGAAACTTATTTGAAACGCTGTTCACTATTTTTTTTTGTTTCTTACACCTTATCCTGTATAAGTATACACTTTCCAGAAGTAACAATCTTATGAAATATGCCGCTCCATATACAGGCAGGGATGGCTCCTTAGTGATTAAACCACAGGGAAGATCCCTATTTGCAAGCACCACAATAGGATTACTATCCTGCCTTAAGCAGGAGGAAATGGCTTGTGTCTAGTATGGACAGGACTTCATTGACAGCTGATAACATCCATTGTGATTGTGCAGACAGTGCAAACTGTACTGTCTACACAATGCCATGCAGACGAAAAGTGAACATTTGGACATATTGTGGGAAAAACTTAAAATCATCCATCCACCCCCCCCCCCATGGGATTGATAACATTTCCTATGACATGATTAACAGAAGGTCCAGGCACCCAAGTCAAATTCCTGCTATGCCAGAATGTGATGATGACTCGATGACTCTACTAATTCTTTAGAAAGAGTCAAGCATTGCTTAAGCTACTGAAATAACTAACTAGAATGGCCAATAGACTAATTTATCATGTTTTACTTAATGAGAGTTAAAGGACTTTGCCCAGAACTGAATTCTGAAATACACAATGTGTTTTCATGTTTTTTTGGAACATTGGTTTTAATAATTCCCATAATACTTCATATACTTAAATATTGTCAAAAATCCTATCTATATACCCTCACTGGCCACTTTATTAGGTATACCTTGCTCGTACTGAGTTGGACCCCCTTTTGCCTTCAGAACTGCCCTCATTCGTCATGGCATACTTTCTACAAGGTGCTGGAAACATTCTTCATATGGTCATATAGCAGTTGCTGCAGATTTGTCGGCTGCACATCCATGATGCGAATCTCCCGTTCCACCACATTCCAAAGGTGCTCTATTGGATTGAGATCTGGTGACTGCGGAGGCCATTGGAGTGCAGTGAACTCATTGTCATGTTCAAGAAACCAGTTTGAGATGATGTGAGCTTTGTGACATGGTGCATTATCCTGCTGGAAGTAGCCATCAGAAGATGGGTACACTGTGTTCATAAAGGGATGGACATGGCCAGCAACAATACTCAGGTAGGCTGTTGCATTTAAACAATGCTCAATTGGTACTAAGGGGCCCAAAGTGTGCTAAGAAAATGTCCTCCACACCATTACACCACCAGCCTGAATCGTTAATACAAGGCAGGATGGATCCATGCTTTCATGTTGTTTACGCAAAAATCTGACCTTGCCATCTGAATGTCGCAGCTGGAATCAAGACTCATCAGACCAGGCAACGTTCTTCGAGTCTTCCATTGTCCAATTTTGGTGAGCCTGTTCAAATTGTAGTCTCAGTTTCCTGTTCCTTTGCTGACAGGAGTGGCACCTGGTGTGGTCTTTTGCTGCTGTAGCTTTAAGGCTTCTGGTTTAAGGTTCAACGTGTTGTGCATTCAGAGATGGTATTCTGCATACCTTGGTTGTAACAAGTGGTTATTTGAGTAACTGTTTCCTTTCTGCCATCTCAAACCAGTCTGCCCATTCCCCTCTGACCTCTGACATCACTAGATATTTTCTCTTTTTTGGACTATTCTCTGTAAACCCTAGAGATGGTTGTGCATGAAAATCCCAGTAGATCAGCAGTTTCTGAAATACTCAGACCAGCCCATCTGGCACCAACAACCATGGCACATTCAAAGTCCCATAAATCCCCTTTCTTCCCCATTCTGATGCTCGGTTTGAACTTCAGCAAGTTGTCTTGACCCCGTCTACATGCCTAAATGTATTGAGTTGCTGCCATGTGATTGGCTAATTAGCCATTTGTGTTAACAAGCAATTAACCAGGTGTACCTAATAAATTGGCAATGAGTGTATGTCTGTAAGATAAAAAATATATTTGAAAATACTCTGTATATTAGAGTTAAAGGGGATGCAATAATCTCTACTGAGATATTTGTATCTTGTGGGATACATCTGCCATTAGGCTCCAGGTTTTCTGTTGTAAAGAACCAAAGGCCTACCTGACCAGGATCGAAGCCAAATGGTCCCCCAAAAAAGCCTTTATTACCCACTGACTATTTGTCCTTGATTGGTGGAGGGTTCCATATAATGAGAAGAGTGTTTTCAGGTGAATATGATTATTTAATCAACAACTGCAATCCAGTCATTAGCATCATTAACATTAATTACATTCCTTTTGGAGGTCTAGTGACAGCACTTAAATGCTTTATAGGCGGGTAGGAAATAAAGTCCTGGGAGAAGCCGAGTACCATGAAGCAAATCAAAGGGCACAGGTAGCCGTCTCGGTCAAAGACCAAATATATTCTCTTGGTAATTTAGGCTTAGAGTCCATCTCTCCACAGTCATCAGAATTATAGTATGGTGCAAAATGTTAGTATGGCATATAGCTACACCGAAATGATTAGTAATGGTGTCTGTTCCTGCCAGACCTATGTTTTTTTTTTAGACAAACATAGAACCGAGCCCGAGCTATAAAAAGGCCTACAAACCTGTTGGACTATAAGCAGAATTTAGCATTTCTCTTCTACATCTGCGAAACAGTCACTTTCTTGTAGTCGTGCCAAAACAATTCTGGATAGAATGCAATAATCTAATTTTTCAGTGAAATGTTATAATAGGGAAAGGGGTAAGAGACCTGCTGACAAGGTGGATAAACACTTCACTATCCCTTTGGCATGTGCCAAACTAACAGACATTAATATTATTTTTGTTTACAACTCCTCTGCTTATACTATCACTTACATATTTGACATTCTTTCCACTAACCATTAGTAGATGGGCCGATCAAAAATATGTTTGACGCTAATAGTTTTTTAAAACGGCATTGAGTTTATCTCGAGCAAGTAATATATCTCACCTTTCAGTGTGTTCAGTACAATTTCTAAAAGATGTTAAAAAAAGTAAAAAAAAAATACCGAGGAGTAGGAGTAGCAGTACCGATATCAGGAGTAGCCAACAAACAGTTCTTCATCGGGTGTTGAGCTACAGCTCTTGTTATCCTCAGCTAGCCTATTATTATAATAATAATTACAAGCACAACAAGCCCTTAGTTCGCACTTCACAGCGCAGGCAAGAATATGGCACAGTAGCAAGTGGGAGCCTTAAGAAAATGGCCATCTTCCTCATTGTTAACCCTTAGGGGGACATGAATTCTCTTGTGCCATACCTTTTCAACTTACTTTGCTTTGCATCGCGTGTCATAACAGACCAAAATTTAATAAATTCTGAGCCCAAGTGATAAAGTAGGAGCAGTAACCCGAAATTTTAACTCATTAAATTAGTTATTCTTTCCTTACTCAGCCCTTGATTCTTATTCCAGTCCTGCAAAAGAGATAACACCAATGAGGCCTGGATGAATATAACCATGCATGCTCAGAGCTCTCAGCATCTAAATAGATAATGGAAATGGAACTTTGGCTTATAGATAGCAGCAACTTCATTATATCTCTTATTGTTCAGCTTTTTTTAGAGCAAGCAATTGGATCTTTGGAAAAAAAGACATAATGAGATGAACCAGCTGAGATTTAACAGATTGTGTACATTCTATTTTGGTATTTTACCTCACATTTCTGAAGTGAATTGTCCTAATGGATGGGATCAGTCTGAGATATTTCCTTGTAACGGTACGCAAGCTAAAATATGACATCTTCAGATGGCTTACATCGGGAAAGCAAGTGACATATTCTGGGCTGGGGTGACTAGGCCTATGATGGCGGGTCTGGGGGGGCACCAGCCCTTTACTAAATTACCTCTCTAGTGCATCGTAGCACTCAATGGGCCTCCTCTGAAACTGGCCAATTTGTGCTGTGGAGGCGTGTGCAGACTCTTTATTTTTCTGCACAACTTAAGGTGGAGGGTATTGATATGCCAAGTGGAGCAAAGAATGGATCAGTTGTGGAGTATGTTTGGCAAACTGTAGGCAAAACGTACAGATGAACGGTATGACCGAAAATGTTCAAATTAGAGCAGCTAAGGGGATGATTGGCCCCTGCCCAACCTTCCGGCTTTTTTTTTTTTTTTTTACCATATTTCTGAAAAAAATAAGTTCTCAGTGCAACAGTTGTCATGATACAATTACTCCCAATTACTATTTGTAGGATATGTTGTCTTGGAATTTATTTTTCGCTCTAATATTATAGACCCAACAAATGTCTGGTGCTATGGTTCCTTTAAACACTAAAATGTTACAGTATAACCGATAAAGGGGATCAATGATAAGTAAGAGGCAATAGTCAAGGGGGTAGACGCTCCCTCTGTGTTTGCAAATACATACTGTAACATTGTGCTACTACAGGGAAAGCGCATACAAGAGTGGATTTTCCCTGTTGTGATTATAACAGCTCAATCTGTTTTAATGTGATCTCACAGCTGACTGAGCACTACTCTCTGACCTCTGTTTTCCCCATGGACTGACTCCTGTTTAATTGACACATGTGTCTGTGAACTGGACTGGGAAAGATTAGCAGTGACTTAGCTAATTAGCATTTAAATGTCCGCTAATGTTCCAATGAGTTTGTCATTTGAAATCTTGTTAAAATAGATGTGATACATTCTATAGTAATGAAATCTAAGGAAGATGCAGTTTCAGTGGCAATATCATAGCACACATTTAATAATTATGTTTTCGGTTTCGTGGAATGTTTCCATAGTCTAATAGTCTAGGGGGTAACTACATATAACTACATATATATATATATATATATATATATATATATATATATATATATATATATATATATGTCATTTTTTTTCTTTTTCAATCTTTGTAATTGTTTTACAGATATTTGGTTTAATAAACAATTATTTTATTGCGTGAAGGCTGAGATCTGTGGCAAAGGGCTGTAATAACTTAACAAAAGGGGATGCAGTTTTTTTTTTTAAAAAAAACGCTTTTGTTCAATTTTCATACCAGATGTGATAACCGTCTACCATGGCTTGTACAGTATGGAGTAGATAAGCTGTAAACATGATAAAAGATGCATTTAAACTTCCATTGCTTTTTGTGTATATAACATTCACATGTGCGCTAATGCAAATAATCTGGGGTTGTTTTCTTTATTAGAACAGTATGTTAAACAAAGCTAGAGGTAAAGTGTTTTCCCCTCAGTTAAATTCACTTTTAGCCCAAGATGAATATTAATGATATGATCAATCATTTACTCTTCACTGGGCCGGATTGGGCTTTTTATACTCTTGCAGCGTGCGGCTGTGTTTATCCAGCTGGCGGCCCAATTCATGACCCGATCCGTCATTGGAGTGGCAGCAAGAGTGAGTATCAAAATTATTATTTACCATATATACTCCTCAACAATAGCTTATCAGAAACTATTGTTCCATGTGTAAAAAAAAACAGAGCCCCATCTAGTTGAGGCTGGAAGGTATGGGCAGAGAGGACAGGGGAACATCAAGACCTATCTTGCTCCGATCAGTTTCAGAGCCTCACAAGATGGCCATGTAGGTGCTGCAACACCTGGGACAGACCCCCATCATTTTTAAAGTTCTTAGGATCAGTCGGGATGATCAGAAGATCTCCCCAAAGGGCCCTTGATCCCCACTGTGCACTAAAGTGGGACAGTGAGGCAACTACCTGTGACAAAGGGACAGTGCCCAAAATTTGTTCTGTGGAAAATAGTATGATTGGGAGGTATGTTTAATCATCACAGAAAAAATGCAATAATGGAAAGATGATTGCATGGTTGCCTTCTGCTCCATTGCATAGGGTATGCAGATCTCTGTTCTACACAATGAAGTGTTAAATTGCTTCATATCAGATCCTGGTGTCATCCTCATCACTGCTTAGTTTGCTGATTGGTTTTAAGTCTTTTCTTTCAGTTACAAGATCTACTAACAGTGTCAGTAATCAGCACACCCAACCTCCTGCTGAGAAGAGAATGCGTTTCTTTCTCCTACTGCTTAACCAAGATAAACAAAGAAGTTTTTTTACTTTGAAGAGAATATGTTTGTAGCACATTTACATGAGGTCCAAGTGTTGAACTTCAACATCTCATGTTCATTGTCAGACAATCCTTGTTCTAAATATTAAAAATGCACAACATTCCTTGAGCCTGAAGCCTAACTATTGTGTTTCATTATAGTAAAGTGGCTTGGCGGATTCCAGAAAAGTAAGCATTTAAGAAAATACCATTGATTTGGTGACTGAACAAATTAATACATTCTGCCCTGTCAACACTGAAAATATGCCCCATGTAGATTAAAGGTCTAGACAAATGAGTTCTACATTGGTCCCATAAATATGTATTGTTTTGGTGTTACACACTGTATTATGATTTTATGTCTAGATAACAGGTTAGCTAGTGTGGTCTAGCTGGTATGGCTAAACAGTACCAGGAAAAGGTTGGTAGAACATTTACTACAGAATTTTAGGTTATACTGCACAAAGCTAATCCTCAATTAGCTTGGAAAATATCAAATTAATAAATGATGTTTACCTGTTAAATTTCTTTGAACCAATTTAATATGTTCCTTAATCCAGATTTCTTCATAATTCACTGTTAACGCCTTTGTAATTCAACTCTATTAAAATAGTTCTACAGGAAAACTGTTGACTAACCATCTGTTGACAACTCTCAAAAGAAAGTGACCATGTAAAATGCTTATAGTCTGTTGCTCAATAAACATTTGTATATAAAATTTTTTTAGTTTTCTTTTTTACTCAGAACAAAATAAACTTTCAATCCATATGGTTATTTACTTTTCAGGCTATTCATTTGGTTGTGGTACATATAAGGGTGCATTGAAGATGCATTTTATCTTTTTACCTATTCTGCTTTATTGTTTTATTGTGGGTATTTAGTGTATATGTGATATCATCATAAATGTATTTTTGACACACAACTTATTTATTATTTTTTTGTAAAACATAAAGGCCAAGCCTTTAAAGCTTCAAATCCAAACAAATTTTATGACACTTTCTTTTTTATGTCAATTGACAAATAAAGTGTTACATGGATAAGAAGTGTTGTTGTATGGAAGAATGACTAGGAGTCTTCACGGTTGGTCCTGTTGCTACATACAGAGTATGGTGAGTGCGTAAAAGCATTATGAACTGGTGACCTAGCTTAACCCAAGCAAAGTGATAATTGCCCAAGGATTAACACTGTTCGGGAAAAAAAAACCTGTTAGGTAGAGAAGACCAAATGACAGTAACAAAAATTTAATTAAATAAATAATGTACCACATGTGAAACCGTTGGAAAAAAAGTGATCATACCACTGATGGGAAATCATAATATAGCAATGAATAAATAAGACCGTATAAGAACATATCAATATCTAACCTCTTTATCTACACATATGTCTATACAACCATTCATCTTTCAATGTATGTTTCTATCTCTCTGTCTTTTTGTTACATGTCTTCATCTACAAATAATAAATACTTTTGGTGTATTTATTTATATGCAACAGTGTGCTGCCCAGCCACCATCTTTATCCTTTTAGTACACAGAGTATGAATGGATGTATGTTGAAGCTTGCAATACCAAAAGCAGAAAAGAGAAAGTTGTATTCTGCTTCTTGTGACCTCTGCAAATGTGCATGTCAATGCAGTTATTCTGGTCTTTGTGTGTGTCAGGGATGCTCTTATGTCTTACATAGTAGTACAGAATCAGATGGTAAATTCATGTTTGTCCAATATATAGATCCAGTGTTGCAGGAATTGGGATGACTCAACCTCTGTAAGATGTCTGGGAACCAAACTTTAAAAGGGAAATTCAAGAAGGTAACCTGTTGCTGTAGAAGAGGGCATTATAGGAAAAACAAAGTGGATCCTGAGGAATCCTGACAAATCCAGAAACTGCCTTATTAACATGAACTGTGTTATTCATTAAGTCAGCCCAAGACAAAATTCCGCCTGGGGCGAAGTTTTAAATTCCGCCCCCCCCGTTATCTACCCTTTCTCTCCCTCCCTCCCTGCCGCCCCCCCCAATTATCTACCCTTCCTCTCCCTCCCTCCCTATTATCTACCCTTACTCTCCCTCCCCCCCCTGTACTTACCTTTCAGCAGTCCTGCGGCGAGTCTCCCTGCTCGGTCTCGGTGCCAGCTTGTAATGCTGAGCGCCGGAAATGACATCATCTTCCGGCGCTCAGCATTACAAGCCGGCATCGAGACCAAGCTAGAGGGCTCTCAGAGGAGAGAGAGAGGGGCGCCGAGCGGGTACTGACAACTTGGTAGGCGAAAACCACTCAGCACCCCTCTCTCCTCCGCTTTAAAAAAAAAAAAGGGCAAAGTGCCGCCCCTTCAAAAGTGCTGCCTGGAGCGGTTGCCCCACTCGGTTCCATTGTCGGGCCGGCCCTGCATTAAGCTTTGTTCCTGACAATATATTAAGCTCCTGAGGAAGAACAGCAGAGAGTATTGAACAATATACGAACACAGTTATGATTATGACCAAAATACGCAGGGCTTGGCAGTCACCCACATGGACAGTTCTAGAAATAGTATAGATTTCCGTGCTGCATCTCATTTGTCCACCGTGAATCGTAACCTTGTATCTCTCACCTGACCAAAATGCCAGACTCATTGTTTTAGAGGCACAATCACTGGGATTGAATGTGCTATCTTCATGTAATATAAAATGATAAATTGCATATTAATTTATGTTTTTCCCCGTGATTGCCTTTAGTGCTTTTTCTTTGGACATAAAAGAGTTGTGTGAGCTGGTTTTGACTTTAAACTCCTCCCCTGTCTGACATTGTGTCAGGCTCATCATATCTCAGCTTTTACTGGATGTTGGAGTCCAGGGCGCAGGAGTGTAAGAACTCACACAGTGATAGACACACACTTCACAATTGAGACAAAAGATGAATATAGGTATATTACACAAAACAGATACATCTCACCATAAGTAGCAGAGTAGGAGGCATACCAAGTATACAGACTGCTGGGAGTCCAATGTTAGAATAGTCCAGGTAAGAATCCAAAAGGGTCTGGGACAGGTAGCAAGCAAAATGGGTAAATCCAATAGGGAGTCCGGGTCAAAAAGTTAACAGGCTGGCAAAATGGTAAATCCAAGACACAAGTCCAGAGTCGGACATGAACTAGAGCTCCAAAGCAACTAAATGAACTCACACCTCTGTTATTGAGAGGCAGGGATATAAAGCTTGTTTATTAGGCTAGGTGTGGTAATGACATAGGCTTCAGGTGAGGGAGGCCTGGATATAGCATAACCAACACAGCTGAACATAAATACACAGACCACGGATTCTAAACATAACCAGACAAGACATACCTGGTACAGGACACCACAAAGGACAGGGAACAAGGCAAGGAACACAGGGGATGGAGTGAGGAGCTGAGATCCTCAGACGATTCTCATTTAAGCAAGCATAGGATATCTCAAATGGGACATGGGGAGAGGAGAGAGGAACCGAGATCCTCAGATGAATAAGGGAAAGAGGGCAACGGTACATAAAATACAGACAGACAAGTAAACAAAACAGCAAGCTGTGGAGAGAAGTTCAACTCCAGGCAGACCTCTTAAAGGGGGCGACCACGCCTGGCAGTTTGCAGGGCTGGGGCCGAATCCTGACACATTGGTTTCATCAGTTGAAGAAGTGTGTTTTGATGGGACGAACAGCTCAGTTCATGAGCAAACTAGGCAAACCAGGCTATGGTCTGGGTTTCCATGGATCAGTTCATGCCCGACTTCTTTAGGTTGGTTGACTTAAATCTTGTTAACTTTGACTACCAGCTGTGCAATTCATCTAGATTGATTGTCTAACCAAAAGCTAACCTGTAAACACTTTAACCCAGTACTTTCTTTTGAGATCATTTAGCGGTTACTCACAAAATGACATGCATTGTATACTGATAGCTGTGGCGAGAGCGGCCGGGATGACAATGATAACCGTCATGATGGTAATGAGGACAAGCAGAATTTCCATTTCCATTACTGGAATCAATCAAAGTGTCCTTAATTTAAAAGCAGGTCCTTTGAAAGCCAAGAGTTAAAACTCTGAAAAAGCATAGCTAAAAAGATCATTGGAACCAATATAGAATGTAAAATGTTTCTTCCAATTTTAAAATGAAAGCTAATGGAATTTGTCCTTTCCATTAAATACAAGACAAGAGTGTATCCCATGAACTCTACTTAAAATCACCAATATATTTTCCTAAAAACAATATTGTAGCAGAAAATATTAGGTTAGTTAGTAAAAAAGGAATAAACCACTGTTACATAACATGTCATTTTTAGAACACTAACAGATTCCACAGTGCCATTACAATTGGGGGATAGTGAACATTAACAATAAGATCAAAATTTACAATATACAACTCGACAATAGAAGTTACATACACAAGACATACTGGTTCAGGTGTAGAAGATAGTTGTGGAAAGGCATATTTCTTATAATATAAGTTGTTAGCAGGCGTATTTAGTAGTAAAGAAATAGTAAAAAGGTAAACATATGAATAACACACAAACGTATGCAATATTACTGATTGTGTAAAATAAATTATGAGAACAAGAATGGGAGAAGGTTAAGAAGACATGAGAACAGACATTACCAAAATAAAGCAAAATCTAGGGAAATTCCTATGCAGTGGTCAACCAGACATCTGGTTGTGGTTTATTTTTGTGCCACCCTTGCAGAACTCACTATGTTTTACCCGGAGTCTCTGAATAGAAAGTTGTTTCACCAGGGCACCTTGTCAAGGCTCTTATTCTCTAGACCTAGTTGGAGCTAGCCCCCACCCTGTGCCCCGCTAGCCCTACCTCGTTATAGCCAACACCCCATCCTGCCTACTTAATGGTGAAGTAGATGGGAGGGTCCAGGCAACCAGCCCTGGAAAATTTTCAGGTATCAGGGGACAAAAGTCTAAAATAAGGGAACTGTCTCATGTAAGCAGAGACATCAGATCACCCAATTATTAATCACATTAAAATTGCCAATGTTTGCCGGCTGTAGTAAGCCCCACAGTTAGGACATGTCCTATAAATCTTGTTATTAATGACAGAAGCGAACACTGTGAAATTCTAAAGTGTATTTCTGTTATCTGTGTAACCATGAAATGAAATACTTCAGAAGGGCCTGTTTTGCAGTTAAATCGTTGGCCCTCTGACGCAGGTTGGATAAAAGTCAATAAAGCAACACAGCTGCTGAGGGCTGCCTTGAATCTCTGTCAGTCCCAACTTGTAATTACTCTAAGAACTGAAAAATGAGAGAAGTGAACAGTTGTGGCAGATTTTAACTCAAGTGTGCCTAAATTTGGCAGCAAGATGAAACTAGAAGCATTAAAATCAAAGAAGTGTGTCACATCAGTGTTTGAAGTCTCCAAGCAGCTCTTTGAAAACCATCTGGTCCTGGTGGTCACAAACAACCGTTAAAAGCTTCAGTGGAGCTAGCGGTCTGACCCAACTACTTGCCACAGGAGTCATATCACTTTAGTTCCTTGGCATGGGCAGATTTGAGAAATATAACCAAAGGCACAGTATCGATAAGCTGCATCCCAAGCCCCACAGCTGCAAATTAAATTTGAACTAAAATGTGAGAAAATACTTTACATGATTTAATATAATTTTTTTCTAATGCTTCATTTATTTATGGAAGTGGTAAATCCAGTGTAGGTGGAAACCTACACCTACCCTAATAGGAATGGATGGGAATGGTGCTGTCATACCAGTCATTTTTCATGTTACATTAAAGAAAAATGTTAGGAAGTCAACCTTTTAATAACTATCTGTGCCTTTTAGAAAAATGATCAGTGCTTAATTGCTCTATATTTCCTGGTGGCTGCCATCACAAGGCCTTCAGGAAACCTTCTTTTAGATAAAAAGAGGGAAACTCGTACTGGGGATGTTGTTAGAGTCATGGCTAGCGTGGGGTTTTCACAAGACGTTTTATATGACAATGGGACTTTTTGATGGCTATTTTTGTAACCGAGTCAAGTATATACAAATGTGTTTACTGAGTTTAAACACATCATTACACATTCCAATTGTGACATTTTGGGCTGTAGAATACCCTCAAACTCAGCCAACAACTAATAAAAAAAAGACGATCAGCGGAGGAAACAGGGATCTGGAACCCAAAGAGGAACTGTTCCTCTATAACAGGGATACTTGGGATGCATATGTAACGGTGAAGGTTCTGGGAAGCATAATAATTTTTTTTTAACTGTGTACTTCTGTGGTGCTGTTGCCAGAGCCAGCGCTTAAATAAGCCCCAGTGAATCCAGCACTTTCACAGGGGTGGCTATTAGCTACCCCAAGGCATGTTCTTTTGGGATAGATTTGTGGAGAAAGAGGAGAGCTTCTCCGTTCCTCCAAGTGGTGGAGAAAGTGTACCCGGAAGCTCTGCCCTTTTGCGGAAGTGCACCAAGAGGCCAGGTTCATAGAAAAGCAGATGAAGAAAGAAGACACTACAAGAAGTGGATGAAGAAATAAGAAAGAAGAACAAGAAGAGGCAAGAGAAGAGGTAGACCTGTGAAAAAGTAGACAAAGACACCGAAGCAGTTGGTAGGAAGATAATGATAATGGGTGAAAGTGAGGGAGAGTGTGAGAAAGCATGAAAGAGTGATTTTATTAATCATGATATAACATAATGAACGTGGGCATAGCTTTGGTGTGCATGGTTTTGGAGGAGGGGGCAGAATTGAATCCTTGGACCCAGACAGCACAATGTCTTGGGCTGGCCCTAGATCTTGTTTAACCCTCAGACTGTCAACCATGTAGTTGGCAAAGTGGGCCCAGAGTAAATATATTAAGTGGTCACGCTCTTACCCTTTTAAAAGCTGAAAGTGTTTTATGGGACAGATGCAGCCTCCATAAAAGACAAACATTTATGGAAATATATTTATGAGGGCTTGTGTACTAAAACTACCATGATCCTCAGCCAGAATGATAATGGTGGCAGTCACAGCCATATTATTATTATTTTTTGCTTCATATAGCACCCACATTTTCCATAGCACAGTACAACGGGTAAACAGGACATAACAAGTAGTATATAACAATTTAACATACAGAAACAACAGATGAGGAGGGCCCTGCTCAAATAAGCTTACAATCTACTGAGCTACTGAGCAACAGTTGTAAAACAATTGTGGAAATGTGTATTTTGAACCTAGGTTGTGCATGTTGTATGTTAAGGCTTTAAACACTCATCTTTTCTGTGCCTTTACTGTGATATGATGTACACTTATGTACACTGACACTTATATGGGCTTTGTGTGCAACCTACTGTATATGTATGAACAACGGCATATATTTAATAAATTTATTGGAGAAGTCAGGGCTTTTCTGAAAAATAATTTCCATTATTGGCAATGCTGGCAAATGTAACTACAAACATTAACCTAGTCCTAGTCTATGTGTCCAGAACCCAATTCTTAAAGGGTCCACCAGTCCAATCATATGTGGTTTGTGGGATCATAATATTACTTTTTAGACATGTTACTCTAAACACACCTCCCTATAGTTCCAAGTTTAGTCCAAATGGCTGGGATTGAGAGTAGCAGTGATATAAATCAGGATGCGGGACTATCCTTGACAATTTGGGACTGTTGTTAACTAAGGAAACTAAGTTTAACCCCTTATTGACAAAGCCCGTACATGTACAAGCTCAAAATGCATTGTTTTCAATGGGTTTAGGGACCGCCCATTGTCCTTAAGGGGTTAAATAAATATGAATAAAGGAAAAACAGGCTGAAGTTCTAGCATAAGAACCTTACCACCATCAAACCTTTGTATATACTAGTCTATGAGTTTAAACACAAATTCCATGTGGATTGACAGCCATTATTTGTGTTTTCTTCATCATCATCAATGCAATGATAAATGCAGAGCTTGGAGACCAAAGTGTTTATTTATACAGATGTTATTTCAAACTTCTCTTGGGAAACACAAATAATGTTCTGTATCATTACATTTAAATGGCTTCCATCCATAATTTTTCATTTGTCACTTTAGGAGACTAACCAGATGACATAGTTGCTACTGAATGTAAATGGTGCCGCTCTTTCACCATAACGCAATCAAGGTGTTTCGACTGATACAAGCATGGAACAATGGAACATTCCAAATACCACATGATAAATAGTCTTCTGTCCCTTGAACTTCAAGGACAACACTTGTAAAATATACGAAACAAGTGTATAATGAAATTCCTGCCGGTAACACTGATGAAAAAATCTAAGAGCCTATGGAATCTATGTACCTCATTTATGAAACCTTATCTAATGCACTTATCATTAACTCAACATTACTATTTTATGTTTAAGGACCTACTCAATTTTATAATAAAAGTTTTTATTTGATACAATAAATTACAAGAAAAAAATATTTAAAATTAAATATTTTTAAATATTTCATCTGTCACTTTTTTCCAAATTGTACATGAGCAATGGAGTAGGCTAACTAAACTTATTAAATAGTAATATAAATATATGCACATATAGGAGCAGCCATGTTAAGTTCCTGTTGTCGCGATGATTATTATAACACCCCATTAAGTTGATGATTTATTCAGAAGGAGACAACAAAATAACAAAGCAGGAAACGGATTAGATATGCTAGCCTAATCAGTTTATGCCATATATACCTACCAGAATTCGCTCTTTAGGAAGCATAGTCTATTTTTGGGACCCATATACCTCTATCCCTACTTTCTTCCATTGTTGTTTATCTATCCTAGCAGCTCTGAATATTTACAAGGTATCAGGTCATTCCAGCAGCAGATCAGGTGCTGTAGTGTGCGGCCACCCAACTGGATATGCCTGGCTGCACTCTACGTGAGCATAACAATGAAATGTCAATATATTTAGCCGTCAGCCATGCCTATGTCATTAGACAGCCGCTGGCCTTCAAATTGTTTAGTCCAGTCCTGCTAGGTATGATTGTTTTACAATGTTCCGTAGCCTTAAAAGTAAGGGAGGTCTGGGAGAATGGGGACAGGTCCGGCCTAGTGGCTCTATAAAACAGAAACCCCAAAACATATTGAGGATGTTATTGTGAAACTTCTTTTTCTCAAAAATGATATGGTTGTTCCTTCTAGTATCTTAGATGTGTCTCCTTGGTGCTGATTCTGGTTAATGATTGGTTCAGAAGCCTTTTGTAAGGATTGGTTGAGGAGCAGAGACCTTCAGAACAGGAACTAGCACAGATAATGCTTCCACTCCGAGACACAGATCTCAGCTTCCAGGAGGATAAAATATCACCAAAATAATTACACTGACAAACAGAAAGTACACACTTGAACTAGTTTTAATTAATCGAAGCTATGCTAAAAGCTGTGACATTGACAGTTCCCTTTTAAATTACCCTAGTAATCTTCAGAAAACACATAATTTGTAATCTGAACCCTAACTGGCTTTAATGGAGGTTAATAACCTATGGTTTGCAATTCAATGACATTAAATCGAATCTTCAAGCATAGCAACTAGTCACTGACCACAACAAAATAGTACAAGGAAATCTAAAGGAAATATCTGCATGGGTTTCATAGAAAAATAGCCCATGTTGAAACGATACATTTTAGATTTTATAGACGTTCAAACAGCAGGTCATGAAACGTGTCATGACAGATTTTAACTCAATTAATGCAAACTTAAAAGATAAAACTAACACACAACACATGCACAGAGGAGTCTCAGTACACATTAACTTGGGCATTTTCATTGCAAGGTAAAATTTAGTATGTACCAACATTGCAACATATAATAGTATAATTTATGGAGTGTATATGTACAGTGCTGTAAAAAGGTATCTGCCCCCTTCCCCATCTCTTCTATTATTGTATATTCGTCACACTTATGTGTTTCAGATTATCAAACTTGCCCCTTAGTTACTAAATCAACTAAATATTCAAAGTTAATTGATAATTGGGTTCAATTTGACTAGACACACCCTGGTATGATTACTGCCAGTTCTGTTGAATATAAACATCAATCAAATAGAACCTATAGTACACTAAAAAGTCTCAAAAAGCAGCACATGATGCAACTATCTAAAGAAATTAACAAACAGATGAGAAAGAAATTCATTGGCATCTATTAGTCTGGAAAAGATTACAAAGCCATTTATAACTGTGGTTAGAGCCGTTATCAATTGAGACATCGGCGAGTGGTCAGCCAACCAATTTTACTCCAAGAGCACATCAACAACTCATCCAGGAGGTCTCAAAAGAATCATTACTAAAAAGGAATCAACTGCAGACCTAATTTGCCTCAGTTTAAGGTCAGTGTGATTCCACAATAAGAAAGATACTATGCAAAAAGGGCACCCCTGGGAAAGATGCAAGGCAAAAAACACTGCTGACCAAAACGAACACAAAGGCTCCTCTCACATTTGCCCCAAAACATCTTGATCACCCCCAAGCCTCTTGGAATAATATTTTGTGGACTGATAAGTCAAAATGGGAACTTCTTGGAAGACATGGATCCTGTAACATCTGGTGTGAAGCAAACACAGCATTCCACAATAAGAACATCATACCAATAGTCAAACCCAGTGGTGGTAGCATGAGGGTCTGGGGCTGCTTTGTATCTTCTGGACCTGTGTGACTTGCCATAATTGATGGAACCATGAATTCTGCTCTCTACCAGAAAATCCTGAAGAAGAATATCCGGACTTTAGTTTGTGACCTAAAGGACAAGCGCAATGCACACAGGACAATGATCCACAGATGAATCGCTCAAAAGAAACAAGGCGTAAAAAGGAGTTGGCATTGCAAGGTGTTTTCTTTTAGAACTTTTTTATTGCATACTTTGCAATATCAATTAATTTTCAAGAGAGCTTTCTGCAATGAAGACTGACAGACTACACTAACCCCATGTAGGTGAAAAAGTAAACATTCTATCATGTATTCTATATACATGACGCACATTTAATTAATACATATGTGGTATATATAATGACAATTAGTAGGACTTTCAATCTCTCTTTTTGGACGAGGAGACCTCTGAGGTCCCAAAAAGGTTCTTCCATGCTGATCTTTTCTATGTTGGTCCGATAAAAGGTGTCAACTTCGACTAAAGACTCAGTTTTCTCTTGAACCAATATTTATTTATCCAGATGGGAAAAGGGACTTCTGATATCCCAAACAGTTTTTGTAACTCTTATGTTAGCCTAGTAAAAAATATCAACTTCAAACTTCAGTTTGTATCAATGGAAATGTGGAGACATTTTTGCAGCTAGTTTAGCTTAATTGAACCTAATTGTTCAATTACTTTGATCTTAACTGACTGAAAGAGGTTTGCTTTGATCTTCTTAGACAAGCAGTGATTCTTAATTGAAAATAGTGTCAGTTCTGAGAAGATAGAAAGTAACTTGCACTAAACACGTACACGGGGTTGATCCGTTAGCCGTTGCTACTTAACTGTGTGCCCTGGGAGTTGAATTGCTGACTACTTTGCAACAATTTATCACTCATTCTCATTTTTTCCTGCAATAGTGGCGAAACTTGATGGCTCATTGAATTTGACCCAAGGTGTTTGTTCCCCTGACACGGCTTTTCTACTTAACAAAAGCAGCTCCGGACCCCAAGGAACATTAGACTTAAGAGGTTGGCTAAACTACCTGTGAAAGCTTTGCATAGTGTTTTATATAGAACAAATATTGTAAATCTGAACTAAGCTGAACTAACAACTTAAAATCTTACGTGTATACCATAAAAGCCATTTTAAAATAACTGTAAATTCCTTAAAGCAATTAAAGTGGCTGAAGTACAAAATCTATGGGTTTTAAATATTGAACAAGTTATGCTAATAGCTGCCTATGTGACGCTTCTCCTTTAGTTCTGCGTATCTGTAGAAAATGTTGCTATATATTATTAAATCTAATATATACTGTACCAGACCTACTTTTATTTTGTGAATCAAAAAGAGCAGCTATTCAATGCCTAAGCTTACCTCAGGGGCCAAAGTAGCTCTACCTTATCCCACTCCAGTAGCCAATTATGAACAATGTAAGTGTGCTGCATGAAGAATGACGGAATCACCATGGGTTGCGGGCTGCTGAAGCAAAGGCAGGCTGCCCCGGGGCATATTGGCCCTCGGGCTGGACCCAAAGTGTTCATAAAGGGCCAGTCTGACCTGTGAACAATTTTGGACTGGCCTTGTGAAGCAGGAATGGAGTAGGGTCATGTAATGCACACTATACCGGAGCGAGGCAGGTGAGGTGAGGAAGTGAAGGGATGATGTGAGTGAGAGCATTTACGTAAGTATGTACAGTATGTGTTAATGAATATATGCATGTTAGCGTGAGAGTGTATCTATAAGTTAGCATGAATGTGTATGTATGTGTTAGCATGAATGTATATGTGTGTGTTAGCATTATTGTGTCTGTGTAAGTGTGTGTGAGCATCAATGTGTAAGTGTATGTAAACATGAATTTGTATATGTAAATGTGATGAGATGGAGTATATGTTAGCCTAATTGTGTAAGTGTGTGTTAGTGAGTATGTGTAAATGTGTATATGTGTGTTAGTGTGTAAGTTTAAGAGTGTGAGTTACTGGGGTAAGAGTGGACAAGGTGCCGATAGGGCTACTTGACTTTACAATAAATAAGTAAAGTCTAACAGAGAGATTGAAGCTATATATGAAACAATAATTTCCAATTCTTACCATCAAAAACACAGGGAGTCATTAGACAAACAGCAGCTGATATCTTGTTAAAAGTGGTATAATAACCGATTTACTGCTGGTCCACAGGTTAAGCAGTGATCAATAACAACAATTTCATTATCCTTGTAAATGATGACACAAGTCTGAAAATTGATTGTCTCCAAATCTTCCACATACAGCGGATTAAACTAACACAACCCTGATCCCAGAGAAAACATGTATTACATTAAGCACAAAACATAGAGTACAAAGTGAGTTTTCACAAGCAGTGTTTACCATCTCAGGAGAAAAAGATTTCACGCAATAGACAACACAAAAATAGATGTTTTAGAGGGTGTGAATGTTCCTGCCAGTAAAAATCCTTTTTGCAATGTCAGAGACCTTCACACCACCACAGTCAAATAATTAAAGTGATAAAAGCCTTGATCTGTACAGTAAATAGAAAAAAAACACAAAAAGTGGGGAACACTGGAATTATTCTGATGGTTTTTTTCTTATATTCCACAACAATTTTCAGCAGATCTTGCTAGGCCGCAATAAAGTCAGATTTTATTTTCTGTATCTTTCAACTTGTACATAATATAGTTTTGTGGGGCTAAAGTAGTCTTGGAATGTCAACATAACCCTGGAATGTGATCTTTTTTGAAAATACTTTTGGGTCTGTTCACTAAAAGCTAGAAAAAAATGGCTGTATAATTCTGGAATATTCACATAAAAGCTTTTGCTAAGAAACATGATTCTTTATATTAAAGAGGTTGCTAGATCATGGCATAAACCAATTTTGAGAATAAGGGGGAAACTTATGTTTTATCAGAACATTTCCCAACATTTAAATGAAACCATACTCCTTTCAGGAAACCATACTGTGATAAAATATTCATTTTTCTTTACCCATGTCTCATGGCCCTAGGTTCAAAGGGTGTGACAAGCAGGGGTCATATATAAAGCAAAATGAACCACAGTATGTAAGGCCTGTGAGTTGTCACAACTAAAAACATTAACATGTGATATAACAAAAAAGCAGACACTGATAGGTTGTTGCCATGGAGACCAAATTTTTTTTAAAATGTCTGTGTTGTTTTAATGTGAACGTAACTTAATACAGATTAGGTTTGTTTGATTAACATTCCAAGAAATACTGATCAATAATGTTTTGCTAAGTGGAAGAGTCCCTTTAAAGTTTGTAAAGCATTGGGCAACAAACAATATGAAGAAATATCCGTGAAGGCAAGCTGTATTTTTTTTTACTTATGTCTCTGTTTGCAGTTCAACATTACTGTATGGTTTCTCATTTGCTGTAGGCCATGTTCATACCTGGGAACTCTCAGGGTTTTATCCTGAGTCTCAGGGCTTTTGCCTCAATCTCAAGGTCCCAGGGCGAAGGGGCAGATTCTCAGGGTCACAAGGTCTGGAGCTGACTTCTTCTGATTCAATATTGCTGCGATCATATATAAGAGCCATTTGGATAGCACATTTGATGAGTCACTATATAGAATCTTCACTATGGGCTATTAAAGGGGCAATTTGTCAAAGGGGTTTTAGGGTCAGCTAATTTAGAAAGCTCCCGGGTATAACCATGCTGCTTTACAACAGATGGATTAGCCTGTTTGACTTAACCAGTTTTAAAGCAGGGGGGACATTCACATCATGACCCATCAGAGAGTAAAGATGCCACCATAACAATACACAGTGATTGTCTTTTGTAATAGCTTCCAGTGAGTACATGATTCCCATTGAGTGCATAAAAAAAGAATCCGAGGCACAAGGAGTTTGTACCCCAGAAATTATGCTATTAGGGGAACAGGGCTAGTTCTAGACCAAATAAAACCCCAGGCAAGAATTTTCTTTGGCAACTTCTGCCATTTCTTCTATTTTAGTTACCATTGTATTTTTAAACATTTCATGTATATTTGCATAATGCATTCTCTTATTAATTACATCATGAAAAAATGGGAAATAGGACACAGGGCAATTGCCTAATAGGCCAATCTGCACCTAGTAAAGTTCTCCTGCAGCATCCACCACTTCAGTTGTGTCTCACTAGGCAGAAACCGTCAAAGTGGTTCAAGCTTTTTTTAACGGAAATAATGAACTCTTTGCAATGTGGGTGGTACTAATGATGTAAATTACTACACTATGCCCATGTAATAAAAAATATAAAATAATTGATTGGCAATCATTCAATTTACTAAGAACCAAAAGAATGCCAACCTTTATCTAAACTAAACATAACAGAATTATTTGTGGTATGTAAAGGATATGTAGCTCTTTATGTACTCAACTCTATGGCGTAAATTATCTAGATATCCCTTTGAATGCAACAGTATTATAATGATATGAGTTAATTATTAATTGATGTATATATGGCTTTGAATATGGCTTATGTAATGCCTTGAAAAATGCTTTAAATTATTACTGGATTTATAAAGGATCAAACTACACTATATGATGCAAATTATTTGGAGACCCGTCCTAATTACTGAGTTTAGGATGTTTAAGTCATTCGACAGGCAGGAGCGTAACAATCATGGGGCACTGAGAAGCTGCTTGGTGGCAAAGATGGGGGCTAAAATTACACCCACAAGCTGTTTGGGTTTCTATTTACACATGTATAAAATTATACACATAGATTTGCCATCTCTTTAGACAAACATTGGCAGTAGAATGGGTTGTACCAAAGAGCATGGTTACTGTAAACACAGCTCTGTCATATGATGCCATCCTTGCCACAAGTCATTTCATGAGATTTGTATCCTGTTAGAGCTGCCCAAGTCCACTGTAAGTGCTTTTATTGTGAAGTGGAAGCAAACAGGAGTAACAACAGCTCAGCAATGAAGAGGTAGACCACACAGACTCACAGAGCAGGTCTGCATGGCATGTAAAGTCAAGCATCTGCACACAAGCTAAAGATCACTATGAAGTGTAATGCCAAGTGTTGGCTGGAGCGGTGTAAAGCACACCACCACTGGACTCGGGAAATGAATCTTGCTTTACTATCTGTAAGTGCGATCTGCGATGGACAAATCTGGTTTGGCAAATGCCAGGAGAACGCTACCTACATAGTGCCTACTGTGAAGATTGGTGGTGGAGGGATAATGGTCTGGGGTTGTTTTTTAGGGTTTATGCTAGGCCCCTGAGTTCCAGTGAAGGATAATGATAATGCTATAGCATACAAAGACATTTTAGACAATTGTATGCTTCCAGATTTGTGGCACCAGTTTGAGGAAGGCCCTTTACTGCTCCAGTCTAACCTTACCTCTGTGCACAAAAAAATGGTCAATAAAGACATGGTTTGACTAATTTGGTGTTGAGGAACTCAAACGTTCACCAGGCTCTGACCTTAACCCCATTGAACACCTTTGGGATGAATTGGAACACCAATAGTGAGCCGAGCCAAGTGATGTTTTTTGGCTGAATGGGCACAAATTCCCACGGAAACACTACAAAACCTGGTGGAAAGGCTTCCCAGAGGAGTGACGACTGTTCCAGCTGCAAAGGAGGGACCAAAAAGGTCACAAAGGTGTGATGGTCAGGTATCTCCATACTGTTTCTCATACGGTGTACATTTATAATTAGATATTATAGCAGTAAATTAGATTTTTATTTCCAAATACAGTAAAACTCTTAAAAGTCTTTAAGATGAATAAGAAATTACTAGTGAATATATAGCTCAGAAAATTGTGGAAATATTATGATTACATAAAGGTACTGAAAAAATCTTAACATTTTGTAAATTTCATATGGAATATGGTACAAGGGCTTACAGAGAATAGGATAACAGAAGAGATGGTATAAACAACAACTGTTTTCAATAAAGTGCCATATGTTCCACACTATTTTCAAGATTTCCAAGAAGCAGCATCACTACCCAGAGTCATTATCTCATGGTGATGATATTTTTTATAGTCTGTTTAGGGATAGAGAAGTTCTGGCAGCAAATCCAAAGAGATCTCAACACGTAATACCTTAATCATAGACTTTATTGATCATGAAAAAAAAGGATGTGGGCTGCCATATTTCATTACACAAACAAAAGGAAAGAGAACTTGGAATTTCAAGACGGCCAATCACTATGCTCATGCTTGACCACTTAATGGGATTATGGCCGATCACAATGTGGGAGGACTAACCACAGAGGTTTGCAAAGTCTCTTTAATTTTTACGCCCATTAAGACAGTGGAAAACATTTACATGCAAGTCAAATGCTTCTACATCATTATATAGTCTGCAAATTTTAATTTATTAACTTAAGGTGCTAAATATGAGGAATTGTGCAGGTTTCCAAAAAATCTATGCTTCAAATAACCTTTTCCTAGTTATAATCTCTTTTTATTCCCACATCCACTTCAGTCTAAATCTCCTTTTTTCATTAAACTCGCTCATTTTACTCATCCACATTCCATGGAAACAGGCATAGTCCTTTTCTTGTATACCGTTGTGGTCCACATTCAATGTATAATTCCCCTTCCTCGATAACTTTTGCCCTACTACATTAGACCATTCACTTGGCCTTAAGCCATGTGTCCTTTCAGCTCCCCTTGCCCACCTCCACAGCTTTTAGATTGCTAGAGTTCCTATTACTCTGCGATGGTTCCTGTCCACTTGCCATAGTCTATCTGGCAACTTGCAGCAGTCCCCTTTCCTTTCTATGGTAACTCTTCTAGAGTTGCTATCACATCTTTTCAGATAACATCCTTTCTCTCAAAGTTAGATCTAAAGTTCTATATTTCCCTATTTCATGTATCTGCATACACACATGCTAGTTGGTGGTAAGATGATGCAGCTAAGATCTAGAACCAGATAGTGGAGTGTTCAAGAGGTTATGCATGTGTATATAAACCAGACATATAAGGACAGCAATACTGTATGTAAGGTGTTAGAGTGTGTATGTATGTGTAAGTGTACAGCTGTACTAACTATCATCACACACTCACATCATAAATCATATACACGGATCAGCCATAACATTTTGACCACCTGCCTAATATTTTGCCTTTCGGCAGTGGACAGTGGTCAGCAACAGAGCCCCATACACAAAAAAGTGATGCACTGTGTGTTCTGACACCTTTCTGTTAGAACCAGCATTAACGTTTTTCAGCAATCTAAGCTACAGTAGCTCATCTGTTGGATTTGACCACATGAGCCAGCCCTCGCCCCCCCCCTCCCATGAGCATCAATGAGCTTTGGCTTCCCAGTACCCTGTTGCTGGTTCACTGTTTTTCCTTCCTTGGACCACTTTTGATCTGTACCGACCACTGCAGACTGGTAACACCCCACAAGAGATGCAATTGATTTTGTGACCCAGTTGTCTCACCATCACAATGCGCTTGTCAAAGCCACTCAGCCTTAGGCTTACCCATTTTTCCTGATTCTAACACATCAACTTTAAGTATGAAATGTTCACTTGCTGCCTAATATATTGCACCCACTGACAGGTGTCATGATAACAAGATTATCAGTGTCATTCACTTTACCTGTCAGTGGTCATAATGTTATGGCTGATCGGTGTAAGTCATGTCCCCATCCGCTATATTCATATCTCCTAGCATCATATTCTTCCCCACCATCATTTTCATCCCCTATCATCATCCATCTCTATACCCAGGATTATTTCCTCTTTATACCGCTCTCTAGCATGCCCCCATTCATATTTTTGTATGTTAATCCCCTTACCTCTCTGTCAGTCTGCCTGCCTGTCGGTCTGCGGTGCGGTCTTGTTGTGCATGTCTGATATAATGTCATATCCGAAAGCCGCACTGACTGGCAGGCGTGCAGTGGGTGGAAGATCTGTGCCTCACATGGCAGCACATATAATCTGATGGCCAGGCCCTAGGTGTGGCTACCTACTGGGAAATGTCCTGGCATCCTGGTAGGCCTCTGGAACATGAGGCCTCAGGGCAACTGGCAGTGTGATCATGCGCTAAGACGGCACTGGTAAGAGATAATAACTGGATATTGGCAATGTCAATGTTGTCGTGCTTATACAAGATAAACCTTTTCTCTGTAGAGTTTTATTAGTCAGCTTGTCATGTTTGGTAATTATGACTAAGCCATTCTACACATTATCTAATATGCAGCTGTCTGAAAACATAAAAAACAAGAAGCTGTAAAACAACAAAAAACAGAACAATATCTTTTAACCCCTTATTGACAAAGCCCGTAAAGGGACCGCCCATTGTCCTTAAGGGGTTAAAAACATAAATGGTGGGAGCCTCTCCTTTATATAGCATCTACTGTATCTATTTGCCATGTGCACTGATACATTGCTTTATATGAATATATATATATATATATATATATAATCTCCTCCATGTCATGGTTCCCTGTAAATGCACGCAAATCCAGTTACGCTGCCTCATTCATATTCCATTAAGTATACATACACTGTTTATCATTACACACAGATGTACTTTCCAGCTCATGAATATAAGCATATACATTCCACTTCAATACAGAAAAATGCCCAGGATAAGTAGCAGATTAAAAAGAAATAAGCCATTAGAGCTCCAATGAAGAATATATACATTTGTTTGACGTTCAAACAGCTTTCTCTAAAAAGACTCCTAATTGATGTCTTCTATTTAATCAATGGCATTTTCCTAAATACAAGTGAGTTTAAAAGCTTTGTAAATTAATTACAAAATGGAAGAGTAGAGTATTGCATTATCTTTCCATCATTTCATGCATAGTGCTTCATGCAGCCGAAGTGTCCTCAAAGCCTAGACTATGTTCCAACCTATAGGTACTACATATACTGCATGCTAAGAATATTACATTTCCTGAAGCCATTTTTACTCTAAACCTCCAGGTGGATATATATATATATATATATATATATATTTGAAAATTGTAAGTAAGATACACACTAAACCTTCAAATCAGCCAAGAGGGCAACTGGCCCCTTTTGCCAGCCCTCTCCTGATTAGTATGCAGGAAAAAAGGGGTCTTTGGGGTATATTCTATCAAGCTAGACTGGACTGGGTATAATTAAATATGCTGCCAACTTACAGCCAACTCACTATAAACATTAATATTTCATAGCTTATTGTTCGAAGGAGAAATCTGATTGATTTTATGGAGTCCCTAAGGATTTTGGCATAATTTGAAAAATAGTGTAATTGGGGTTTTTTGGATCAGAAGCAGGAAGGATAGGTAGAAGGGTTGAACTTTATGGACATAGGTGTTTTTGTACCTTAATTATTATGCTACTATGAAAAACACAAAAACGTGTCAGTTCATAGAAAAACTGACATTTTTAGTCAATAGGCAGTAAAGGCTGCAACAAGTGCCGGCCTGTGGGGTGTGCGGCCGCACAGGGCGCCATGTCAGCAGGGTCGCCACTAGGTGACAACATGTCCCGGATTGCACAGGACAGTCCCACAATGGGACTTTAAGTCCCGGGTCCCATGCAGCCTAATTGAAACGCCCGTCTTTTTTTAATTATTATTATTTGACGCGGAGGAGAGAAAGGTGCGCCGAGCGGTTGCTCATGACGTTTTCAGCAACCGCTCGGCCCCCCTCTGTCTCCTACACGAGGCCTAAAACTCGGTTACGGCACCGGCATGTAATTCAGAGGTCATATTTCGGCGCTCAGCAGTGAAGTAGTGTGCATCGAGACAGAGGCCTTGCGCTTCCACTGCAGGACTTCTGCAAGGTAAGTGAACTACAAATATACTAATATTTATACATATATATATATATATTTATATTGGCAGCAGGGGCTAATATTTATATATTGGCAGCAGGCTCTAATATTAATATATATTGGTAGCAGGGGCTAATATCAATATATATCGGCAGCAGGGTCATATTTCAATCACGGTCTTTACTTCAAAGAGATAAGTACATATATTATGTAGTCTAACGCATATATATGCGAGCATCGCACCCAGGGAGCGGAGGCGAGGGAGGGGTGCCGAGCAGTCGCTTGTGAAAAAGTTTTCAGCAACAACTCGGAGCCCCTCTAGCAGGACTTCATAAAGGTAAGTGAATTAAAAAGGGGGGGTAGATAGTGAGAAGGGTGATAGGGGGTAGATAGTGAGAAGGGTGAGAAGTGCTGGGGGGAGAAGTACATAGTGAGAGGGGGTAGACAGTGAGAAGGGTGAGAAGTGGGAGAGGGGGTACATAGTGAGAAGAGGTAGAGGGAGTAGATAGTGAGAAGGGGGAGAGGGGGTAGATAGTGAGAAAGGAGAGAGGGGTTGATAGTGAGAAAGGAGGAATCGATAGTGAGAAAGGGGATAGTAAGAATATTGAAATAAATAAAGAGTGAGAATGAGTGAGAGAATGAATTAATTAATGTGTGGATGAATTGCTTGAATGATTTGTGAGAATGCATTAATAAATATGTGTAAATGATTGGTATGAATGAGTGAGAAAATGAACGATTGTGTGAATGAAAGAGTGAGTGAATGTGTGAGTGACTGTATAAGTGTTTGTGTGTATCATGGATGTTTAAGTGATTTGGGGAAAGGCAAAGATGGCACATGCAGGGTGTTTATGGGACAAAGATGGCAAAGGGTGGGCTATTTGTGGACAAAGATGTTTTGCACTGGGCTGTTTGGGGACAAAGTTGGCTCAGTCTGGGCTGTAATTTGTGTAATCTGGGTGCTGGTCAAGTTCTATGTGGATGCCAGGGCTGACCATTGAAGATGCTCAAGGGGGCGGGCTCACGTGGAACAGCTGCTCGTGACAGGGAGAAGAGCGTGTTGGAGGAGAGCGGTCTGCAGGGAAGGAAGGCAGCAAAAAAGTAAGTATTAAAAAAAAGTTGGGGTGATAGGTGGACTGACTCGGGACAACAATTAAATACAAAAAGGGGGTGACTGGGGGTTATAAGTACACAACAGGGTGGTTGGGGCATTACATAAATTAATACACAAAGGGGGGTGGGTGGCTGGGGGCAATATAAGGGTATATTAACCAGTACAAAAAGGGGCATCAATACACAAGGGAGGGGGTCTGGCTGGGGACATTACATAAATCAATACACAAGGATGTTGGGGCATAAATGTACAAAGGGGGCTGGCTGGGGGCAAAAATGCACATGGGGCAATACATATTGGTGTGGAGGGGAATACATTAAAACCAAAGGGGGGGGGCTCATTGGTGCATCAATACACAAGGGGGGAAACACACAAAAATCAAACCAGTATGGAAAGCATGTTTTTATGTTTTGTGTAGATTAACCCATACTGATGCGGGTGTCCGTGTGGCAGAGCCTGTCCTGGTGTGTGTGTTTGGGTGTCAGTATGGCAGAGCCTGCCCTGGTGCGTGTGCATCTGTTTGGGTGTCAGTGTGGCAAAGCCTGTCCTGGTGTGTGTGTTTGGGTGTCAGTGTGGCAGAACCTATCCTGGTGTGTGTGTTTGGTGTGGCAGAGCCTGTCCTGCTGTGTGTGTTTGGGTGTCGGTGTGGCAGAGCCTGTCCTGGTATGTGTTTGGTATGTCGGTGTGGCAGACACTGTCCTGGTGTGTGTGTGTTTGGGTATGGGTGTGGTAGAGCCTGTCCTGTGTGTGTGTGTTTGGGTGTCAGTGTGGCAGAGCCTGTCCTGGTGTGTATTATTGGGTGTTGGTGTGGCAGAGCCTGTCCTGGTGTGTGTGTTTTGGTGTCGGTGTGGCAGAGCCTGTCCTGGTGTGTGTTTGGGTGTCAGTGTGGTAGAGCCTGTCCTGGTGTGTGTGTTTGGGTGTTGGTGTGGCAGAGCCTGTCCTGGTATATGTGTGTTTGGGTGGCAGTGTGGCAGAGCCTGTCCTGGTGTGTGTATTTGGTCATCTGTTTCCTGGCACTTTCATTTCTGTAGGAATAAATTGAACAGATTTAATTTTTAGTTACCCAGAGATAAAACACCCTCCTGAATTTTTGCATACTGATTACTCCCAGTCTTATCACATTACATCAATATGCATTAGAAAATCAGGAGAAGATGGGCATGGATGGTGGGCTTGTTTGGTGGCGTATTGGGCCACTTGACTAGACTTGCCCTCCCCAGCACACAACCATTGCCTTCTATCTTTTGTGCCTAAGGCATATTTCTTGTAAGATACATTGGAACCCCTTCTTCCTAAATAATAAATTATTTAATGAATTAATTATTATTACTATTATTTAATTATCTTATATCAGATTTTCAATATTTGAAACTTGCTTTAAAATAGTACAAAAATCTAGAGATGGAACATGGTTTGTAATGTGAGTCTATTACATTTGGTAACGAGCTCATATAAATTTAAATCAACACTTATATTGTATCTTAAGCTCCCATTGTTAATACTTGGTTCTTATAGGGGATATTTCCTCTTGTATTTACATAAAAATAATAATTCAACCATCCTGCTAACTAGAGAGCTTTGCGCATAAAGACAATACACTTAGTTAACTAGTGGAAGAAACTGAGCTATATTTTTCATACTGCTTTTAGATGAGATGTTACACAACACTTTTACTTTAATTAAAATCCGACTTACCAGTATAATTCCTTGTTTTACATTTAGACCTTTTAGACATCCATGAAGGCCTTGTAATCAACATTGTTATGAAACCAGCAGAGTAACAATATTACTGTTTTACGTGTATTGACTGGGTTTTAAAAACAGGATTACATAGAATTCATATAAGTGCTTAGCTTTAAAATCAGCATACCTTAAAGTCCATTGTCATGATATTGTTATTATAATCATGGGAGTGATTCGGTCAGTCTTTCGGATGATCCGATGAAATTGAGAGATAGAAGAAGTCAAGCTGTTCTACTGTGTAATAAAAGCATGTGAGCCTTTCTGTTTTCCTAGTATACCCAGAGAAGATATATAAAATGTCATACTTGTGTACTTATATCCTTTGGTTATATAATGTCCTCTGCATTATAAAGTAATACTTTAATGGGGCTTGATAGCATATTGAAGTTGCAATTAAGATATTGATAAAATGTAAATGATATTCTCTGAACACATCATGATGTCCTGGATACCTGCCGCACTGGTGCATACCTCCCCAATGTCCCAACATCCCAAGACAGATCCTCCTTCGGTTTCTAAATTGTGTCATTAGAATACATTATCCTTGTAAAAAAAAATACCTTATTAAATTACATAAATAGGTACTGATAGGTCACAGAGAAATATAAAAGTGTTTGTAATGCCCTAACCCTAGCTTCTAACCACACTTCTCAAAACAAAAAGTGCCCCTCTTTGGCCATTGTAATGTTTGGAGGTTTGCTGGTTGGAACCTAAAATGCTGGGTTAGGTTCATTGCCAGAGATCAATCTTTCACAAGTACTTGAAGAGCAATCCTTGCATGGATTACAATAGAAAGAAATGAGATAAAAGCAAGGATTCATTTTATCCCAGTTAATGAATCTATGCCCATATATCTCTGTTTTCCCATTGCAAACTATGTGAAGATTGCTATTCAATTACTTGTGATAGAGTTATCTCTGGCATTTAATTCAGTCCTTTGTCGGAAGAATACATATTTCAGGTGTAGTAATTGACTGCATGTGTTTTCCTTATGTAGGTCTTTTGTTAATGATTGCTTTCCAAAATATCTGATTTAAAGTCAACATACTAGAAGTATACATATAATATCAAAATACTAGATGATATGGTCATATATATATATATATATATATATATATGTAATGTAGCCCTATAAGGTTTGGAATTTCCACTAACCCATTCACTTGTGATAAGTATGAAAACCAGACATATAAGCAAGAACACAATTGTGACCAACCATTGCAGCATTTATCAACATTCATTTTAAAAAGTACATTTTTGCTATATTTTTATAGTACATATAGAATAAAAATATTTAAATTTTTCCAGTTTAGGATTTTTTTTGTGTTTATTTTTTTATTTATTTTTTAATGTTTAAGGTACAGTATTTTCTTCTGCATATTTTCTGAATAATCATTCAACCAATGATATTTAATATAGCATATCTACAGTATTTTGAGCCATTCTATCTGAAGTTATACTGCTTATCCTTTTAATTAACCATTAAAATGCATTTTAACAAGCATCAATGTATGTATGTAGGTGTTTGGTTATTTTACAAGCTTTTAGTTAATGGAATATCTATCTATCTATCTATCTATCTACTCATCTAGCCATATTGACATTTTGTTCAGTTTGTTCAGCATATCATGTATTAACTCTCATAACACTGTATTGGAGAATTACCTTTTAACCCATTTTTCATATAAATATTAAGCTTTGATCCTAACACACAGGTCTCATTTCTCAGAAGAGAACCTAGGATTGCCGTCATACTGTAGTCTTAATCCAACCATAAAGATTGAGTCCTTTCTAATTTAAAAAGTATGAGATGTGGATAGATCAAACAACTAACAACACATTGAGCTTTGTGTTTTCCAGTGGATTTTCATGGTCCTGCTTTTTGACTCTTTTTACTTGAACAGCACTAATTGATCACAGTCATCATTTACTCTCTGTGCCATATGTTCTACATCTTTTCTAAAGATTGTTCCTAAGGCTATAGATGTAAAATGGCACCAAAGGTACCTTTATCATTATGGATTTCCATATTGTATTTATGATTTGTTTCTGTAATTATTGTGGTCCTTTTGCTGGTCCACATGTTCCAGTGTATACTTCACTAATAGCCACAGGACTTCGTCAATATATCTGTTATCAACTGTATGTAAAAGGAAAGGATAAAGTATAGATATACACATACACATTTGTTTAGTAGAAACAAAAATACAGTATCTATAAAGTCAATGCGCTATATAGAGCATTTATCTCAAACGTACTCTAGAAGTGTTCTGTGATAATGATCATTAAAATTAATTCTATAATATACACATAGGAGCCTTCAGATAAAAGATTGTACATGAGATTATTATGAATCCAATGGTTTGTCAAATATTCACACCTCTTTAGTACCATGCACACACACATTACACAGATAGCTATCTCCAAAGCCTAGTATAAGGCTTTGAGGGACCAATGCAGTACAATATATAAAGGAGGACTCAGGGCACTGCAGCTCTCATGAACTTATCTAAACTAGTCACGCAGGTCCACTTCCAGAATATTCCCAAAATGGTAATATTGAGTGGAGGATTCTTGTGAAAGAGCTACAAATCAAAATGAATTAATTCAGCTTTCCCGTCTTTTTATTGTCTGTAAATACGCTGGGGAAAACAGTAACTAACAAACACCCATGCATACCTCTACTTGTGGTTTTATGGTCTTCTGCTTCGAGAAACAAAAAACCTACTTAGCACACATTGTACACTTACCTACCCATGATTCTCTGGCACTCTCCAACCTGCTGTTCTGCTAAGTTCTGCGAAGCACACATGACTAGGTACCTAGTCACTAGATAACGATACCATCAATGAAAGAAAACAACTCTCCTGGTAGTTTTCCTTTAGTAAAAGTCATATGAACCCTAAGGACAACCTATTTACCAAGGATAAGCAGTAAAAGACTTGGTGGCGAACATCTCACAAACGTCCCTGCAGCCACCAATGCCTTCTTCTCACATCTTGTCACACACTGTTGTCCTACTCCCTACTATGCACGATTTTTAATATTCAATCAAATTTTATTTTTTTCCACCTCACATTTCTACTTGAATTGTATTGCAGTGTGACACGACCAATCATTGTTAGGGCAATTTGGTCAGTAGAACTTCCTGCTTCTAGACTTTGTACCTTTAAAAAATAGATTCCTCAGTTGGTCTGAGCCTTTCTCTCAGTGTGCTTCTTGTCAGCCTGCATTAGTTTCTAATCTAAAAAGCTAAAGGTGAACATGGCATTGCAGCATGTGAACTCAGCAAAGCCTTCCTCTTGAAACAAGCTGACAATTAGTACAAGGATCAGCATCAAAAAGAGCAAAACAGCATGAAGCCTGTCTAATTAGTCATATGAGCAGAGGGCTTCGCCTTCACTTCCTTAGGTACGCTCCCCTGTCACTTCTTATACAAGGAAAAAAATTCATCGTGGCACTGCAGTATTCAGATGACAATAAATTTGGATTTTGGCAGTGTTTTTTTATCTGGAACAGCTGATATAAACAAATATACAACAGGACATTATTAAGTTTAAATATCAATAAGATACATTATGTATGTCACTATTTTATTTTTTGTTAAGAAAAAGTCTGGCAGTGCTTGGTAGCACTTTAATGATCTTTTGTAAAATTTCAATATCAACTCTGCTAATTAATGCAACCAATATGGTCTCTTATTTTATAGCAGTATGTTTTATAGCAGTTTCGATCTTTATTTATCAGGATGCATATTTACAGAACACAAAGACAAGATTCAGTTTTTTTGATTCCTGCCTTGCATATTTTGCGCAAGAATAGTGAAGTATTAAAAATGGAATGTCCCTGTCCTAGATCCAGCCATCTGCCAAAAAAGAAAAAAGTCATGGTCTAATGTCTTGCTGTGGGTGTTCCTAGCTGGTGGTGCCATCTGATAGCAGGATATTACAGAGTAAATCTCATTACTAGTCAACCTAGGTCACAGCAAGGGTTGCCACCTCGTTTCAGCTGTTCCTTGAACACTCTTTGAGAGGTTGTGACTGGGGCATGATCACATGGGTAGGTTACCAGTTTGGGTTACAGAATAGCTAAAATGTTTGGTTTTGGAGAGTAGAGAGAGGACAAACATGAAGGAAAAGAGAAAGAAGGGCGAGAAAAGTAAAGGAGTGAGAATTATGAGAGAGGAGAGATCAGCAGACAACAAGAGTAGAGAGAAAAGAGTGTGTACAGAGAAAGATGATAGAAAGGCTGGAGAAGAGAAATTAGAAAAAATATAACTGAGAAACGAGAGTGAGAAATGAGTGAAGATAAAGAGGAGAAAAGAGAAAATAAAAGGATAGAAGAAAGGAGGGAAGAGACAATGGAGGGGAGATAGGAGCAAAAGAAGAGTGGAAAAGAAGAGCAAAAGGACAGAGAAGTAGGAAGCTCCTATTTTAGAAATTAAACAAGCCCTGCTCACAGTCTCAGTTACCATCTTCTTACCAGACAATTTGGAACAGGGCTCCTCAACCCTCTCCTCAAGGCACAACTAACAATCAAGGACATAGGTATTACTTAGGTGTATCTAAGGTGGTTAAGGTGTTTTTTGTTTTTAATTTTGCAACACCTTAGACACACCTATGTAATACCTAAATCATGTACTGTTACGTGTGCCTTGAGGATAGGGTTGAGGACCACTGATCTAGAAGGCCCTGGGTAATGCCTATAATCTACAAATACTCTGTACATGGACACTTCGATACTGTAGCTTAACATACTCCAGTGTATCACTGCATTAACTCTCTCCCCCACTCTCAATAAGTGCAGAAAATGGCAACATTTACTTGTCCAAGGGCTACCACCGCAGCCAGTTGTGGGGACATAAAGAGGTAAATCCAGGACCCAGGACATATATCTTTATTCGTGGACTGTCCATATGAGACATGGACAGGAGGCAACCCTAGTCACAGCACAAGTCCATTATGACTGCATCATTTCTGCCAGTCCTCTGTGGGTTTGCTTTATATTCATTACCGTATGGAGATTTGTTTTTTAAGTGCTACTGGCTATCAAAATTGTGTCATTATTTGTTGTATGCATGTTTTGTAATGCTACGTAGCTGCATTTTGGTGGCAACTGGTCTGATGTCCCTGTCCAAGGAACAGTTTGGCCAATATTTTGTCTAGGGCCATTCGAAACAAACTTGATGGATATAACTGTATGCAAAAAAGGTATTGTTCACCTGTTTCTTTGTTTTGAAGCAATGTATTATAGTGATGTAATTCTCACATTTGCATAGCCTCTCTTATAGCTGCATATGTGCTTGTAGCATCGACTACGATTAAGATAACTGTACCTGGTTTATTGGATCCCTTAAGATTTTTGCATTAAAGCCCCGTGTATTTTGTTTTTAGATTTACCTGCCAGCCCAGCCCAGGGGTAAACATAAGACTCAATCATCTGATTATAAGAGGGCTTTGTAAAGCTGTGTTTAATATATGATTAAATTAAAATGGTTAACTGGGTAATTGCATCACACTTATTATTCAAATTCTGTAGTGGCGTAGGTTTAAATATTGTCATTAAAAATTGACATTGTTTTGAATGTTTTATGGTTAACCAGAATGGCAAAAAGAACGTTGCTCCAGAGTTTCTTCAGATTTGTACATTTTACCTTATTTCTCAGAAAATGTGCAATTATACAATTTGTTAAATGAAAACCTTTAACAACCTTAACATATTTTAGAACACTTTTCTGAATTCCTATGCCTGTCCTACTTCTCTAAAATATCCACATCTCATCCAAAGAAGGGCATTCTCTTAATTCTCATTTGATAAAATAATATACTTATCATATGTGTCCAATATGTATTGACTCAAAAGTGGATGTATACTGTAAATATCTTTCATATTCTCGAACACCGTACAAGGCTACCGTACAATTTTAATAATGTTCAGGAGTGGACACTTATTGACTTGTTCGTACTGAAATGTAAATGCGAGAGAATAAAATCCTAATAAAAAGCCGCCCAGGCGCACAGGTGTGTTTATTTGCATGAAGATTGGACTTCATGGGGAGCACTTACATTGAGAAAGAGGTGGTGGGCACCTGGAAACTTATGTGTTGAGGTCTGCTCTTCATGCAAATAAACTTGTGATTATTTGACAAGCAAACCCGTGCGCCTGGGCATCTTTTTATTGTGATATACTGTATATTTTGGCAGAGAGGGAGCAGCAGCTATGTTTGCGGGCGGCAGCACAGTATTATTTAATAGACGCAGATTTATGTACTTGAAGTACGCCCCTAACCTATGGATTTACAGAGAATACAATCCTGATAAAGCTGGCTCTGAAAAATTTAAAATATATTGAATACTTCCGCCTTTATCCTTACCCAAAGCTGTACTTCATGTGTAATATCAGTTAATTGCAGTAACTGAACAAGCCATTTATATGAACTAAGGCTGTTGTACCTAGACCATTGTTTAGGGAATTGCACCAAGGGGACTTTATCTCAATCCAGAGCCAGCCAATTCCATGCTCGTCTGAGGGTAAAAGCAGATTCTAGTTCTGGGTTCTAGTTCAGTGGGAGAGTGCGGAGGGATTATCCTCTCATTTTAAGAGCAATGAAAACTGTCAGATCACTAGAGGAATGAGGATACGGGTAGATGGTTCTAACCTTGCTTCCTATACAGTTTAACTAGGACCAGCTTGCATTTGCTGTTTCTTCTCCCTGTTCTTTACGACTGGGCAACGTGTCTATGGCAACCCAACTCGGTAATGACTTTTTCAGAAGGGCCTTTCAGACTATGGAACATAAAATCTTTGCAGAGAATATATTCCATTAAAATATTGCTTCTTATGTATTTTTTTCAAAAATACTTGTATCTTTGATTGGCCAGTCATATATTTTTGTATGTATTATATGATTATTGTTAAGGCCCACTGGACAGCATATGATCTAGCCCATACATTAAAATATTAACATGATATCATAGCATATGATTAATTAAGGGTTCTAATATGTTCTGTATTTTTTAATTTAATACAATTTATGCAACGTTTAAAATACACAATGTAAAAAGCAATAATTCTAAATGTTTCTTAGATCATGCTCTAGTTGCATTACCATCTTTAGATGCCTTTGGGATGGTGGAAGTTCACCCTTAATATGGTTGATGTGTGTGACCGGTTGTTAAATTCATATATTCCCACATTTGTGTAGCCAATTTCCTTAATAAAGATTAGTTGTTTCTGTCTGTCTTTTGTGTTATGCCTTCATTTATCTTTTTGCAATCTATGCTGTTTTATCACATCCACCAGCCATTTTATTGCAAGAACAGCAGCGTATAACAAAAACATACAGAACAATGAAAAATAGAACAAGTAATAAATACATGTTGTTGCACCATTAGCTATACTAAATACTATAAAAAAATAATAATATAGTCTTAAAAAGCAACAAAAATATTTTATTAAATAAAATTGTGAAAATTCAAATAGAGAAACTCTAGAGATTATATAGATTTTATATGCAACATTCCCTGGGTTTCCCACCGTGGAAGACTTGGCAGTGTTCTGGAGCTTCCAATCACCTTTAGAATTGATTCTCATGTTTCCATAATGGGGCTAAACTTGAACAATTTCATAAATAGCAGCTGTAGTTTCATTTTTAGCAATAGGAAATATCCATTTCAGTATTTCTACTGGGCTCACGGAGGTATGATTGTATAAGGCAGGTACCATCTTGCCCCTACCAATGTTCAGCGCATGTAATGTCAAACATGACTGCCTAGATGTTGTAATGGATAACTGCTTCCCTAAGTACCAGCTAAATAAAGTACTGCAAGCAAAAAAAGGCATAACATTACCCAAAACTAAATTTCTCATCTATTCAGTTACTCTCACATGAATGAGGGAGGGTATAGGGTTTGATCTGAGGGCACTCATTTGCTTTAATAAACAAGGGTTAGCTTGCCAGTTATAAACATTACAGAATTGTTCTAAGAGTCAGATACACTTTTATATAATGTTTATTATATATATATATATATATATATATATATATATATATTTATATATTTTACTTTTAATCACAATTAGAACTTAACCCACAAATTGTAAGTTCTGCACAACAGGCCACATTTCGCTTATAATTCATACATCACTGTAGCTTCCATTACCATAACCTTTTGATCATAACCCATTTACTAAATATTCTGACCATAAAAGTTACATAACAACATGTAAAACCCAGTTGATTGACCCAAAGAAGTAAAATGTAAGTGTATTGCTTGCAGAGTCACAATAAAGGAATACAATGAAAGACAAGATACACAAATTAAAAATATATATGAAAATAAAAACACTTCAAATTGACACTTTCCGTCTTTGATTTAAGAAAAAAGAAAAAAGATATCATGGATGAAAAATTATGCAAAATAGACATCTTGCAGGAATGGCTTGAACTTTATTTTCACCAGTAGGGATCAGGAAATTACATCTCTCAATAGCATAAACCATCAGAGTTGAGGTGCCTGTGCAGAATTCCTGAAACAGAATCAAACACTTTAAGTGCTCCAGACCCTAAGTAATGACAGAAGGGATTTCATAGACATTATTAATTGCAAGAAAGGGAGCGGACTTAAAATGCAATGTCTGTCAAAAGTCATCTGGTTGTTACTTTTATAGCACGTCAAGTTCACCTTCCTCCTTTGCTACTTTCCAGCTCCTGTTAAGTGTTTGCATTCTGGGTCTTCTGTTAGAAAGTTGTACTATTTATTATAAGTGAAAGTATCTAGAGTGTCACATCCAATGAGCTGCTGAGATTGTCTATTTCCAAATGAGGATTTTTGAATACACTATTTGTTCAGAGCTTTAAGCTTTGAATAAGACAAAGTAGTATAAAGAATTATGTTTAAAATATTAAATTTAGCAGGATAGGTGGAACTGCACCTTTAATTCAGCTCATAGATGTCTATGTAGAAGGTTATTTTAGAGACCAGCATGAAGAGTTATTTACCATATTCATCTCCACATAATTTGCTTTAAAAAAAATAATACATACATTTTTAGTTTTTTTAACATTAACCCTTTATTTCCAAAACAAATTTTATTTTCCATGGTGCAGTTGGTTGTATTGCTAGGTGAAAAGTAAGATCTCATTGCAGTACTTAGAGCAAAAAACGCCTCAACTACTGGAACTTCAACATCTTGGGAATAGGGTTCAGAATATATTTTTTTTAATTTCCACTTAATTATTTACAAGACACCAAGACAAGACATAGATTTTTGCCACCTGGTGTGGTTTATAGACTAGTTGGCCACAAACTAATAAATATCTTGATATCACAATATCTTGAAACTCTTGGAAAAAAAGAGTGGGTATGTTTCTCAAAACAGATTTTTGAAAAATTTGAGAAAAAGATAGGACATAAAGATATTTGCATGTAGAATGTCAGTGGTGGACTGATTAAGAGGTCTACAGGCTGCCAGTCACACTACTATTACAAGGAAACTGCAAGAGATGTTTCCTATATTCTCAAATATTTTTGGAAAAAAGTTGGCCTGACAAGCAGCTTATTTGAGAAGAGGTCCACGACAAATTACTATCCACCGCTACCATTATTACCATCATTAATCTGCAATTTCTAAAAAAAAAATACAAGAGCACACTGGAGAAACGGTTACACTCGTAAAGACAATAGAAGAAGGGAAGTGGGATAGGCTGGTGATTGCTGAACTTGGTGTTATTTTTCCTGAAATTTTAAATAATAACAAAAACATACATTCTCTGACAGAAGGAGTAAAAGATGTTTGCTGGTGGCCTGTTGGCTGCAGGCCAAGCAACACAGATGATTTAATTCAATACTTTGGACCATCACCAATACCAGTGGAGATGTGCACAAAGAGTAGTAACTCTAACTAACCATATAGTTTGTGCTTGGCAACTAATACACACGGTAGATTGGTATCTGCTAACAGAGGTCCAAAGCAGAGATGGCAGTAGTGGCTTTCTTTCTTTACAGCCATAATTCTGATCTGAGGTCCCACCATTGCTGTCGCATCTGTTTCTTGAAGTAGAAGGGGTGTAGGGGCATTACTGCCCGGGGGTCAAGCATACTCTTCACTTTGAGACACCTAGGGTAGCTGACCCTCTTGCCCCATGGAAAGTATAGCCCTGATATCAATGCTAACTGAAACATATTGGTCGTAATATAAGCAGTTACTGGTGGGTGTTGGCAGCAGTAGAGAAGACAGTGAAAGAGTATATGAACACCCAGGGCCGGCCCTACAATGGAGCCGACTGGGGCAATTGCGGAGGAGAGAGAGGGGCGCCGAGTGGTTTTCGCTTATCCGCTCGGCGCTTCTCTCTCTCCTATGCGGCGAGTCTCCCTGTTCGGTCTCGGTGCCGGTTTGTAATGCCGAGCGCTCAGCATTACAGGCCGGCACCGTGGCAGAGCAGGGAGACTCGCCACAGGACTGTTTAAAGTTAAGTAGGGGTTAGGGTAGATAATGGCTTCGGCTAAGTTTAAAATGCCACACACCCCCGGCGTCGGTGGGGGGGGGGCATCATTTTAAACTTCGCCCCAGGCGGCATTAAGTCTTGGGCCGGCCCTGTGAACACCTGCCCATCACACCTACATGAGCTTGTTGGACATCTATTCCAAAAGCATGGAGTTGACCCTTCCTCCTTTTTTTAGCAAAAACAGCCTCCACTCTTCTGGGAGAGCATTTGTGAGGTCAGGCACTGATGCTGGATTAAAAGTCCTGGTTTGCAATCAGCATTCCAATTCATCCCAAAGGTGTTCAGTGGGTTAAGGTCAGGGCTCTGTGCAGCCACTTGAATTCCTCCACAGCAAACTCATCAAACCATGTCTTTATAGATCTTCCGTTGTGCACTGGGGCACAGTCATGCTGTAAACGGAAATGGCATCCTCAAACTGTTGCTACAAAGTCATAAGCATACATTTGTCTAAAATGTTTTTGTATGCTGTAACATAACCCTTCACTGGAAGCCCAATCCATGGAAAACAGCCCCAAACCATTATCCCTCCTCCACCAAACTTTACAGTAAGCATGATGCATCCCAATAGGTGGCATTCTCCTGGTATCCCCCAAACCCAGATTTGTCCATCCAACCACCATATAATCACTCCAGAGAATGTTTGCACTTGTTTCCAGTGACAGTGTGCATTACACCACTTCCATCGACACTTGACATTGTGCATAGTGACCTTCGGCTTGTGCGCAGCTCCTTGGACATGGAAACCCATTTCATGAAGCTCCTGATGCACAGTGGTTGTGCTAATATCCATTCTAGAGGCAGTATGGAACTCTGTGTATAAGTGATGCTACAGAGGACAGAAGATATTTATGCGCTCCGTGTTTCTGTACTCAGCAGCCTCACCCTGTGTGTGTTATTGTGATATTGTGGCTGAGCTGCTGTTGCTCCTAGATGCTTATACTTCACAATAATAGCACCTACAGTGGACAGGGACAGATGTAGCAGGGAAGACATTTCACCAACTGACTTGTGGCAAAGGTAGCATCATATGACAGTGCCACATTTAAAGTAACTGAGTTCTTCAGTACAACCCTAATCTTCAATGGGGATGGCTGCCTATGTGCTAGATTCTATACACCTGTTAGTAAGGGCTACTAATGTGTTATCATCTTCATCGTCATAAGACCCCGTATTATTTTATAGAAAGGTTATATTTTTCAATTGGTGGGGCATGTTCTGGCTGTTCATTATCATCTTCATTGTCATTCAAAAATATAGAGGGCATTCTTCTACAACCAGTGAATGCTAAATTAAAACCAGTATGTATCATGTATCACACACCACGGTAGAAATCAGTGTTTTACTTTGCTTTAATCAAGAGTTGTGCCCGCTAATGGAGCAAAAAATGAACTGCATATTACATCTGTTTATTGATCCTAATAGGTGCTTGGAGACCAGTACTAGGAATGGATTACTTGTTATACATGCTGTATGCATGTGAAATAAAAGTGTGCCTATGCATCGTTGTTCCCCATTGACCATATCCTCAGTTGGACATATGTGTGTGCGATAACCTGCAAAGTGTGAATAATTTTCATTAAGGAGTTACACTGAGTGAGAAAGCTTTTAGCACATTATCCACCAGCAACTGAACTATAATCTAATTGTCAAGTCTCAGTTCTTAATAAAGCCTTTCTAACTCTCTCTCCACCGAACGTGATTCAAGTCAGGCCCTAATAGGCTTATATCTTCTGGCTTTGGGGTCCTTTCAGTGTAGGTGACATTGAGATGCTTTACTATGGAGTTTGATGGACACATTTAATGCATGTTGTTAAGTGCCAGCTTTTTTACAAGGTGGGTGACATATCTGGAGGTGATCACCTCTTACATTTACACTCCTAACATTGACCACTAAAAGGGACTTCATGCCTATGCTTGCTACCATGCCAACGCCTTGGGGGGGAAAAAAGGGTTTTTAGAAATTTTGGGATTCAAATGATTTGAGGCATATAAAGGTCTTTACGTAGGTTGTTACAGTCTGCATACAAAATATTGAGCCCCAGCATGGTTTACGTGAATAGCTAGACAGGAAGGTCCTGCAGCATTTCATTCAAAAATCCTACCAAGCTCTGCTGCAGATGAATTCATCTGGCCGTGAAGGGGCCTGTTTGGTTTTATTGTTGAGTCCAGAAGACCTGTAAATGAGTTCACATTACAGAATTCCTGCGCTGATGTCTAAACAATTAGTATGAAATAACTACGCACTTGCAAGTGAACCCAGTCTTCATGTGTCTTTCCTGTGCCAGTTTCACCCTACGTGATAGCACCCTACTGAGCTTGTTCTACAAGAGTATCCCTGTGCATCTTTATGCAAGAATCAGACCATGGACATTCATCCATGGCATTATTTTGGAAAAACTAGAAAAAGGCCTCTTGTGTGAAAGGATGGGTGAAACTTTCCATACTCTCAGTGTTCTTCCCTTCTAAACCATATCTGACGCCTGCTGGTACCTTGTCAGATTAGAACCTACTACCAACAAACGCACATATTTAGCCTAGAAATGATCATAATTATTAATTAAATGCCCATGTCCTATACAAAATATTATTATTAATACAATATTGTCAGAATATATAGAAACTCACAAAGACAAGTCACGGGTATGTGATTTGAATCTCGCTGTCAGCTGCAATCGTTGAGATTTAAAACAGCATAGCAGAAATACGGAGACCTGTGAAAAACTAATGTGAAGAATGCATGTTTCCATCAATGCAACAGATAAGGCCACTTTTCATCATGTAAACTACGATGATAGACTTTGTACGATTGCTTTTTACATGGAGAAATAATGAGAGGCATTTCAAAACACTTGGGACATCACTATATGGTTTCTGTCATATTCCCAAAGTTATAGGTGTACAAAATCTACAATATAGGTTCTAATATATGTTGTGAAATATATAGGAAAGAAAGGCCAATGATAAAAGATGAATATCATCCCCAGACTAGAAAATTGTGATTTTGTAACATTATGCATTTTATTCATTTTTTTAGGATATGTGTGTTCATTAACATAGAGATGATAGTATATAGCTGATATATAGATCATATGGGTGGGTGTATGCGAATGTAATGATTATTCCCCCCTATTCATTTTCTCTCAATTTTTGTTAGTTTGTGGGATGATTCAAGACAAGAATTTTTATTGAATTATGCTAGTTCTGTCAACTTTAGGCACAGATAGGCACTTTTGAACTAAATACCATCAAGAACAATTACACTAACTGAAAAGCAAAATGTACAACTTATATTAATAATATATAATCATATAAACAAGTTAAGTTCTCTAAATCCTGTTAAGATGGCAGTTCCACTTTAAAATGTGTGATAAATTGTATTCACTTGACTCTATTTTTAATTACATGATGCTGTATTCAGTAGAAAATTGAACCTCAGTAAATTGTAACTGTATATTAAAATGTTCTTCTGGTAACTATAACACTTTATATCTAAATAAAAAGGTATTCTTTAAAAACATCCCTAACATTTTATGTCCCAGTCTGTGCCAATAATAGGTAGTCAACCATGTCATATTTTGTCAATTTTTTTTAAAACAGGCTAACTTAAAGGTGCTGTTCCACTTAAACAAATCATTAATTGAGCTAGCTAACACCTTAAGCAAATTAACCTTAGCTGATATCTGTCTTCTTTCCTCTGAAGGTTTAATCACATAAAATAACTTTTAAGAAGCCTTTTTCAGTTTCTATGGCAACAATCTGCTTTTGTATTACATTTCAGGCATTGCCTGAAAAAATATGAATGAGGCAAACTTTTACATGATTAAAAGCAGCAGTGCTATGAATGATGCTTGTAATGTGCCTTTTAATTCTATCTGTGTTAAAGTCAGCAGAGTAGGTGGAACAGCACATTTAATTTGAATATGTAGTCTTCTGAGACAAGTAGATAAAAGAGATAGGTGGAAAAGGCTGTGTTGCCCTGGCTGAATGTACTTCTTAAAAGCTTTTGGTTAGTTTTAAATATGCAACCATTTTCAGAAAAGAATGAAATTAGAGAGTTAAGTGTCTGCTTAGTTTTGACTTTTATCACTTTTAATATTTTGAACTCAAAAATATAGTTAAATATATATATATATATATATATGTATATATAGCTTGAAACACACACACACACACACACACACACATATATATATATATATATATATATATATATATGTGTGTGTGTATGTGTGTGTGTTTCAAGCTATGAGCCATATGTATTTATAGTGAGAATTACTTTTCCCTAAGGTATTTATATATATAAATACATATCAATTTATCAACACTACTATATACTTAAATATAAAAAATGCTAAGTATTTCAAAGCAAAAGTGGCTAGAGAAAGTAACTTATGATTATGTTACCCAGCCTGCATGCCATGTGGGATTTATACAAATATATAGGGATTGTACATCAAAGCTAACAAGTATTTTAGACAGCTAAAAAAATAAACATTTTTAATTGAGCAGATGGGATACCTTTCAGTTACATGCAAACTTTTTTCAAAACCAAGTTACTCATTGTATGATTCTTCTGCATGTTTGAACTCTTATCTAATTACAATCGAAATATAGCCTAATTTTATAAAATAATACTGGAGATTGGTTTTAGGTGGAGGCTATGAAAGGGTCTTATACTGGATGTTTGGAGGACAATGAGAGACTCTTTAACCAGAATAAATGTGATTAGAGGCCAGAGCAGGTGCACAGAACTGGGATTTTCATTCTAACCAAAGCCTAGTGAGTGACACCAACCAATAAAATACAGAAAGACCAGTAAAAATTAAAGGATATATTAGTCTGGGACTGGGAATAAAAGGAGAGAGGATACTCACCATTCTTTTCACTTTCTTTTTAAATCAGATGTTTTATTTAGATCTTATAATTCTGTAAGGACTTGTGTTTTAATAAGATTTAGAACAGAATAGGAGATGTTTATTGTGCATGTTTTTTCTTCGAATAAATAAACTGGTATATATATATATATATATATATATATATAAAGTAATTGAATATATACATTTATATATATATATATTATAAATTAAGTTTATATATGTGTGTGTGTGTGTATATATATATATATATATATATATATATAATGTATTAGTTCGAGATTATTTTTATCATTTTGTCTTAATGCAAATGGTCTGTTTTACCAATATAGTAATTATGTTTATAATTATGTGTATAATAATTTAATTCCTCATTAATGAAACAGTTTAGCATGAGCAGACGAAAGGGTCTGGGAGATTCTGTATTTCGGGCAAAACAATACCGTAAAACTGTTGTACTGTTGTATTAACGCTTTGAGAGCCAAACGCCCAAGATCGCAAGGGTTAAATGAAGATAAGTCAGTTTTTTCAGCAAAGGTTAATTTTTTCAGTTTGTTTGTATTCTAAAGGAATCTCATAATTTATAAAATGTAAATAATTTTTTGGAAAGATTTTTTTTCTCTGATTGATAGGGTTAAATTACTGCCAGCGTGGCATATAAATGGAATTATAATATAAAGTACTGTTAAGTCATCGGGATTGCTGATCTACATGGATCTCTGAAAAAAACAGGCTTGCTTTAGTGAAAGAAATTAATTAGACAAACAAGGAGAGAGGGCTTAGAATAAAAAGGACTGGAGTCTAGACTGTAGTCATTTCCTTATCAGACTCCCAGGGCAAGAAGAGAGAGCGTTGCAGGGGGTCACAACTAAAACAGCGGTTTTTCATATGGAACTGAATGTGTGTTATACACCCAGGACGTTGATTATTGGCTATCAATGACCAATTTCAATGTCCATCAGAGAAAAAAAATATTTCATTATTAATTGTATTCTATATGTAGAAACTATAGATGATTTCAATATTAAGATGTGTGTGGATTTGCAAATAGGAAATATTCGGAAATATTGAAGAAAGACTTGTCTAGGTAAAAAAAAAAAAAAGAAACATACATTGGAAATAAAGAATTCGTTTATTTATTTGTTTTGCTTATGTTTTGTTTAGACAATTTGTAATAAAAATACTGGATTATTTCCTAACTTGGCCACACTTTTACAATTGTACATAACATTACAAACACAAGAGATTCGGTAGATTTAATGAAGCCTTTAGCAGTTTATATAAAAGGTAAATTAGTGGTTAGGGATTTAAATGGAATTCCTTTTTTATAATATATAACGGTATATATATATATATATATATATATATATATATATATATATATGTAATTGAATGTAACAAAATATATCATTATTAATTTATTGTTTATATATATATATATATATATATCATTGCTAATGTATTGTTTATATATATATATATATATATATATTGTACAATTTACTCGACTTTATTTGATTGAATTTTATTACTAAACAGAATCGAAAAATGCCAAATGATTTAAAATGTATGAGACCGGCTACTAAATAATGGACCGATTATATGCAAGTTAGACCAATTGTATCAATTGCTGCAATTATATACGGTATTTGTATTCTTCATGTGGAATAATAAAACTGTGAGACAGATATATGATAGATAGATAGATAGATAGATAGATAGATAGATAGATAGATAGATAGATAGATAGATAGATAGATAGATAGATAGATACTAGAAATGTACTAAATATTACATCAAAAACATCAACAGCAAAAAGCATATTTTCATTAAATAAAAAACATAATTATTAATACAATATTTCAATTGGAATCATCCTTAATACATAAGGTTTACCTTCTGTATTTAATACAGACGAATGTCATAATCCCAATGTAATCCATACATAAAACAAATAAATGAACAGACCGGTGTGAGATGCCAAGAATCAGATGATTTGGATGATGCCAGAAAACAGGTTCAGATGCCAAGTGTTGACTTACAGAAAAAGGAAAAATAACAACATGACATTATTGGACATTTACCAGAGATATGTCATTGTAAGAAAACAAATTTAGCAGTGTACCTGCAATGGAATTTCATGTTACTGGCTGCCTACAGCTCACTTTCCCAGAGTCTGATGGAGGAGCCCTGCTCAGATTAGCTGGAAATGGTGTGTTGTGAAGTGGATTAACCCCACTGAGAAAGGGTCTGGAGGAGATAGGGAGAGGAGGCAGACTATACAAATGTTGCCACAAAGTCTCCACAAACTCAAGTGACATGATCTGTACTAAACTGAGCATTTCACACACAACATAGACTTTCAAAAAAACCTCACTGGAGCCCCCACAGCGAATTTAAACCTCACAGCAATCTGACATCTATATGTGGGAGAGAACAGAGGTTGTCAATTATTATTTCGATTTGAATCATAATATTGGAATCTGTGACTTTTTTGTTCCAAAATAAATAAAAAAATATCTTAGTTATATCTTAGTACAATCATTATATGAATTCATGTGATGTCAGCTATACAGACTTTTTTTTGCTAGGGTTCATTAAATTCTATAGAGCTTGGTGGATAATATTTTGATATGTTTACCTAGGCGAAGTAAAGGATGGGTAAACAGTATGGGCATATATATATATATATATATATATATATATATATATATATATATATGGTATAATTATTATATATACGTATTGTGTATAATATTGTATGTTTGTATTGTATATAACTATAAATTATTAAATATAACTTTATGTATGTATATATATATATATATATATATATATATATATATATATATATATATATATACATACACAAACATACACATTGTGTTTATTTGCTTAGCTATTTCCTAACTTTTTTGCTTCACATTGCAACATCCAACAAAAGGTATCTGAACCAATAGAAACGTATGATATTATTTACAAATACTAATATTGAATGGCTTTCATGCTGAATCATGAAATGTGGCACAAAATATTATCTGATAAATTGCATACATTGAAAGCTCAGAAAATATGTGGACAGAGGGCAAATGATCACTGAATGGTGTTATCGTTTTAGGGATTAACCCAGCTGATAGTTTACTGGTTTGTAGGTAATTGGAAGCTACTTAATCTTTCAGTAATATAGGGTATAGATAGAATGTGTATAATTAATTGCCTGCACGCGTGTCTATAATTTACAGTGGATATCATGACATAAAATAAGGAACAGATTGTCCCAAAACTGACCATTATGCCCATTTTGTGGATGCTATGTTAGCATAGAGGGTAGTATATACAATGATACTTGTATTCCAACAGATGCACTAGGACGGTATACCCCACACGTATACCATGTGTATTCTGCATGTCAGGATATAAATACATGAATACAAGTTGTGTTGGGGACATTTTTAATTGTGATGTCAAAAGATCTCCTTTAAACACATTAGGACATGCATTTATATATTGTGATGGTTGATTAGTCATTTTCTTCTTATACTGTAAATTACCCCTAATTGAGAAGTGTTTCTCAGTTTACCTACATCCAAGGATTTAATTTAAATGGCCCCAAACCCCACCCACCACTCCTTTAATGCCACATGTGTACCTTGTTTAGGGCAATTACCGACCTTTTAGGAGACAGTGTGTGTGTGTGGTGTGAGAATGTGGTGGCCACGTTGATCAGCCCCCCTCGTTCCGTGCTCTCCACCCACTGTGCGCACCTCTGCCCACCACCTCCCTTATCACACCGATCAGCTGCATCTGGCACAAGTGACGCCGGAGAGCTGCCATTGGCCGGGGCAGAGATAGGATCTGTGCGGCCATCAAATTAAGGAAAGGGGAGGCTGACACTCCAAGCAGTGAGAGCAACATCAACTCCCCACTGAGGCAGACAGTCTTCTTCCATCAGCCCACCGGACACTCCCTGGCTCCTTGGGACCCCATGCCAAGACTCTGCTGCACTCAGAGCCCAGCATCCCAAAGGCAAGCAGCAGCCCCTACAGGGAAGAAGAGGTCCTCACCAAATAATGCTCTTCTGTGTCCACAAAAGGCTCTAAGGGTGTCCAGCTTTACCTTGCCTGTAGTGTGCACAGCTCCCAGCGATCTGCCTGTTCTGCTCCCCTACTTGTTGCTGTGAAGGCAGGCTCCTTCAGCATGGAATACACGGCGTCTCCCAAACCCCAGCTCTCCTCCAGGGCTAATGCCTTCTCCATTGCGGCTCTCATGTCAAGTGGGACAGCCAAGGACAAGGAGACATCGGAGAACACAATCAAACCCTTGGGTGAGTAGAGAGAGGTATCTGTGTGCGGGCTAAGTGGCCGGCGGGCTACAGGGTAAAGTCATGGCGCTAACAAGTGGCACAATATAATAAAGCAACACACGATCTGTATGTACTTGCAAAGTTACACCGTATGTACATTTAGATACATGTGTGTATGTTTCAAGATGCTAGCAATTCATAAATTAGATAGCTTATGGTTGTATGTACAATGTATCTAATATGTGTGCTAAATTAGAAGCAGAAGAAAACACTATGTAACTCCTATGTAACCCGATGAAAAGCATATACATAGAGCGGTTACAAACTATACTATGCAATAGTTACTTTTAGTTAAACCTTGTATGCTCAAAGAAATATATATTTCCTTATTTTTCATGCCTGATACAGGCAGAATTTATCTGAATATATTTGCACAATTATAAGGTTCTTGTCTGGACTCGCACGTTAAAGTCCATAGTTAGGTATATAGTTATGGGGAAAAATATAAACTTTTTTTTACTTAATGTGTAACAAACACAATTTTATAAAAATGCATTCCCCAATTAATGTATAATGATAAAAGATCATTAATACACGGCTAACGTACAAGATGGCATATGATGTCATTTATTGGATAAGACATAATATAAATTATATATATAATTATTATAAATATTCTTATTAATAGTAGCATTATTATTAACTTAGCAAAAATACTAATGTGCTTGGTGAACGATGGCTGTGAAAGAACTTTTAGAATACCTTAAGAAACAAATGTATGCAGGATAAATATATTGTTTTCTCATTATAGATCTTCTTATTACGATGTACTGTTACTTCCATATGGTTCTTTTACAAGAAGCCCATATATTACTACAACTGAGCAATTGTACATTTTCCAAAAATAACACATATATATATATATATACCGAAAAATGTATCTAAATGGCTCCTGATTACATTACTTGATCGGTAAAAAAAAACAGACATAAAAGCATAAAACAGAATTCAAAGAGCAGAATTTATTTAAAAAAAATATATACATATATGTGCGTGTGTATATATATATATATATATATATATATATATATGTATATATATTTTATATATATATATATCTGTGTGTATATATATATATATATATATATATATAGTCCAAATTGTTATGTTTTGTCCATGCCCTGTTAACCCATTGTACACTGCTGCGGAATATGATGGCGCTCTATAAATCAGCAAATAATAAATAACAGTACAGGCGCATGGATGTATTGTGACTTTATAGTGAATTATTTTACGATGTTAATTTTGGAATTATTCACTCTAAAAATGTATTATAATTTAGTTCGTTTCAATTAACTCAGCGGCTATTGAATGTTAGAATCCTTAGAAAGTACGTTGAACCTATGATGGCAATGCTGATTTTTTTATTATTATTTATTTAATGGAACTCTTAGGTCCATCTTGGGTACATTAAAGTGTTGGTATGTCCCTGGTACAAATGTAATAGATACAAAAGTTGTTGTTTTGTACTTGGATTGACATTTGATGAAAACATTGGATTTTGTTAAAACAACATACAAAGCCGTTTGTAAATAGAATGTGCGGGATGACTGTCGTCTCTGAGAACATGTCAGTCTGAATGTAGATGTACATTGTTGCTTGCTTCTATTGACATGCACAAGTCAGAATTAAATGGTTTCATTACAAAAGTAAATTTTGGAGATTAGGAGAAAAGCTTGGAGACAGATCATCCTCTCTGCTTGCTTCTGTCTCCAAATCTGCATTTGCAGGAGATATCTGCTAATACCATGTCTCCAAACTCACTGCAGATTCCTACAAACCAGGAACAGATTTCAGGAAATTCAACCCCAAAAAAAGAGAAAAAGAAAAAAAAAGACTAAACATAGTCGAACGAGATAAATTAACACACACAAGACCTTCTTCATTAACAGTTAAATTAATATATAAATATATATATATGGAAAAATAATATGAATTAATAATTTAACCAATTTAATGACTGAGGGTTCTCTGCTACGTTCAAAAAATTATATACATATATATATATTATTGTATTGTAGAATGAGAAAATTAATATGATTGTATTAATGTTCTAATTTTACAATATGTCTGTATGCAAAAAGTGTAATGACCTTCATTAGAGACTACCAAAGAAGAACTGACTCTAGCTCTCTGATATATATATATATATATATATATATATATATATATATATATAAATATATGTAATATAATATAAATATATGTGTGTGTGTGTATATATATATATATATATATATATATATATATATATATATATATATATATATATATATATACAAACATACATAGATTTTTAACAAAGATCTGTTTTAAGTGGCTTATTCCTAGCATGTACTGATTTTTAAATTGTGGTATTTATTTATAATATTTTTTCTCACAACCCAATGGTAATGATCAATATATTTTTTTTTCCAAAATCTGCCAAAATACAAAGGCTAACAAAATGAAAAGTAAATCAAAATATAGGTGCAGATATCAACAGACAACTTTGATATATTGTCTCTTATTTAAATGTATTTATTTTGGTATCCTGCAACTTATAGTGGTGCTTGATTTCTGAGATCAAAGTAAAATATTGTGCTTTGTATGCCCATGTTCTTGTTCTTCTAAGTACCATTATTAATCATCCCCTTTATCCTAATCCCTTTATTAATAAGAGTATCCTTTCTTAATCTGCCCATAACCGGAAATGTATGCTGCATTGCAGTTAACCTTTTCCAGGCAGAGTAATTACCTTCTAGATGCTCTGATGTTTTATATGAAGTTACATACACTTTCTAACTCTAGTTTACTTTTTATTGCATTGTTTTAGTATATTATTCAAAGTAATACAATAAAAATTGCAGTTCATAATGACAAGTTACTTGTCATTTTGCTTTGGTTTTATCTTGGGAAAGCAAAATATTTATCATTTAAATATGATCTGATACATTAGACTGTATAAAATAATTTGTCATAAAAAGTAAGGCAGGTACAGTTGAGTAGATTGTTAACCTTTCGGCTCTACCAATGGGTAATATGCATATACAGTATTTTGTTGTTATTATTATTATTATTATTATTATTATATTATTATCATTACCTTGTATTTATATAGCACCAACAATTTATGCAGCACTTAATACAATATATATATTCAAGGGGTATGACAAGACAAGAATTGACAGACTATGTTGGCAAATTACTGCCTTAAGTCCTCTTATGGTTCATCTGGTTCTTGGCTGAGCATTATAAGAGCTGTAGTACACAGCAGGTGACCTACAAAAGACTACCCATCCCTTGTTGCAAAGCCCCAGGCACTCATGGGGTCAATGCAGAGTAAATCATACTGTATATCACACTGCCTCTAAATGAAACGCATCCCTTTAAAATTAAGAAGGCCTCCTGTGCTTGCTTCTCTGTATCATGCGAAATGAAGTTATGTATATGTGTTGTTTTCCTTTGCATTAGAACAATTTGTGGAGAAGTCATCCTGTGGACAGCCTCTGAGTGACATGTCCAGTGTTGATCACCATGGGGAGTTTAGCAACAGTCCATCCTCATTGTGTACAGAACCCTTAATCCCCACCACTCCCATCATTCCCAGTGAAGAGATGGCCAAGATTTCCTGCAGTCTGGAAACGAAAGAGCTTTGGGACAAATTCCACGACCTGGGAACTGAAATGATCATCACCAAGTCTGGAAGGTGAGCTATAACTGCAGATTTGTATAGAACAGGCCCTGAACTCACTAATGTCACAGTATAAGCATCGTATAAGGATTCATTTCCAGAGGTCATGTGGATTAGTGTGGGTTGTACTCTAGATGGTGTCTGAAATGATGAAGCTCGGAGAAATGTTCCACTGTGATGGCTCATGGCAATTGGACAACATGCTCTATGCTTTGCCCACTATTATAGTGGGTATTCGTTCCAATACGAATTAATACATATGATGAACAATTGGAACAAAAACCAGATTGATAGATAATAGAGTGCACTTAATGACTATTTCAAGATGTGTGTGTGTGTGTGTGCATTAGAGGCTCAACATATGATCGAGCAAAATACAGTTATAAAGATGACAAATTACACCTTACACATAATTTGTTCTTCTGGCATAACGTCAGAATCCATAGGTTATACAATAGCAGATTTCCAGGACACTCTCTAGAGAATTATAATGACTTCCATAAACAGGAATCAAGGAATCTCTGGCACTCCAGTTATTTAAAATTCCAACTCCCATGACTTTTAGCCACATAATGTTGGTTCTGTGTCTACTGCAGCAGGAGTGTTAGAGATTGCTTTGCTTGTTCAATCATGAAATGGTTATCTAAACTAATTTGAACAGTAACTTTAAGTTTATTACAATTAGAATCAAATTTAAATATCTTAGCATAGACATAACTATAACACCCGTGATACATGCCCAGCCATAGCACATTCTTTCTTTTGATGCTATCTGAGCATTCTGAGAGTTGTAGTATGCGATGCAGGCACACAGCTAGCCTTTGGCTACTTCTGTGTAAATAATATATACACGAGTATATATATATTATTGAGAGGGTAGTAGGTAAATGGAATAGCCTAACAGTAGAGCTTAACACAGTAAAGGAATTTAACAATGCATATGGATATCCTGAATCTAAGACAACAAATAGGACCGAGTGTTTAAAGCTGGATAGAAAAGAATGTCGCACTAGATGGGTTGAATGGTTCTTATCTGCCATCAAATTCTATGTTTCCATGTCTGTGTATTTTCCCTTTTAAACTTTCATGATGATGTCCCTTTTAGTATACAATGAAATAAGACAAGTCCTAGGCTCGGTGAAATGTTTATGTAATGGGAAGACACCATTCTAATCATCAGATTGTCACCTTTCCTAGGAGAATGTTTCCAACAATAAGGGTTTCATTTTCGGGAGTTGATCCAGAAGCCAAATACATTGTTCTCATGGATATTGTTCCGGTTGACAATAAGAGATACAGATATGCCTATCACCGGTCATCTTGGCTCGTGGCTGGAAAAGCAGATCCTCCTTTACCTGCCAGGTATCTACAATTTATTTTATGTAATGGAAAAACAAAACCCACATGTATCACTGCTTCCGGAAGCCTCCAGAATAAGGATCTGACCATTAAAATAATATTTCGTTAGTACGGTCACATAAATGATATTGTTCAATATAACCGATATATAATTTACACTCATTTCAAATTATCTTGCCATTTATAGAAAGAATAACGTTTTTTTTTTCTAGGGAAAATGGGAAATAAATCAGAATTTACACATCAAACTACGTTATTCAAGTTTCATCTGTAATTCATTTTAGTGACTATTACCACTGCTTGATTGTCATACAAACTACAATAACAGGAATTAAGACACTGTTAAGACCAGCTCTGAATGCAGTTAGGCTTTTCATTGAAACTGTTCCAAGTACAAATCTATTCCAGAGATTAAGCTAATAGGAGTTGTAATAACACTATTTAAATGGAGCAATTGTTTTATAAAACACGAGAGCATTACCGTAATACAAGCATTAGGACATATTACTGTAATTTACCCTTTCTGTGTAATAAGAAACATTATAATTACTATACCAATGACCACAGACTTTAGCTGGGCCACCAAAGGCCATTCAAAGAAGGAAAAGCTACAAGGTCTTTTTAACTCACAGTAGCTGATCCTAGGGGGTCTAGAATCCGAGGTCCAACTCCACATCTGTAGCAAAAGGGGCTGCAGGGACCTGCTGTCAAAAATTAAGAAAGAACTTGCCTCTAGAGCAGGGGTTCTCAAACTGCGGCCCTCCAGCTGCTGCAGGACTACATCTCCCATACTCCTCAGCCAGCCCCTTAGCTGAAGGAGCATTATGGGAGATGTAGTCCTGCAGCAGCTGGAGGGCCGCAGTTTGCGAACCCCTGCTCTAGAGACATCTGTCCATGAGCATATGCAGAACCCAAAGATAGAGAGGAGGGACCACCTTATCTGTCTGGCCTGGGCTTAACTACACTACCGTTCAAAAGTTTGGGTTCGCTTAGCTGTTTTCATGGAAAACAAGGAAATTTCTAGCTGTGTAACATGATTGCAAAAGGGTTTTCTAATGATCAGTTAGCCTTTTAAACTTAAACTTGGTTTGGCGGGCACAACGTACCAATTGGAACACAAGAGCCATGGGAGTGATGAAGGGCCCCTGTACGCCTGTGAAGATATTATCATTAACAATCAGCCGTTTCCAGCTACAATAGTCATTTACAACATTAACAGCGTCTTCACTGTATATCTTATCCATTTCATGTTAGTTTAATGGACAAAAATGGCTTTTCTGTTGAACTATTGAACGGTAGCGTGCATATGGTCTACATTTCGTACCGCACTTGCATGATGGCTGCCTTCACTACATTACATTATAGAGCTGTACACGTTTAAGTGTCATACTTACATGAGTTTGTTGGTACGTGTATAAAGTGTTTACGACATATACATTTACTCCTAGGCTGTATGTGCATCCAGATTCTCCATTTACTGGGGAGCAGTTGCTGAAGCAAATGGTGTCGTTTGAAAAAGTCAAGCTCACAAACAATGAATTGGATCAGCACGGCCACGTAAGTGTGTGCGCTTCACATGGCGGACCCCGAGGGGTCACGCACAGTGCGGCTATAAAAATAACAGCCGCACCATGAGACAGGGCTGCATTACTCAATCAACCACTAGTGCTTGGGACTGATAATAAAAATTGGAGAGGACAGAGGTATTTAAGTTATGATATGATTAAAGGAGGAAACACGAGCAGACATCCAGACAATGGAGATATCAGGATTGTACTGTCCAGGTTCTAATAGCTAGAATGCCTTCTAAGTATTAACCATAATGCAAAGATTTATGTATATTGAAAAAAAAGTGCATGCATACTATATAAAGGGCATATAGTGTATCTCTGCATTAACCCCTTAAGGACAATGGGCGGTCCCAAAACTAATTGAAAACAATGCATTTTGAGCCCGTACATGTACAGGCTTTGTCATTAAGGGGTTAAATAAAACACTGAGAATTATGCCAGCTGACCTTTCCATCTCAACATCATCCAAGTCAATTTGTTAGTTGATGTGTCAATCAAGAGATGTTATGAATTAATGCACATTTATGTTTATATTTATATATTATATATAGGGCATTGTATATAGCGGGATAGCAAATAACTCATTTAGCAACTATCCATATTTTTTATATGTGTAACCCAGAAATCTGTGTTTTCCATATAAATATTATTTTACGAAAAGGGGGTCTGCACTGCGTATTTTAATAAAACATTTGTATGATATTAAAAATAATAGTATGATTTATTTGATATGATATAAGTTTATCTGTGTATGACCAAGGGTTGTGAATTATACATAGAAAATATTTTTGAAGCAATGGGGTGGGGGGGTTTATATTGAATACTTAAAACAAACAGACCCTCCGTGAGGCCACCAATGAAATTTGTTTGTTTCTCTTTATCATATTTGTAATACAAGCATGCTTTGGTGTATCGTTTCAGATTATACTGAATTCCATGCATAAATACCAGCCAAGGGTACATATTATTAAAAAGAAAGACCACACAGCGTCTCTGCTGAATCTCAAATCCGAAGAATTCCGAACATTTATCTTTCAGGAAACGGTTTTTACCGCTGTTACGGCCTATCAAAACCAACTGGTGAGTGTCTTTATGTCCCTTAAAACAATTCTGCTTTTTTTTATCAATAAGTGGAAAAAAACGACCCAAAAAAATGTATAATTTGTCATTGCTCCTGTTTCTGTGCATTTGCTCACGGATTGCTTGTTATTTATGACTGTTCTGAAGTAAACATACATGTTGCCAAAGATAAAACCCAGCATTGTTTATAGGTTTGAATAAGAACATTTTCTTCATGTGTTGCCAGGGACTTGATTCGATTTATCCTCTCCTTATTAGATAAAAGATAAACACATTACACTTTCAACAAACTATCTCATAATTTAAAATATAAAGGTCAATTTTAGCCGTCAAAGCGCTGGGACGGAGTTGAAGGGCAGGTCAAGAGATGGCAGAGATTTGTGGGTTAGCAAGGACATGCAGAAACAGTATTGGGTTTACTATTTTTTTAAAAAATATATATTTTTAAAGCAAATCTGTCTGTAAATGTTCTATATTTTATTATACTTTTGCATTTCCAGCAATATGCATTCATATCTCATATTAAAAGCTTCTGAAGTTGGGGATTTCTCTTTGTAAAAATAAAATTAGAACATCAGTACAATTACTGGGCACCACACAGAAAAAAATGTCTCCTATCTTTTTAGTCCATTAATGTCATCGATGGATAACCATTTAACATGACTTGTACTGGACATCTCATAAGGTATATGCATAGAAAACACTGAGACAAAAAAGGGTAGGGATTTAACTTCAGCCGCATCAACGTCCATATACATACCACCAATCTCTAAATTCTGCCCTCTCGTTATTGTTCTAGGCTTTAGGTTTAGATTAAAAGATATATGTAGTTTTAATAAATGTATTTAATCGGGATTGATGGCCATTCTTTTTTAAGTCCTGACAAGCTGCTTCTACCTTTAGGGCTGGCATTTCAAAAGTGTGAAAGGCTAATATAGGGTTAAGGTTTCCAAGGCACATTCTGAGGCATATCTGTATGAATGGTAGGTGTACAAATAGCACAAAGTCAATGTACACAGAAAAAGGGTTTGGAAGACTAAAACACAAATGTTTAGGAGATGTTCCACATGAAAAATGCAATGATGGATTCCCAGCAGAAATATGAATTAAACAAAATGTTTCATGATTACAGAATGATTTTTGTCAAGAGTTGGAGTTTTTATTTGGAGTGTATTGATTCTAGAATTTAGGGATCCTGCTCTGAAATTTGGACATTTTTTTTTAAATTCTCTATACCGCTGTGCCTTTTACAACCATCTATTGATGAAACTAATGTTTATTCACAAATGGCAACTGATTTGTTCATTGATTTTCCCTCCAACATGTTCACTCTGCAGCCACCATCTTCACCACAGGATGCCGGCATATGACACCCTAGCCCGACGCTCTGTGTCTTAAAGGCATACAGTCTAGGGCAGTCTATGGAGGCTGCGTCCTCTTGGCACAGTCTCCATAGTGTAAGTGGGGTGAGTTCAGAGGTCTCCCCTGTAGTTACCATTGAGGAGCAACATACTGGGGGCCTCAACACCCAAGAGGTGATCTTCCATGTGGTTTTACTGCAGGAGGAACAACACCACCTGGATTCTGCTGCCCTAGGCCTAGTCAGCCTAGGCCAGCATACGTCACTTGATTCGTTGCAATACAAGCAGTCTAAAAGGAATCAGATAAACAAAAAGAAAAAGATAGTGCTAAAATTGCTCAATGACACAATATATTTATATAAAAATAAATGTATTCAATACATAGATAATACATAAATCAAAACAAATTTACCAGAAATAAATAAAATAGATCAATGCTATTAAGATTGTATATTAGTGCTTATGCACTAAAACTATCTCTTTCTTTGGTGTTGTCCACCTGGCCTGGATAAACAGATATAAATAAAGAAAGCCTCTGTGGGAGCGAGCTTTGCTTTTATAGATTATTGGTCCTTTTTGACTTTTTTATATTCATTTATTATTATTATTTTTTCTCCTGATATTTTTTTGTGTTTATATATACAATATTGTATGTTATATAGATTATTATGGTGATTTTTATAATGTATGAAGCACCTTGATATATGTATATTGGTGATTAAGAATATCTTAATAGCATTCATAGATTGTATTTATTTTTGGCATTGTGTTTTTTTTTTTATTAAATAAATCTATTTTTTTTATATGTACTGAAATTATATATATATATATATATATAGTGAGTAAATTTAGCTATGTCTTGTTCTTTTTGCATCTGATTCCTTTCAGTGTGATATCACTGCAGCCCCTAGACTCCTAGACTAGTAGCTTAATTACCCATATTGATAATCCTATTTCTTTATGGTTTTTTGTAACTATTTGGGGTTTGTATTAAATGTTCTTTATTTTGGTGGTAGTGTGTGCACTTTAGTGCTGTGTATATACTGTTCATCATATCCTTTTAACCTACAGATAATTGCTTTGGTGTTTAAATATTGTATCCATTTTGTAAATAATACAATATAGACAGAAAAAGGGAAATATGAGGATCCAAGTAATGAAGTATACTAATTAAACATATCAGCAAAGTGTAAATATGTGTAACATTCTTAAAATCACAAGATCTGCCGTCAACACATAAATAAACAAAGAATAAAAATAAAATAAATTAAATAATAATAAAAAATATATAGATCAATGCTTTATAAAACTGAACTTTATTTGTTTTTTTTTCAGATAACCAAGCTGAAAATTGACAGCAACCCATTTGCTAAAGGATTTCGGGACTCCTCTAGACTTACAGATATTGAGAGGTAAATAAAAAAAAAAGCTGCTATTTTATAAATGTTCAAGATATGGAAAATGTTTTTTTGATTTCACTCTACATTCGCTAACTAAAAATCTCCAGTGTGCGCCATCTTACTTTTTTTCATGCATATTTTTGTTCCAAACCAGTAGTAACACGGGCATAAAATAGGCCCCTGTGGTTCAAACGGTTTCTAGGTCCTAAATGTAATGATTTGAGTAATTATTTATTGCTAGACATACCATAAACATACCAAGCTCTTATAGAAAAAAAGAAGCTTTAAATTATTATTATTATTATTTGCTCTGTTTCCATATTTTACAACTTGATGGTAGGTGGTTTTAAGGATTTTAGTGACCCTCTTAACAGATTTCAATTGCCAATTTGGCTGCACACAAAAAAGATAATTTTGACATACTCTTCGCCAAGAACAATAATATCCATATTATTGAAAATAATACACAATTAGCTTTTTGATTTGGTGAACATTTAAGTATTAGTTATTACATTATTGGAAAAGGTCAGTCCATAAAATGGTCACATATGTGAGATTAGGTAAAGGTCATGTTAGCTCTAATAATTTAGGTACATCAGAACAGGCTAAACCATGCTAGGATAAAAAAAAAAAACATAATATATTATGTGACATTTAGACTTCTAGGGAACTATGCCATATGTATCCTTCAATTATGGTGATTTTCACTTTTCATTTAATTATTTTATGATATAAATGAATTTGTTGAAAAATGTTAACGTTTGAGTAAACCTTTAGTAAAAAATATTCGTACAAATGTTGATATGCTATATCAGGGAATAATACTGATTGGTGCCTCTCCCAGAGATAACATCGTGGGTTTTTTGTTTTTTTTAAAGAATTGTGTATATCTACAGTTTAACTTTTTATAACAATACTAGGAACCCTTAATTTAGATGTAGCACAAAAACAGTTACTGAACGTTTTTTGCCATAGACACAAAAACAGCCTTTTAAAAGTTTTTGTATTGTTTTTGGTGATAAAGCCGTCACAAAATAAGAAAATTACAGATCTGCTAATTTAAATTAATAGAAAAATGCATTTGCATACTTGAGAGGTCAATTATGGCTTAATTATGTAAAACTATGCATTTAAGTGAAAATACTTTAGATTAAGATTTTTGTTCTAGTTCAACAGTGGTTTAAATCTGAATACATTTTGGATTTTCTTTTTTTAGACGTTTGGACTATTTTATCTCCTGACACTACATTTTTTTTTTGACATTTCTTGATCTCTTATCCTTTTTATTCTGAAATCACAACTTGCCCTACAGTAGTATGATTAAGATAAAAAGTGGCAGGTGGGTTTGCTGAGAATCCAAATATTTTGCTCATAAAGCCTGGAATTATTTTGTTCAATATTTTTGTTGGCTATAGAAAAAAAGAAAATGAAGTCAAATTCCACTTAAGCCATTGAACCAAACATCCTTCAAAACTGGAATGACTAAAGTTAAATTAAAGGCGAAATTTTGAGATAGGAACAAATCAAAGTTTTATAATTTTCTGTACCTTGGTGGCTGTCTACTAACATTAACAGAAAACAGAGGTGGAGAAGATCACTCATGTGCTTCTGTAGCAGGGTGATTTCCGTTAATATTGATCTAGTGTAAGATACAAATCCTGTGATTGACATTCATACTTTTATTTCATAAATTAAGTTTACTTGTTCAAATGACCAATCAGTAACTCTGCTCCTGGCCTACAGTCATGCATTCTCTGTGATATATTGAAAAGACTCAAGCCTTAATAATTATTTGGCCACGTCTATTTGGATAGTCTATTTACATATCCCATGCAAGTCTAAATTTCCTCATTGTATTATCCTCTACCACTTCTGCTGGAAGGTTGTTCCGTTTCCTGATGTTACATCTTAGCCTATGACCCTCTAGTTTTATAACATTGACAATATAAATAAGGGATTGTATAGAAGAAACGATAACATGATGAAGCAGTAGAACACAACTTAAAAAAAGGAAGATTTTTTTTTATGTTTAAATGTAAATGATGGAATATGTCACCATATCCATCACCACTAGTTTCACAAGAGACAGAAGCCATGCCCTTCTTGATTACTTTTCCAAAGGGTTGGGTTAGGATGGCTAATTTACAGCCCCATTCGTCTTTTTTTTAGCTACATTATATTTGACACCAAGTGCAGAGAGACCAGTGGGAAAGACTAATGTGAAGTAGCGGTAACACTTGCACCTCCAATGGCACGGAGCTCATTTCCTGGCTCCCCCTAGTGGCCCAAAAGAGAAGAGAGAAATATGTACAATCATTAAGGAATGCAATAAATGCATTCAGATGTTTATCTGTGTAAAAAAAGAAATTGTAATATCTAAATGTAAAAATAAGTTACATGATTTTAACGCCACAGACATCTACCATATCCACCTTTTAATCTGGGCTGTGTAGATGAACAGGGCCTTTTTATGACCTTTTTATCACCCATGATAGAGACTAAAATTCCACGGCTCCCTCCTAGCAGGCCTCTAAACATGTGTGGAAAGAGAAAAAAAAACCTTTACATTAGTTAAATAGGGTTCTACTCCCAATCTAGAGGGAGTTTGACACAGATGAAGCGGGGCCTGGGAATGGGATGGGTAGTGCTACTCAACTTTATGGAAGGAGATGAGATTCAATGAGGAGGGTCAGGAATTCAGGGGTATCCAGGGTATCAAACAAATATTTGTTGTTTCGTTCGTTTCTATCTGTCCATGCTTCTTGAAAAAGATTTCTCTCATACTTCATCTTGTTTTACATAGTTTTGTGTTGTCTGTCTACCCAAGTCTCACTGTAACAAGACAATGGCCTATAGGTTTAATGTTCAGATGTGTAATGTAGATAGTCTCCTAAACAGCCTTTGGGGAAAAAATAAATCAGGTCAATTGATCTTTAGAGAACCAAACAAATTGAATTAGTCTGGAGTCAGTTAGGGCACTAAACCACTGAATAATTGGATTTCTTCTTGTAACTGATTAGAATCAGTTCTTATCTGAAAATAACACATACAGCTCCTGCCTATAGGTGATCTGGGGCAAAAACACTTCGTTTAATGACATGTTGACAGAAATTGCACTATTCTGGGCTAATTGGATATTACATTATGAATATATAGGTTTATCTTAAGTTTCATAATTGGGATTTATTAGTGTTTGTCCTAGGAGAACTGGAGAGCTGCTAATGACATTTGTATCACAATATGCCTTTTTATTTTGAAAATTAGGTTTTGTTTTAGTTTTATGTTAAATGCTCAATTGCGATTATTTCTGAATACAGCAAAACATTTGCATATTTATTGCATTTCTAAGTGGAAAAAAAATGTATAATCCTTTATTTAAAAACAACAAATATATGAATACTTAGGAGGGATGTTCTACCCAAGTCCTTTAAGAGATGCAAACGTATTCATTGATACAGAATGCCATTGTATAATTTTATTATAGAAATAATAAACTGTGTTAATGCAAATGAATTGTTCATCTCCTAAATGTCTTACTCTTTTATAGAAATAGCTAGAAATAGCTTACAAAGTCACATAAAAAGCCTTGCCCCCAATCACAACCACTAAAAAAGTGTCCCTCTTTAGGCCTTTTTAAATATTGGGTAGTATGATCAGTAGGGTTTTCATATTTTGATTCCAAAATAAAAATTTCCGCCGGAAGTACATAAAGAATATGTATTTTCTAAAGTTACCAAGCCATTCCACCTTGTACTAACAACAATGCCAGCTTCAGAAGATAACTCGGAGTTGAGGCCCATACAGGAATGGTAGTCTCGCTAAGAGATAATGTGTGCATTCTCTGTGATTATGAGTCCTGTGGGGTGTCGGTGATGGTTGGTAGACATGCTCCCTTCTCTCCTCACCTCTACTTACTCACAATATCTCTTGTCGTTTGGGCTGCCTTCCAACCCAGAGATTGTCTAGGACAAAAACAGGACCGGGAATGTAAAACACATTTATCTACTCAGTGTCTTAACCTCTTCACAACCAGTAGTTCTGATATATTTTAGTGAGCCATTCAGTCACATTTTGGAACATCTTTGGTAGAACCCAAATCATGTCCTGGTATTTTTTCGCTCTAATAAACCCCGACTAGAACCATTAACATGACAGAGCAAGTTTATTACACTGTGCTTTATCAGACATATCCTTAAAGTCATCTTAGACGAACTTGATGACTAAACTTGCTTTTCCCCTGAGAAGTTGAAATCCTGAAATCCTCAAAGATGAAGTCTGTTTGATAACGTGTGTCGAAACATATGAGTAAGACACCAAAACGTAACAAAAATCTGAAGAACATTTGCCGATAGATGTATGGGCTCGGTGTTGAATCTAATGTCAGTCTTCCATTGTAACTGTTGGCCTATTTGTCTTTCAAGTTTATTAGACATATTTACTGGAAATGTTTGCCCTGCTCCTAGGAATCTAATAACGAGCTAATCTCTAATATAGTTTGTCTCATTAACTGTCAAAAACTAAAACCACCCACTTACTCCCTACTCCTGGATCTGTATCCCTAAATGCATTCATTTGTTTTCAAAAAGCTCCCTCTAGTGGCAAAATACATGAAGGACAGCTTTTCAGATTTCATAAAATCACATGGCACAAATTAATTTTCTGAAATGTAATATAATAACCTTGTTGCAAATAAGAGTGTTACATAAATAATCTATCAATTGGTTATTAAGTCACCTTAGTCGGTACCTCTAAGGCCAAAAGTGCCCTGTGGATCACACGCTAGCAACCAATGCTGTTTACACATGACATTTTCTTATGCAGAACTGGTTAAATGTTATGTATAACAGCTTCCTTACTTATGTCATCTTGAGTTGCTGTATCAGGATTTTTAAAAATTTGTTATGATGTAACACATTGTGTCATAACCCTTTGCCTTCTCATTGTATGATATTGGGATTTACAGACTTGCTATGCCACTTTAAGACTGACAGTATGGACATTTTGTTAGTGATAACAGGCATCCTGTAGGAACATAATCAATGTTTAGTTTCTCCCTGAACAGGGAAAGTGTGGAAAGTCTCATTCAGAAGCATTCCTATGCAAGGTCTCCTATTCGGACATATGGAGCAGAGGATGACATCTTGGGGGAAGATAGTCAAGCAGTGCAAAACAGAGGTGAGTCGTACTGGCAGTTTCATTGAAAATGTATGTGAAAATTATGTTTTTATTTACATTTTGTGTGCAGGGCTGATTTAAAGCTCTGGTGGCCCTGGGGACAAAAATATAATAGTGGGGTCCCCTCCCACCATTACCCACCATCAATCTATGTATTTATGTTGTCATATTATATACATTATTTTAGGAAATAATATTGTGTTTTGTTTCAAAACATACACTCATAAACATACAACCACCCTGTTGCTGTTTTATTTCTTTATTTATATAAAAAAAAATGCATACAATAGGACTGTCACCTGTAACATATTGGCTGGGCTATAGTCTTCATTTTACCTAGTCCAGCCCTGGAGTATGCATTTCCCATAAGTAAACAAATAAAACCGCAATGTCACCCTGTTGTGTGTGCGCATATATGAATACAAATACAATTTTCTTTCATAAAACAGTGGCCACCTAATATACAAAGTAACTTATATTAAGGCATACAGTCACACACACTAACAATTAACATACATAAAGCAGGGCTCTCTCCACCTAATGTATCGGTTTGTCTTAGTCTGTCAATTCTCGTCTTGTCATATCCCTTGAATATATGTATTGTATTAAGCACTGCGTAAACTGTTGGCGCTATATAAACAAAAGATAATAATCATAATAATAATAATAATAATAATAATAATAATAATAAAGTCACATATATAAACATGTATCTAGACATATTGACAATTAACTTTGGGGAATATTGCAGGAGAGTTATGAGAAGATTATCTGATGGAACATAGTTCTACAAGAATTTAAGCTACCTTCTTTGATGTATAGTACAGCTATAATAGTATTAGTGTCGAGTCATAATACAGTTTAATAGTAATAAAAAATAATAATATGAAATTGAGGTGAATTAAATTGCAACATTGGTTCAACGTTCTATTGTTCAAAACACAAATCATCTTTAGTATTCATTTTATTATTATGTGTATCCTTTAAAATACATGAAAGAACAGCTTTCACACATGGATGATAATTTTAGATTTACAAAAATGTCCAGCACAAACTGTATTGTTAAGAAGATTCATTAGTATAGTTAATATTAATAGAATTATTGATTAACTGAGATGACCCTCAACAAATTGGAAATGTCAAGCATTAACCAATGAAAAGTGGGCAGGCTCCACTTAATATTACTAAATATTAATAATATTAATACGAGCCTGTGTGAACTTAATTTAAGTATAATGAGAAAGGCACACATAGGTAAAGCATCAAAATGCAGATAGAACACACGGTTCCTACTAGGGATCATTTCTAGTAACAATGTTAGTGAATATAAAAGGTATTAACGTGTCTTCTCGTGGAGAGGTGAAAGCTTTTTTAGAAAGAATATGTCAATGTTGTATATGATTCTATATGATTTTAGGCATGTGCAGGGCATCTGCTTTTTGCGGTGCTGATTTTTTTTCTATACGTTGTATGTTGCTTATGTGAACATAAAATATTACTAGTGTTTGTTTTTCTCACCTGTTTATCATCTGATTTTGCTTTGTAGGATCAGCCTTTACAACATCCGATAACTTGTCTATCAGTTCCTGGGTATCCTCTACTTCGGGCTTTTCTGGATTCCAGCACCCTCAGTCCCTGACAGCACTGGGCACCAGCACTGCTTCCCTGGCCACGCCACTCTCCCATCCAATCCAGGGATCCCTGCCTCCTTACAGTCGGCTGGGTATGCCACTCACCCCCACGGCCCTAGCCAGCTCAATGCAAGGCAGCGGGCCAACATTCCCTTCTTTCCACATGCCCAGGTACCACCACTATTTCCAGCAAGGGCCGTATGCTGCTATTCAGGGACTCAGACACTCCTCGGCAGTGATGACACCATTTGTATGACTGGAGTGAAGAGATGAATAAACACAGATAAATATACGTGACTGGAGTCAACTATAGAAGACTGGCCCATGGAGGAAAACTGTAATGATCAGGTTTATTAGGCACTATTATAAATAAGGAGAAAGGTACAAAACTGCTTGTTGAACGCCTCCCACCCCCATCGCAGCGTATGAAAGCAGCGTTGCATGCATTTCACCAATAGGCCAACATCTTTATACCAATCAACTGAGAGGAGTGGAAATTAATGGAGATACAAATATGATGTATATACAAAAATATTTTTGTCCTTTGATCTTACAGGAGTATCATTATAAAAGCTGAACATTGTCTCAATAAACAGTTTTGGTGAGGCCTTCCCCACATATTGACATATCCCCCTGTTTCTAACATAGTTTGAGGCTCTTTCTCCATTTGTCACATTGTAAATAGGCATGGCGAAACAGAAAACTTAAGACCAGCAGACAACCTTGAGCTGGGTTTCCACGAGTCTTTCCAAGACATTCCCCCTTGCCAAGAACACGTGAGAGCTGTTCTGTTCATGGATATCTGGAATAAACATGATCAGTAGGACTGTACATGGATCATGGAGGAAATGTTTTAGCCGTCACTAATATCTTGTTTATCTCTATCTATTCTACTAATCAATGGATGACAAAAAGAAACCATATCAGAATCATGAAAATAGAAAACTGTAGTTAATAACAATAACATTTTGAGGAACTGTAGATACCAAAATTAGCAAAATGTGATCATGTTTTGTAAATTATTTGTAGGTGTTTTTATCTCTACGTTTTGCTTATATGTCCACATGGAAGCATGCAATGCTGCTTATAACAGACACACAACGGGAGCAGCCAATTAGAAGACAACTATGCTCTAAATGCAATACTGTACAGCTGTGTAGTTCTGAACACTTTTGTATTGGCTGCAATAACTTTAAAAGAATAGAACATGGTGACTATTTTAACCCACTCATTACAACTGCGTTTTATTTATTGTGAGATTTAAAGCATCAGAGAGCATGGAGACTTGTTACCTTGCGCATGTCTCAAATAATGTTCTATCCCCTATTATATTTTCTGATTTTGTATAGTTTTCAAAAGGTGGAAGTTACGCTTTCAATAGGAAAGGGAGTTTTGGAGGATCATGGGGGGTTTTTTTTGTTTGTTTTACCAACATTACGTTTCTAGGAATCAGTATCCCCGCAGTCCATGTGCACTGAAGGTACTACGTCTAGCAATAACACAAGATTTATGTCATTTTAATGTCATTTTATTTAAGGGTTTTCATTATTTGTTTGTTTTCCTGGGATATTTATGGGCACGGAAATCAATTGGCCATAAAACAGCTCTGCACCTCTAAGACATTGGTTTTCGTAGCATTTAGTGAGTATCACTGATACATTATGATAGTACTGCTATAATATTTTATATGATCTGTATCTAGATAAAGATTGCGTATGTTTAACCCCTTAAGGACAATGGGCGTTCCCTAAACCCATTGAAAACAATGCATTTTGAGCCCGTGCATGTACGGGCTTTGTCATTAAGGGGTTAAAAAATTACTGTGGCTACATTTTGACTTGGGTCAAAGTTGCTGTACAGTATGGAATTTTTAAGGTTGTTCATTGTTGCCAAATGATCTTCAATACCATTCATCATCAACATCTGCCAAATAATCCGTTTGCTTTGATATTGTGCATCAGAACAAATGCGATGCCCCATAAAGTAAGCTGTTAACCATTATTATTATAGATGTCCTTTTTAAGATTATATTTTATTATTTATTCTGTTTATTCAAACTTTACCACATCCCACTCCAAAGAGATTGTCTGTGAAGCTGCCAATTATTGACTTTTTAAGTTAAGGCTCTTCAAAATCCAGTGTTATCTTATTCTGATCTTCAAACTTTGTAAACATGGGTATTCCGATGTTCTGACTTCTGAATTATCGGAAAATATATTTAATGTTTATGTATTTACATTCTTAGATCTTTGGGGAGTAAGACTATAACATCGTTTCAGCTTTTCTTATTTCCTCTGGTACAATGTTTTTTTTACTTATGTTCCTTGATTTCATCTGGCAGATATTAAAACACTAAATTTTTGGGCCACTTTGCAGTAATCTCAGTTTTCTCACTCTCAAGCAGAAATATCGGCTTATGAAATTGATATTTCTTTTGCGTGTAAATAAATATTAACCCCTTAAGGACAATGGGCGGTCCCTAAACCCATTGAAAACAATGCATTTTGAGCCCGTACATGCACGGGCTTTGTCATTAAGGGGTTAATAAATAAAATATATATGGCTGGAGATTTTATGTTACCAGCCAGGTTGTACATAGTACCGGGCAAGCCAGCAGCATTCATTGGGCCAGTAATCAGACGGACTCCCTCTCGGCATATATTGGCACTGAATGGTGAGTGCTTCAGGTGGTGAGGGGTTATAGATGGATCTAGTTTTGCTTTCATTCCCATGAGCTAGCCAGGTATCTGGCACAATTTCGCAATGTCAAGCCTAGCCACTATTCCAGACTTTGTACGTATAAGTAATTGTCTGCTGAAGTCTCTGCTGTTATTATATGAGTTAGTATTTAATATTATAGTGCTACAAAAATTCAATGTTTCAATTCAATGTTTTTCTCAAAATTTCATTTTAGAACTTGTTTGATTGCAACATACATAGGGTTCTATTTGAAGTGCCAAATATTTGTCACAGCATCTTTTATTACAAATATTTTTTTGTCACATTTGATGTACGGGCAGTAGATAATTCCATGAAAATCTTTTACCTATGGCAAAGTAACCAGAACTTTATTTTAATGGTGGGCTCTGGAAAAATATACACAGCAGATCTGCATTGAAACCCCAACGTGGGAGTGTATATTTCCATATTCAAAAGGGAGGCCTGATCACGTGATATTCTGGTACTTGATAATGCCATATTCCTTTTTTTGTTGTTTTGGGGGGGTTTGCCATGGGTTTTCGATACATCCAGATAGCTTTTTTTAATACAGGGATCCATTTTTAAATTGTGAAACTTTACCATTTAAAATAGCAACAGGGTACACAACGAGAATGACCATATCTTGCAAAGCACAGATTTTATTCACTTTTAAATGTTGATTTTTCATCTTGATCCCCTCTTAATTCCATCTTTAGTTTTTAAGGATGGATTCAACTTCTGCTGAAGCCGGAAGTCAGCCTTAACTGAACTTCTTAACTGGATTTTCCTTTGACTAGAAAATTCCATAATTTTTCTGGTTTGCTGTGTGATTTTGTTCTGTTGCGGTGATCGCAGAATCTGCAAAACGAAGTACATTCTTTAGGAAGGAATTTTATGTCAAAATGTATGTCAAGCCTTTATGAAGCGACACCTAATGGAATTTTCTTTTTAAGTGCAATATATTTATTCGGGCTAAATATGTTATATCAACTTTATGTGATATTTGATGAGTTAAAAGGTGAATGTTATTCAGAAAAGTGCTTAGAATTATATAAATATATATATATATATATATTACTTGAGAACATTGTATATTGATGCTGTGTGATTAATCAATAAACTGTTGTTTGTGTGTTTTAATATAAATGTGCCATCTTGTCGTTTCTGAAGCTCTAATGAACAATCAATCTGAGCCAAAGCTTAAGCCAATTTTTTTGGCAGTGTAGTATTTTTCCCGTCAGCATCTAAGCTAAAATTGTTTTAATACATTCTAGATCGTTTCCTACTTGCAAAAAGAAACCAATAAATTAATTGGTGTGAGCTCTAACACATGAAAATATGGATACAACAAGAGGTATTTAATTAACAATATTAAAAGTCAACAATGCAAATTCGATCTGTTACACAGAAATATATAGTGTTAAAACCCGTTAAGGACCAGACTGTTTCACCACTTTTTTGGTGCTCGTAATTCTCTCCTCCTATTTAGTGAACCCACAATATATCAGGTTTTTTCAGGACAAAAAGAGCTTTCTTAAGTTATAATTTTTTGATCATATTATCTAATTTCCTATAAATAATAATAATAAAATATGATGAAAAATTGATAAAAGCAAGTTTTCTCACTTTTATTTGAAAAATCTTTTACCCATCTACAAAAGCTTTTGAAAAAACCTGCCAAAAAGATTCTACTATTTGTCCTGAGTTTAGAAATACCCAATGTTTTTATGCTTTTTTTTTGGCAAGTTATAGTGAAATAAATACAAGTAGCGTTTTGCTATTTCAAAACCATTTTTTCCAAATCTGGTCATTCTGCACCATGTGCTATTTGGTACATCTTTGAAGCCAGCAAATGCAATTTACCCCCATAAAATCATAGATTTTTGAAAACTAGACACTCCAGTGTATTTCAAATGCTGGTATTTTAACCCATTCCATGCACTAATTTTGTCACCAGCCTTTGTCAAAATTTGTGGTGGTATTCTTTTGTGTGTTTTTTTTCACAAACATTCCACTTCATGTGTGAATTTACAGCTCCTGGCTCCTCGTCACTGTCAAATACCAACCCAATATGTGTTCAGCAACATCTCTTGAGTACAGTGATACCACCCATGCATGGGTTTCTCTGGTTGTTCAGGGCTCAAAGGCCACATTTGGGAAGTGCACTTTTTTCCTTTTGGTCAGTCTGTGCCTATGCCCTAGTTGGGACATCTTCGAACCCTGCCACTCCAATTTACCCCATCAAACCATTATTTTTTTTAAAGTAGACACCCTGTGGGTATTTGAAATGCTAGTATATTAACTCTTTACATGTCAGGATTTTTGGGGAGATACAGCCATAATTTTAGCACTTGCTCATAAAAGTAAACCTTTTTTAATTTTTTTTTACATTTTGTTGGAACTGGATGGTTCCCCTGATGGTGACATCACTGCATAATTATTTTTAAATGTTACTACATTTTTATAATTTTCTTTTTTAGCCATTTTTTTTCTTTCACTTTATTATTATTTTTTTTAATATTTTACTAATCACATTGTGGTTAGAAAGCTGGGCTCCATTGACTTCAGATACCCGCTTGAAAACTTGTTCATTTTTTTGAAAGGATGCCACCATCTTGCGAGAGGCGAAATCTCTCCCAGTAGCACTTGTGACACCTCTCCTGGGGTGGGTGTGCGGTGTCACTGAATGCCTCGCTATCGTTGATCACCTCCTAAACTCTTTTAATACAGTGTATGTGTCAGGCACCCGCAGCCGTGTCATGCAGGGGTCCCTACATCCTCCCGGTCCCGACGGGGGTCGGCGCCACCGCGTCCTAGGCCGCATCCCTGCCTTCGCGTACCGCGAGGTGCGAGTGCCTCCATGGTGCGGTCGGCAGGGGGGAGTGTCCGGGCGTCCGCTAGGCGCTCTCCATTGGTGGGGGCTGTGGAAATGGTCCCTAGCAAGGCACTAACTCTGTTAGTGCTGTGGCAAGGGGTGGAGTCAGCTGATGTTGAGGGGCGAGTTTGGGTTTCGCAACCCATAAAACCCTTGCACTGACTGTGATAGGTGCTTGTGTATTCGTTCCCTAGCACAGTACCCCATCTAGTGTTCATTATTCAGTACTACAGTCTCTTCTGTTTTTTTGACTTCAGCTTGTCTCATGGATTATCCTGCTCTCTCCTGCCAGGACCTTGGCTTGTTTATCGACTCCGCTTTTTGCGTGACCCTTTTGTTGTGCCATTGGTCTCCAGCTCATCCCCACAAGGACCTGACAGTATGGCAGACGTTGACACCATGGGGAAGGGCCACACAGGGCTGCTGATGCCAATCTCGGTGTTGCTGAATGCCTCAAAATTGAGGTATTACAGCAACACTGTTTAAGCAAAGAAAGCAATCTAAACTTGTTTAATGACGTGCCATGACATGCCAGGTTTTTCGTTAAGGGGTTAAAATCAATGTTCTCAGATTACAAACAAAACTTGATGGTTTCCTATAGACAAGAAAGAAAAGGGAATAGTACAGCAAGAAAAATAGAAAATAAAATGTTGCACAGAAAACATGATGTAAAATATGTGTCAATATACATGCATGATATACATTAATATGTAATTGTAAAGTGTTATTTACATGAAAGCAAAATAAATAAATACAAAATGAATAAACACAAAAGTAAAACGATAATAAAAATAAATAAAAAAGGAAAAAATAAATGAGGGAACAAATAGAATAGAATATAGAAATGTGGAAATAATAGACATACTGACCAATTTACTTTTAGTTAGAAGGATATATGAAATAAGGGCATGCCACAGGGTGGACAACAGCTGTCCAGAGTGGCTGTAGTGAGTCCTATAGGAGAGTAGAGTAAACAAATGTAAATACATATGGTTGTAATGTTGTGTAGAGTGAACACATGGAATCAGCTGTATCAGTGTATTGTTGAAATGTGTAAAGAAAAAAATGTTACCTACATGTTCTTCTATTCTTGTTTTTAAACTCAGAGTGTAACATAATCAGACACAGACACTACCATACCCAGACAAACACACTAACTTACCCATACCCACACACTAACTTACCCATACACACACATACACTAACAAAGGCCTTTAGAAAATTTAAAGAAGCAATTGTGCATTTAAGGTATTGATTTCTGTATAGTTAGTAATGATTTTGTTTTGGTTTTGATGTGTCTTTTCAGTACAAATAAAAACAGGCCAAACCACTTTTCAGATCATTTCTGTGTCCGAGCTGTCTCTGCAACCTTGAGGACTGTGTATTTATGGAGATCCCTGTCAAAAGTACCAAGCAAAAATGTATAAAAAGCATTCACAAATCAAAACCATTGTTAAACCAATGCTTCCCTCTAGTGGGCATATTTTACAACAAAAATAATTTAAAAGGTTGTGTCTTGGGCACTCACTGCTGAAAACACAATTGGAGAGTCTGAGTTTTTTAACCACTCTAAATGGGCTATATATTAAGCCATGTTCACTACGTAGATTGTTTTCTTGTTCTTGTCTTCTCTCTCTTTCATCTTCTCTCTTCTATCTTCATCCCCATCTCTGTAGCCAAAACCTGGCGCACAAATTGTGGGGGAATCATTAAAAGAGCGGCGATTTTGGTGGAAATTCACATTAGGATTGGAGGACTGGACATAGTCTGGCGCAAACTTTGCCTAAATAGCAGCGCTTCAAGTGATGTTCTCTCGTCTGCTCCTCCAACTTGGTGGGAGAAAGTCACCGAAACGCAGCGATTTTGTCCTAAATTGAACTTTCGCCAACTTCACAGCCCTTTGGACAATGTTCTCCCGGAAGTTCCGGCCTTTTTGGTGGAAGTTCACGTCAGGTTATTTTCACGGAGACGTGGACGAAGATAGACAATAAAAGAAAGAAGATGAAAGAATGAAGAACAAGAACGGAAGCGGACGTCAGAGAAGGTAGGGAAACATTTAGACACGGTGAAAGAGTAAGTGAGTGTGAGAGAGTGAATAGGAATGAATAGGCAGGGAATGTTATTCTTTGCCCAAAATGAATGGGCCAAAAACAAACCAAAACATTTGTCCTAATCATTTTATGACATGTACATGTAGATTTTAAAAATTAAATCTGAGGACATTTTGCATACTCTAGCATTTTAGGTACCCAAAGATAGACAACTCTGTTGGAGGCATGGTTAGAGGAGAGGACCCAGCTACCTATTTACCTCTTCCACTGCCTTAGGCCCAATCACCCCCTCCTCCATCAGTGTCTGCACCACATAAAAAGGTGCCCCATGCCTTTAAGATGTCATACCTCAGTGCTCTGTGTCTAAAAAGCACAACGCGCCACCTTATAATGCAGTCTATATACATAGTGTAAATAGGCCAATTGGGGAGATCAAAGACCAATGGCCCCTTTGAGCAGAAGGACCTGATTGCCGCCCAGTTTGGCAGCTGGGGGACTGCCTCCCGCTGGATCTGCTGCCTTAGGCCTAGGTCTAGTTGGCCTTGGCCACGATAATGTCACTGTCTGGACCACTGAAATACATTACATGTCCAGCCACGTACCGATGTTCCAGAATATGATGTCATACTACAACTCTCTCCTTTAATACGCCATGAGGTAGCCACTTGTTACCTGTGATTGCGCTGCAAAGGCACACACCTCAATTGATTTTACATTGTAGTGAGGTATCAAGGGCAATATCACCATTGCCTGAGTGGCAGTACCTGAAAATGGGGGCCACCTCGCTTCAAACAGGACACTTGAGAGGTGTATTTTAGCATAGTAGACACTATATATTGTATAGTGAAAATGTAACCATGCTAAAGAAAGGGTAAACTGGACATAAACATGGTTTATGTGAGATATATAAAGATGATAATATATAGGAATTAAGTATTTTTGGTTATTAATAATTGTTTTCTGTCACAACTATCATACTGTCAATGTTTACTTGTTCCCAAAACACTGCATACACTTCACACATAGTTTCACACTAATTTGCGCTTTGCATACAAGTAAAAAAATAACAGTGCTTAATGCCGATTGTCAAGCTGTCCAAGACTGCTGGAGAACTGGTTGGTGTTTGCCAAACGTGGTGCTGTGCATTATGGCCAAATATCTCTACTTTGGTCTCATCTGCCCAAAGGACATTGTTCCAGAAGTCTTGTGGTTTGTTCAGATGCAGCTTTGCAAGCCTAAGCTGGGCTGCCATGTTATTTTTAGAGAGAAGAGGCTTTCTCCTGGAAACTCTTCCAAACAAACCATACTTGTTCAGTCTTTTTCCTAATTGCACTGTCATGAACTTTAACATTAACATGCTAACTGAGGACTGTAGAGTCTGAGATGTAACTCTTTGGTTTTTTGCAACTTCTCAAAGCATTGTCTGACATTCCATTTCTGGGAAGATTGGCAACTGCTTTGAATGTTTTTCACTTTTAAATAATCTTTCTCACTGTATAATGATGGACTTTACACTGTTTGGAAATGGCCTTATAACCCTCCCCAGGGTGATTCGCAGCTGATGTCTTTCCTCCTTGGAATTGTGTTAACACACACCTGAATGCACCATACAGGTGCTGCTAATTAAATGCCCTTGATTAATTGATTATCAGCAATTTGCTGATGATCCATTAAACAAGGGAATTTGATTAGCAGCACCTGTCTGCTACTTAGCATCTTAATTCTTATGAAAGCAGTAAGGGTGGCTTCTTCACTTTGGCTTTATTTTTGTTGAATAAATCTTGACAAGCTGTGATATGTCATGTGTTGTTGTTTATCTGAGGTTGTATTACCTGATTTCTAGACCTGTTAAGTAACAGATGATTGTTATTATGCCCTGATATGTAAGTCATAGAATTTAAAGAGGGTGTACTTTCTTTTTCACATGAATGTAGCTGTCATTTTTCAATTTCTGAGATTAAGGAGACATTTCTGCAAGAAAAATATATTTATTGACCATCAAATAATAAGACAAAATATAACAGTAAAGATTTAGAATTGATAAGGGAAGAAGCAATTGAATGACTTAGAACTAGTTTAATGAAATATAAGGAAAAAGAACAAAACACGTTTGATATCGCTCCAGTTGTTGATTATTCAAGTTATTTTCATATGTTTAACCAAAGCGTTAATAAATACTGGCATTTATTATTCAAAGATAATATGTTATCAGATTGGCCAAAAATGGTATACAGAGGAGCACCAACTCTTAGAAAACAAATAGTTCATAGCTATATAGAAAATTATGAATCTCATGAAGTGGCAAAGAGTACTAATAGACTTACCTGATTTTTTTTCATTGCCATGAAGGCCTAAGTCTGAAAGCCAGGTTGCAGAGGTAACTTCAAGCAAGGACAAGACTCCAGAACATGAATTATACTCTCCTACAATGTAGCCTCTTCATGCAAACACTAATATATATACTAACAATTTAAATACCCACTCATTCAGAAACACACTCTCTCACCTTAAACGCTTCAGAGCTTGCAGTGCAAGCTGCCATGCTACGCCTGTGGAGTCATGTAACACTGAGTCCCACCACATGCCTGCCTTGTTTGGAGAATTAGGACTGGGTCAAACCACCCGCCTTTGGTTACCAACAGCTCAAAAGTATTGCAAGACAAATTAAAAAATATGCACTAATTTCATGCATTTGGGATATTTCTGTGTTTTAGGGATGTTGTTTTTATTGTAGCATTAGGATGAAGGGAGTGTGATGGGCCTCCGGTACCCTGGCTAGGGATACCCGTCGGTTCTCGGTTGCTTCCTCCCGGGAGCTCAATGGTTAACCGCTTCCAGGGCTAGACGGTACTAGCGGGGAAGGGCTCAGGAACTGGCCCGGTGTCCTTAGCATCATAGCATAGCAACTCGCGGAGGCGTAGCCACATGCAATCCAATAATTGTCCTGATATAGCGAGTCCCTGAAGCATTAGACGAGACTAATGTCCAGGGAAAGAACACACTTTATTGGGAAAACACTAATATACAGTTTAAACAGTCATAAATCACGTCCACATATCTCCATCCTGCCCAAACAGCCCAGCGCCACACTCCGGCCACCGAGCTCCGCAACATCCGTACAATCTTAAGATGTTGTTCTCAGGGTGATCCCGAAGGAGCAGCGGCCATCTCTACCGATGGATAGCTCAGGGTCCCAAGGATATCCTGTCCAAAAAAGCGACGCGATCGGCAGAAGGGACCCCGAACGGCAACAAGTGATCGAAGTTTCTCCGGGACGGACCGTCAGATAGCCGGCGTGCGTAAGATAACCATGCCAGCTGATCTCCGCTCTCCTGGCAGTCCCAGCGACCGGGAACCTGCAAGAGGCTCCCTCTCTGAACCACCCCTGGTCCGTATCACACCACCCGTGGGTTATTTCCATGAAAGAGCGCTCTAAACCGGGCTACGAGGGGTTAAGGTTCGTGGGCAGGGCATATGAAACATTGACAGGGTAGGACATGAGGGAGAACAAAGCACAAACAAGAAATATCACATATATTGAGAAAATACAGTAATCGCAACTACGAACAAGACTATTAACCCTGGGCCGTCACAGGGAGTTTAATGTATAAAGAGTAATTTCAATACAAAGTTTGGAAAGAAGACTTATGAGCATAGCAATCAACAGAACCGCTAAATCACCAAGTGCTTTCTATTGGTTGCTAAGGTGAGAACCCAAGTTTTCAAAGCCTGCTCTACATAACTTTTTATACATAATCCCCAGATTGATCATCCAGTTACTGTTTTCTGAGTGCTATCATTTATCATATTTTGTTTAATGTGCTCCTTCACAGTATTTTGCAGGGTCCTCTTTTGGAGAGTCTCTACAGATATGGGGGTTTGTAGACTACCCTGTCCTATCATGTACGTGTAATAGAAAGAAAGAAAAACAATGCTCACTGGACTAGATCCCCCCAGCCAACCCATGATCACCACTGCTCGCCAAATAGGTACAGTGCGGCATTCAGGACTGTGCTACATCAAACAGAACACTTGGGAGGTATGACTGAAACTTACTTTCCTTTCTGCGTGCAGCACACGTACACAAACTGATATTAAAGCTTGAATTTTAGTTCTATCAATATTTGTTGCTACATTAGTAACCTACAGAACGCTGTAACTATTTTTTAATAATTCCTTTCGTGTACGACACACTATTTCTCTACTTATTTTTTAATTATTATGGGTTTAAATAGCTACGTATACTTTTTTAAAGATATTACATGTATAAATAACGTTTATATCTTATATTTTAGGGGGGGGGTATTTTGCTTGCTGATTATTATAACCAGGTATATGAAGCCACTTCCGCCACAGGCAGCGAGAGACTCTACTGTTTAGAGAGACGCCGTCGCATCACTTTTGCGTCATTAAGCGACGTGCTCGCGCGTCCCCGTATGCTCGTGCTAGGCGGAAGCGAGCTGCTGGAGCTCGTGGGCTTTAGACATGTCATGGATTCGGGCGGCTGTGGAGCAGCAGGAAGGGGAGGAAGTGTTTGATGAGGATGGAGACGAACTGAGTCTTTTGCAAAAGGACTGGAAGCGATCCATGGAGAAGAGATTGAAGGTGAACATGGAGATGGGGCACCCATATCCGCTCGTTTCTCGAAAGGCTCAACAGATAGCATAGCATAGCATAGCATAGCATAGCATAGCATAGCATAGCATAGCATAGCATAGCATGATATGATATGATATGATATGAAAGCACCGGGGGGGTATCCCGTATGTTTTGAGGTCCCTACTCTAGTGGAAAGTGGTGTTCTCACCATAGCAACTGATGGAATGTTATTGGGCCATTCTGTTGGTTGCTATGGTAATAAGGTTCAAGCTTTCCATCAGTGTCATTTTTTTAGGTATTAAACCTACTTAGTTTTAAAGCTGTTACTAAAGTGAAAAAGACATACACACTCATGCTGAGTGAACTCAGAAATCAGGCCAAAATAATACCCCTAAAATCCCAATATAAACATATACATATCAAATTACTTGTTCTAATGGTTTGTGGGTGTGTTGGCGATGGCAAGTTGAAAGGTTTGACCTTTAGTTTAAACGTTAACCTTACAGAAGCTAATGTCTATGGCAGGGCAGGCATTGTCTGATCATGATCAGGTTCCAGTACTGATGTTCTCTCCCTTCTCATCTTACCTTAACAAGGACTGCATGAGCCAATCAGCAATTTAACAGTAGGTGTACAATAGCATAATGGGGAGGAATCATCATGCAGAAAGGAACTCACAATACCTTTCCCATAGTATGTACATGAGTTTGTATACATTTGTGTTGCTAATGTGTAATTACCATTACGTAGGTGTAGCATAGAGAGCTGTAAAATGTAGACCTGTCGTAGACCTGCTTCAAGTGTCTGCTTTGTTTTGTTGAATGAAATAGGACTGTTGTATATATTCTTAATTTTAATGGTTAGCAGAAGAAACAAGTGCTTGTAAAGTAACTATTTATACGGACACAGGTGCATTAAGTGGTAGAGGTCTATAGAGATAGGTTAAATAGGGTTATATTTATAAAGATCAACCTAATAACTGCTGAACTAATGATAAATTAGCAGCGGCTGTTTGTGTTAGTGCCAACTCCAACCATCTTCATTTTAGACAGCATTTCAATGTATCTAGTGTTCTGGTATCGTTATAGGAAGGGTATGTCGATGGAGTAGATGCTGGAAAAGGAAATTCTCTCCAGAGTGGATTCAATCAGGGATATAAACTTGGAGTGAATATGATTATGCCTTACGGTGAAATCAGAGGAACCTTAAGGTATGTACCTGAATTTTATCTTGTGGTTTTGCACAGGTGTTTGTTAGCCCAGGATCTGTAATTTATCCCATAGACTACATTAGGCAGTTCTGTTATTTAATGCTTTACATTATATACTTGCAGTGCAGTGTGAAATACCACAGTTCAATCCATTGTATACACCTCTATCAGTGAAGGAGTAAATGGGCAGTTACTCACTAAAATATTTTTTGCCATTCCAAATATTGCTCAATCTTTATCTTTTTTTTTTCAAACCACTGTTCTGAATTAGGTTGGCAGCAGTTTAATGGCATCTTAGTTCTTAATAAGTGAACCTTCTGGTAAATCTTTTGTAATCTCCAATTTCTTGTTACTGTGTTTAGCATTTTTTATTATTATTATAGTTGTCATTACAGTTTTTCTTTTACACTAAATTACTGTTTTAGGGCAACAAAAAGTACGTTTAGACTAATACATAACATGCAGTGGGATCCACACAACTAAGTGCCATGCCACATTGATCAGTAGTCTTCATCTCGGGGCTCTATGTGAAACAAAGAGTCTGACTGTTTGAAATGCAAAACGCAATTTGTGTGATAAAATATTTTCATTTTAGTGCACTTTTGACATGGTGTCAGCTTCATGACCCTGGACCTGCGGTGACCACGAAGCTTAATGATCTACTGACCTTGGTATGTCAGTGTGAAGACCACTTACTGAGAGGTCTGTCTTCCATTTACCAGACACCCCATCCTTCTGATTTGTCCACGACTTTGGAAGATATAGGTCTGGCCAGTATTGAATGTGGAGGAACGGATAAGCAAAACCCGTGTACAGAAGGCCGGGACTGTTGTCGGATCCAAGACTCTCACTCATCTCCATTTGCCAGCTGTAGGACTATACAGCAGCTCAATGACAGAGGAAAACATGAACGTTGTAGGATTGTGGGGGAAATGCTTTCTGTGGTTAAAGACATGGCTCTTCCAGACAGTCTTGTTTTTCATATTCAAAGACTGAAAACTTAATGAGAAAGTTCCATAGAAAAAAAATATTCTTTAACCATTAACTGCAGTGCTGTATACAGTAAAGAAGAACACTTTTATTGCATCTTGTTCCAATAAACATCCTTTATCAACAGACCTAGAGGGTGCCATTGCAGACATCATATGCTATTTTAGGTGACGTTCCTTGCGAAGACATTAAACAGAGCTTATTATTTACAGGAACCCTAAGTCATAGCCAGGCTTGCTAATTACAAATGTGCCAGTACATTGTTTATCACAATGTCTAATATGCAGCTGTCTAAAAATATATTATGTAAAAACCAGACCTGTTAAAAAAAATTTAAAAAAAATTATGGAAGTTCACCTTTAAGCAAACTTTTTGCATTGCTTCTAACTTGAATTAAGAGGGTCCAATCATTTGTAGTTTAAAGGGACAATCAAGTATTCCAGGGAGCCCGCTAAACAAACAAAGCATATGAAAGTACTTTACAGTTATGGAGAAGCAGTGGCAGCATCCCACCGTCTCTGTGTTCCAACGTTTCATTCCATTGAATGGATCCATTAAAATTAGTTGCTTTCTGTGATTCTGTAGAATACATTCATGCATTTGGAAAGGGGACACCACAAAATTTAAATAATTTTTGGAGCTTGAAATTATTGACATTTTTTAATAGTATTTTATGAGGTTTTTTTTTTTTTATCAGCATGTGAGTGTAATCCCAAGGGCAGTCTAGGTCTGAAATGTGAGGCAAGTTCCTCTGGATGATGGAACCAACAATGGCAGGGATATGTTTCACCCTTCATGGGCCTTGTCATTGAGGTGTGGTCGATATACTCTAGTTTCTAATAATTTCTTTCACTATGATGTTTGACCCAAGAGTGGATCGGTAGTCAACAGAAATGCAAGGTTCTCATCTTCTACAGCAAACGAAGCCAGTATAATACCAGTCAACTAAAGTCTTGACTTTTTCACCCCTAACATTTTTGTAAATATTTTATTATATCTTTTCATGTGACAACACTGAAGAAATGACACTCTGCTGCAATGTAAAGTAGTGAGTGTACAGCCTGTATAACTCAACACACAGCCATTAATGTGTAAACCATGGCAACAAAAGTGAGTACACCCCTAAGTGGAAATGTCCAAATTGGGCCCAATTAGCCATTTCCCCTCTCCGGTGTCATGTGACTCGTTAGTGTTCCAAGGTCTCAGGTGTGAACAGGGAGAAAGTGTGTTAAAATTGGTGTTATCACTCTCTCTCTCATAATGGTCACTGGAAGTTCAACATGGTACCTCATGGCAAAGAACTCTGAGGATCTGAAAAAAAGAATTGTTGCCCTACATAAAGATGGCCTAGGCTATAAGAAGATTGCCAAGACCCTGAAACTGAGCTGCAGCACGGTGGGCAAGACCATACAGCGGTTTCACAGGACAGGTTCCGCTCAGAACAGGCCTCGGCCAAAGAAGTTGAGTGCACGTGCCGAGCATCATATCCAGAAGTTGTCTTTGGGAAATTAATGGCTGTGTGTTGAGTTATTTTGAAGGGACAGCAAATCTACACAAATTTATACAGGCTGTACACTCACTACTTTACATTGTAGCAGAGTGTCATTTCTTCAGTGTTGTCACATGAAAAGATAAAATATTTACAAAAATGTAAGGGGTGTACTTTTGTGAGATACTGTACATATGTATTTTAAATTCATACCAGCCATTGTAGATTATATTAGTATATACCGTAAATTATATCCTTTTTTTTTGGCTTCTATCACAATATCCCATATTTTCAACAAAAAAATCAAAGGCTTGTTACAGGTAAGTATTAGCATGTATGGATTGAGGACATCCACAAAAGCTCACTGGAATGCTCTTTTCCGCCTGTTGCAGAATTGGAAAGCTTTGTATTACGTTTTGTTTAGAATGTGCTGTGTTTGAGAGTTTTTGTTTTACTGCAACAAATGCTTATGAAATTCTGCATGTTGCAGGTTCTTTTAATTACTGCTTATTCAGGTAGTACCTTGTTTTTAATGCATTACAACAAGGCTGGACAAATGTCTGTAGAAATACTGCCTGGGAGTTAGGTTGATATTCCCCACCCAGAGTTATAGACATAGTGATAAATAACCGTATGAATTAAGTACACAATGTGGGTCTTCTCCCGTAAAAACTGGTTATTACATCTGGCCCCAAGTCAGCCCAAGAGATTTCAGCTGTTTTCTAAAAAGAAAACCAATGGCTGTTTAACCCCTTAACGACAATTGCCGGTCCTGGCACGACACGGAAAAGCATGTGCTTTACGACAATTGACGTGCCAGGACCGGCACGTCTTTAAACGGGTGCAGAAAGCGATCTGTTTTCGCTTTCTGCACCCAAAAAACGTTGCTGAATGCCTCGACCTCGAGGCATTCAGCAACGCCGCGATCGGAACGAAGGGGCCATCTCTGGCCCCTCTACGGGGCGTCAGCATCCGCCACTTTGTATGGCGGCGGACGCCCGTTTTAAAAGCGTTTAGGAGGCGATCGACGATCACCTCCTAAACTTAAATGGTGTCGCTGGAATGCCTCGATCAGGAGGCATCCAGCGACACCAAACACTTACCTTTCGATGGGCTGTGACCGCTCCGGAGAGCGGTCACAGCCGCCGCTGCCGGTGATCTTCGCCATCAAGCAAGATGGCCGCTGCCCTGTAACAGGAACCAACAAATTTTAAATTTTGCTAGATAGTCCAGACCATCTAGAGAACTTTGGCTCCACTTGCAGGTTAAATACAGGTACTGCATTCACCATGCAAGTCAATGGAGCCCAGCTTTCTAATCACAGTGTGATTAGTAAAAATAAATTAAAAAATAAAATAAAATTAATAATAATTAGAAAAAAAATAGTAAAATGTAAAAATCATTTCCCACTGATGTCACTATCAGGGGAACCTCCAAGTTGAAAAAAAATGTAAAAAAAAAATGTCAAAAGACAAAAAAAAATTAAATATATATATATATATATATAAAAAATATATTTTTGTGAGCAAGTCCTAAAATTAGAATATTAGCTTAAAACAATTCTCGCATGGAAAGAGTTAAAATACTGGCATATTAAATGCCCGTGGGGTGTCTACTTTTAAAAAAGGTATGATTTGATGGGGTAAATTGAATTGGCCGGGTTCAACAACGTCCCAATTAACACCGGGGGAAGGATGGCCACACATCTAATTTCCAATTAGAAAAATGCACACGTACCAAATGTGGCCTTTTAGTTCCCACAAAAATGACACACCCATGCATGTGGGGTATCACTGCACTCAGGAGATGTTGCTGAACACATATTGGGGTGTCGTGTGACAGCGGCATATACCAGGAGCAGTAAATTCATACATAAAGTAGGTGTGTGTGGGAAAAATACACACACAAAAATACTACTGCAAACTTTGAAAAAATGCTGGTGGTAAAATATGTGCATGCAAAGAGTTAAAATACCAGCATTTAAAATACCCTGGTGTGTCTAGTTTTGAAAAATATATGGTTTTATTGGGCACACTGAAATGGCCCGGCTCAAAGATGTACCAAATAGGGCATGGGCAGTGGTCCCCAAATGCCAAAGTTCAACATTGAAAAATGCGCATGCCCCAAATGTGGCCCTTTTGGCCCCAAACAGCCAGGCAAAATCATTCATGTGAGGTATCGCTGTACTCAGGAGATGTTGCTGAACACATATTGGGGTGTTTTGTCATAGTGACATATACGAGAACTTTTTAATTCATACCTGAAGTAAAATGTGTGTGGAAAACCAAATGCAAAAAAATGACTACCACAAAGTTTGACAAAGACTGGTGGTAGATATGGTGCATGGAAAGAGTTAAAATACTAGCATTTGAAATACCCTGGGCTGTCTAGTTTTCAAAAATATATGACTTGATGGCGTAAATTGCATTGGCCGGGTTCAAAGATACCCGAAATGGCACATGGGGGGAAGAATTACCAGATTTGGAAAAAATGGCTTTGAAATAGCAAAACGCTACCTGTACTTATTGCCCCATAATGGGTAGAAAAAAGCAAAAAAACATAAAAACATTGGGTATTTCTAAACTCAGGACAAATAGTAGAATCTATTTAGCAGGTTTTTTCATTACCTTTTATAGATGAGTAAAAGATTTTTCAACTAAAAGTTAGAAACAGTCATTTTTTTCTAAATTTTTCACCATATTTTATACTTTTTTTAATAGTAAATAATACGATACAATCAAAACAATGTCATCTAAAGAAAGCCCTTCTTGTCCTGAAAAAAACAATATCTAATGTGTGTGGGTTCAGTAAACGGGAAAGAAGAAAATTACAACTAAACACGAGCAGCGCAGAAATGTTAAAACGGCCATTGTCACGAAGGGTACAAAAAGTAAAATCAGCCTTTGTCACGAAGGGGTTAAAAACATCTAAATAACTTTTCCAGCCGTTAAGGGAAGACTTTAACTTTACTGTGTGATAAAGTGTATGTTTTGTCTGCTATTTTATAATATCAAGCAATCATAAAAGACGTTTCCAATAGGGAAAGAGGAATTTGCATACTTGATGCTTTTTTTGGCCTCAGTTGTGGACCTGGAATTTGTGAACCAATTTGGGATGCAACCTCAATTTATAATAGAATTTGGTGTTTTAAGCAAATTTTAAATTGCATTGCATATATACATTTAAAGCCAGACATATTGCCATTCCCCCCCCCCCAAAAAAAAAGATACCCATGCCTTGCAAAATAAGCCGCATGATAAATCACTCATTTTAGGCCTTATCTAGAGTGTGCAAGAATGTTATAGTTTTGCGGAATGGAACTTCAAACACTGTGTTCAGAAACATTAGCCTCTAAATAATAACGGCACAAGCTTGAGACTGAACAAAGTAAGGATTGCTTTCTAGTTCCTATTGCAAAGAAAATGGTGTGTGTTTTGCCAAGAGGGACACCAGGTTCATCGATAATTCTCTTCTTCTTTTTCGTTACCTGTTTTTGTGGGAGGGTTATACACCTGATGGATTTTCAATAGCATTATCCATACTAAGTACATTAGAAGTTATACTTATATAGGTGTTCCATAGCCTTAACTTTTCTGATACCGCTATCACTATTTTTACCGATTATATTTCATGGATCTCGTACGTTTATTGTCTGAAGTGAATCAAATGACAGCCGTACAAACCTAAAACTTCTTCACTTTGGCAAGAGCCACAGAAAACTAAGCATTTGTCTAAATAAAAGGTAGGACACCAACATACCCAATAACAAAATGAATACAGTGGGTTATGCTTTGAAACATTTATATATTTAACAAACAAATTAAATTCTCATTATTGTATTTCATAGAAGTCATTGGTTTCATTTTCTGGAACTGAGCCTGGCGCCATTAATCCTGTGACACTTAAGCTGAGCTCTTCTGTGATGCTCGAGCTGAGTTCTCCAGTAAAGCTTGAGCTTGGTTCTTCTGCGAAGCTGGAACTAAGCTTTTCAGCAACACTGGGATTTTGTTCCTCTGTAATCATAGGGCTGTGGTCTTCTAGAACCAAGCTGTGGTCTTCCGCCATGATAGGACTGAGGCCTTCTGCCATCATATGACTTGGGTGTTCAGTGGGGATAGGACTAAGATCCTGTACAGTTACAGAATCTTGTTTAGGAATAATGACAGCAGATGAATGTTCGGCTATGGTAGAGTATGTTTCTGCCACAATAGCATCTACATGTCCAGTGCTAAAGTTTGTATCATGAACATCATGAACATTTGTAGAACTAAATTCTTGCGTGTTTGACTCCATTGCCCCTTTGCAATCTGGCATTGAATTATTATCATTATGGGTTGTGTTAGGTAATGAGACACATAGGTTGTTATTTTCAAAGCTTGATTGGATCTCTTGTGGTCTGCCATGTTGTACTATATTAGGCATACACTGGGAGCTCTCCATTAAACCTCCTGACAGTGCAGACTGGTTGTAAACTGCACCAGAAATTGTCATTTCCTGAGAAGTCTTCTCCTTCTCGGCCCTCTTGAAAATAGTTCTCATAGTAATGGGTATGGACATGCAGCTGAAAGATAGAAATGTCTGTTAAGATGCTTTCCTGCATCAAAAAGCTCAAACATTTGAGGGAAAAATGAGTTGGATGTTTTAATATGCACATTTACAATAAATGAATGTAACTTGTCTACCTTGTCACAGCTATGCGTTTCACATCTCTACTACTACTACTCGGATTTATTGCAGTATGCATAGTACCATGTAGGTCTTCTACAGCTTGAATCAATTGAATGATACTCTTGGGTATCTGTTTAGGGTCAAAAATTGGACAGCCCTTCCATCTGCTTTCATTTAGAGGACGATTGCATGTGTTACAACATACAACAATTTTGTTTAGTTTTAGAATAAAAAACATTGTGCTAATATTTAAGATATATTGACTACGGATTAAACTCACTCCTCCCTGAGTCTACCATGAATTTAGGTATTGTAAATGCACTATTTCCATAGGATTGTAAACTGATTGTTTCCAATTGGGAGTCAACTTTGTAGGTAGCACTTGTGTCACAATTAATGCTAGATTCCTTCAGGTGGTGAAACTCGCAGCTGATCAGTTCAACGAGTCTGAGACATCAAGGGACTCTAGTGGTCTGCAGTCATGAGAGAAGAGTCAATATGTTTATACAAGATCAGTAGGGTAAACCTGACCCTTCACACATATATACCTAGAAGTTCTTACTAACTTAATGTGCTGGTAGTTCAGCAAAAGCAGTGCATTCAGACATCACCTGCAGTGAGTGTGTGCAACTGCCAGTCACAATATTGACATTACCAAACCAGAGAATTCAATATGTCAGATTACCGTTCCATAACTTGAGTAATAAATTCTGAGCTACATGGAAAAGGAGGATCTAATGCGCTTGTATAGATATTGCTTCTTAATTGCCTGGAATTCACATCAATGGAAACTGCGGAAAGACACGAAAAAGCATTGATTTTTACTTTTTAAAAAGTAGACAGTGTAGTAGCACAATGACTTAAATCCATAACTGGCCATTTTCTTGTGGCAGCTTGAAGGCAACCATTGAAAAGTCCACCACTATCTTTTATGTAAAAGGGACAGCGCCTGTATTTTTCTTATGCACAATTATTGGAATTTGGGTTGCCACCTGTCTGGTTTCACCTGGATAGCCCCAGAACAAAAAGGAAATGGAGTCCTATACTACATGTGGAGGGTGGGCACAATGTGCTGGTGGTTAGGGGAGAGAATTGACTGCAAACTTGCAGGGCAAGGTTGAGCTACAGTATGAAGGTGTGCATGTGCTGAATATGTGTAGACTATGGAGATGACCCACAGTGCAAATTATGTGGAAAGAAAAGGCCTCCTGCATAAACTATGATTCAATGAGCGCAAGATGTTAGGCATATAAATGGTTAGAAGTCCCCATGTTAAATACATACCACAGCAAAGACTGGAACCTGTAGGATGCTGGAATGAAATAGAGATTCTACAGTCCAATTGCAACAAGACTTCAAAGTGAAGCAAATCACCACTGTCTGAAGAGATAAGAGAAATTTAGATAATGCTAGATTAGATGTCAAACCCAATAGGTTCATCCCAATCTTCAGGAAGCTCACCAGCTTTCAATCAGTAGATAACGCATAAAGACTGGCACCAACGGTTTTTGGAGGAATAGAGGAATTCTTTGATGCTGGATAAATGAGTATTATATATTTGGATATTTTAGCAACTAATAGCCGCTAAATGCTTTCTAGAGTGGATTGATTTTGATGAAATCTGGAATTCTAGGATGAACAGAACAAGCCCCTTGAACTAAAATGAAAGTCACAAAAACTTGAATGTTATCTCCTCCAGACTCCCTACACTATAACTGTTTGGTAAGACAAAGGCTTCTGATGAACGGTGGTAGTAAGTTAAGTTACGTGCGCAAAAGATCCATAAGATCTAGCCTTCCAACATAGGTACATGTGCAGATATTTAAAATTCTATGCTTATTGTATACACCAAGTAAAAGCCTGTATAATGGTGTTTCTTTAAGGACATCGTATATATACACACACCTGTTACATATAACTTACATTTATATCATGGGAAAGGGTGTTAACGTTCACGGTATAAGCGCTGCATGATTATTCATCCCCATTAACCTATCTCTCCCCTATTAAGTTACTGATTGTTTTTGATTGGTCTAGGGAGCCTTAGTAGAGGAGAGGTAAGGTGAACGGAGAGAACTTCAGGGCAAGAAACATAATAAAGCTACCACTGCTACAAGCTGCCTTTAAACTCAGAATACATAGTGAATACATAAGGTGAACTAAACTACATATCTAAAAACAGTCTTTTTTTACAGTCATTGTTTTTTTAATTTATCAATTACCGTAATTTAGTTGGTTTACTTAAGTGATGAAGTGGTAATGAGAACAGTTCAATGTTAAGTTCAAACTGACAAAGGGTAGACACAAACTTTATTACTTTATAGTTACTTCCAGCACAGATCTCTGTCTGGCATTCATTCAGTCCCCCCACCACATTAGCCGTAGAGGAAGGACATTGCCAGGGAAAGCTTACTATGACAAAGTTTTTTTCATGGCACATGCTAAGGTATTATGTGGTCATTTCATATTTACCTTTGGTTTTTCTGTTGTTGGATATACAGCTACATACAAGAGCATTGTAGGCAGCCTGTTGCCGAAGCAATTCCAGGATTTGAGGTACATGACTTGGATGAGTGAAAGGTATTTTATTAACCGAGGCACCCATTAAGGCACACTCTTCCATGCTGGAGTATATATAGTAGCACTGATCCATGCTATCTGGAACAGACTAACAAAACAAGGATTAATTAACAAACCAAAATTTGTAATTATTCACCAATACTCCCTAATACTATATGTAATTCTCTCCTACTGCAAAAGCAACCAGACTTTCCACCAACCATTACAAATCCCTACAGGAACCATGTCCTGTTCATATGCATCCTATGTATCTTGCTTTACCCACTACAAAATTTAGGTCAGACTGTACATTCATTTAAACAAACGTGTGCATTATAAGTGCGGTTAAGAACGTACCCTCCACAAACACCAAGATTTCACGTGCTCACAATATACCTTTATAAACCTGGGCTCTTTACAAACTTCCTGAGCTCCATTGGGTTTGGTGGTCATCTGAATGAGGAGCTCATGTAAGGGAGACTGCCTTATTCCAAAAACTGAAAGCCCTTTAAAACAAATTGTGTTCATTCTTTTTTGCAATATCTACTATGAGATAATATTTAGGATAGAACTGATTATTGTGTTATATATATATATATATATATATATAATACAATGTATGCAGTTCTACGTGGCTGTATTTCATGGAAATGGAACGCTTTGATAGGCTTTAAGGAAGAAAACACACAAAAATTATTGAAATGTATTGTTTCTCCTACTCTGTAGAGTATAACTTTCTACTATCAACATTGTTTATGATGCCACAACTGGCTTTACTGTTGACCAAACCTTTTCAGAAATAATCATAAAAATAGGGCCAACACATGGGAACAACAACATTTTGGTTTTATGTCTAGTGGTAAGTTACTGTTAAGGACAACTGAAATAGTAGAACGTCTAACCAAGTATCTCTTCAAAAGTAATTAAATAAACAAAATCTTAAAAGGGGCTCACCATGTAAAGCATACACTGGAGTCCATTTTTCATGGTCTCCAGTTTATTTTACTGCATGAAAATGTATTAAAAAGGAATGTCATTTTTAATTCCCTTGTTTGCTTCTGGTGTACTTAAGTATACATCCGGCAGACGCACAGTTGTGCACGTCAACTCAACTTGCTGTATACCAGCTGAGCTCCCATTTAAAATAATGGAGGCCCAACCTACGCATGCAAGGAAAACATACTTCACTACACTGTCTGCTTGATCAGGAGTGGGGAGAAAGACATTTTCATAGGAAGCGTTGCTCCAACTATACCAGAGGACACTTTGGAATAAAGAAAACATACGGTAAGCTTAAAGAAAAACTAAAGAATTGGCCAATTAGCATCTAACTGAACGAGGCTCACTGCAGATTTTTTAATATGAGCATTAACGAGACAATCATTAAGCCTGTGTATAATCCTACTATGGTTCAGGTGACAGAAACATTACAAAAATGATCTCTGTGCCGTTTGGTATTTAATGTGTTAGGCGATTACTTTACGTATACCATTTGCCGTCGCCCGTAAATCAATTTTATACCTGTTATGTTCTGGATCATATGAATAAAAGACAAAATTAACGGTACAGGCTCCGAGAACATTAGGAAGAAGCAAGCGGGCAAGGCTAGATTCAAGTCATCAGTAAGAGCTGTAAATACAGGAATGCTAAAATAAACACATAAAAACACAAAGCAAAGTTAGTATGCAACATTAGGCACGGTCTACACTTATGAGAACTTTACTAATGGGACATTCAAGCCATCCTATGCTCTTTAATGCAAACTACTTTTTTGGAGGTACCTTCTACCTTCTTGCTGAGACTCATTTATTAGGGGAGAGACTGGAAGATGGTAATAGTTTTTTGTACCCGCGACAGTTACAGATGTCGCAGCACCTACTACGCAGGTTCCTGGAGAAGAGAATCGAACAAACCACATTAAGAAAGGCTACTGCTACATAAAAGACTTAAAAAGGGATAGGAATCACAATTAGCAAGATGCTAAAACAAACAAAAAAGATGAAAGCAAATGATGTGTACCTGGCTTAAGCTTTTCTTCCAAGATTTGAGATGGAGAAATATAATATTCTATATTCAATGGGGTCCCTGGAGAGAAAAATAAATACGAGATATAATAACTCTACTGGGGTTTGTGTTATATAATAAAGATTGCAAAAAAAAAAAAAAAAAAAAAAAAAAAAGATTATAATATCACCCAAACCATAAAACAGGTTATTGGCCAGAAAAACAGACTTATGTATGTTTTTTTTAAGAAAAATAAATAAATATATTATAATTATATATATATATATATTTTATATATATATATATATATATATATATATATATATATATATATATATATATATATATATATATATATATATATATTTAAGCAGTTTCCACTCCATTCTCTGCCAACCAAGTAAAACTCTAAGATTTGCCGTTTTGTTTGTTTACTCGCCTTACCGTTTGAACTATTATACAAGAGCAGACAAACACAAACATATTGGGACTTCAGGGCATGACATTTACAGAATAATGCATACACATAAAATGTATGTCAGATATGTGCAAATCTATAAAGAATATTTTTGAGTGTAAATATAAAGCGGGTATGAAGAGATTGGACCACATCTTTGTTCTTTATACAAGGTTTGATTTTCACTTTACTGTTCCTTCAAATATTTTGCCCATAATATACTGACCTCCAAATTCCCAACTTTATCTTTATTGTTCTAGGCGTTCGGTATAACCATTGGTATGAAATCTGCATGTGCTAGATTGGATGGCCAATGAAAAGCTACTTTCTTACACTACTTCCTAATGTGATTTTCAACTTCTCCTTTTCAATGCAAATGTAATAACAGTTATAGATTAGACTCATTAAGAGTTTGGTGTGGTTGAGAGAATCCATATGCCTGCTCCTTTAGGGATCACAGATTTTAGCAAAATATTTATGTAAACATGACAGTTTAGTTTACATTTCTAAAATCTAGATCTAATTCTAGTTACACGATCCAATCAGAATAGGGTCCGTTTCATAGAATGAAGCTATAAAATTTGTTTACCTCCATTTCTGGCAGTGATGTGACCAACTGGTCCATGTAGAATTGCAGTCACTCTGTCCTCATTAGCGTTAAGCCTAATAAAAGAAAGTATTTTTTGTCACATTTATTATCCATTTATGCTTAAATAAGTTCTGTCTGGCTAAAGAGAAAAGCCAAAGAATGATGGCCTTGCTAACTATTTGACTATTATAAGATTACAAGAGGGAATTGGATAGAAAATATATTCTGGTGCATGGTCTTCAACTACATTATGTGTTATGAAGGGTCAATCCCAGTGAATTTGTGCTCTAGGAAGAGTTTGCCGGGCTTGCATAACCAATAACTAGATCAGTGAGAATTCTGATTGAACTACACATTATGCAGGGCCTGCTCAGCCCTTCTTGCAGGAGGAACCTTTAACTTTAGTGAATAAATATGCCTGTTTCTGGTGTCATTTTGGGTAAACATAGTGACTACTGACTCTGTCCAGAGGTGGACTGGCCCGAATGTCCGTACAAATTCTTCAAACAGTGCCATTCCAAATTGGGCCAGCCCGCAAGTAGAGGAAGGCGCTCTGTGTTGTGTTATGTGACCCAGTGGTAGAAGTGAAAATAGTCTCCATGTATAGTGTTTTGTGTTACTGTGTGTTAGTAACAGGGTGAGGAGAAAAAAAGACAAAAAAAAAAACCCTTGGTGTTGCTTGCTTCACAAGCCAGAAGGTGTCAGCCCTTCCCCTGGTTGTATCACAGTGATCTGCTGTCGTGACTATGATAGCACATACTGCTGTCTCTATTACATCATGCTAGTAACCCACTTTTTAAGATATGTAGAAGAGACAAATTATGTTACCTTCCCATATTGAGCATGGTATACAAGTCTGCTTCCAGGCACTGCAAGGCAAGGTATACTTTAGCTTTTGTTTCACTGGAGACAGAAAAACAAAAAGGGGGCAGCAAACAGGCTCTGTTAATGTTAAGAAACAAAAAAACAAAAACCCGGAATATATAAGATTATATATATAAAATACCTATTTCCTGGAATGTTGTATAAATTTAAAAGCCCTTCTAGGTTCATCCCGAAACTCTCAAAATCCTTTATTCTATAGAACAGAAAGATAAAACCATGTTTTCTTCACTGAAAGGAAAGCATATTTATGGAAAACGCACAGAAACAACTTATTCTTAAAAAAAAAAAAAAAAAAAAACTATAGTATTTCTATGAAAAATACCCTATATTATCTTCGTCACCTAAGAGGAAGTCATTGGTACCCATAGACACTTGGCGAAATGTTTGCATATTTATATCAGGATGCATTGCAGACTAAATGGAACAAATGGTTCTTATCTGTCAAGTTGTTTAGCTTTTTTTCATTTCAAGGGAACCATTCGAATACAAGAGTGCAAATTCAAGTGATTTGCAACTAAAGTATTGGAGGAGTACTTGTGAGGGAGCAGCATCTACGATTTAAAAAAGGTTAAGTTGTTGCTTTGTGTATCACTTGGTGTGTGGTGTACAACCTGTTGGTTACTGTTTCTAATGTTTTACTATGACAGATGGGGTAATAGAGAAGAGTTTAGAACAGCCATTACATAGTAGAACATGACCCTTTGGATTGTACACCATGTATATTTACTACATTTACTTGTTTGATGTTTTATCTCAGTTTATCTCCTTTTCATACTCAAAGTACAGATACAGTAGAGGGACAAGTTTGCAGGAACTTTTGCATTACTGAGCGAGAGACCACTTAATTCATTGAAACAGGGTCATTAATATTGTATAGCACATGAAATAGCAAGCAAGTAATTGTAATTATTTGATATATGTATTCAGGTGCATAACAATCATGGTCGCAGGGGTCACAACCAGGCATGCCACTCTAGAGTGACCCCTGTGACCACTTGTCTGCCCCTTTAAAGCCACCAGGTGTGGGTAATACACTCTCTGCCTACACACTGTGGCAGACTGATCCAACAGGCAGGAAGTGACATAATTTCCACTTCCTCCATGCTAAATCAGTCTGCACACACCACGGAAGCAGAAAGACACACCACTCTGGCAGGTTAGTGGTGTAAACAGAGGCACAGGCAGGCTGTTTGGGGACAAAGATGGCACAGGCAAGCTGTCTGGGGGCACATACGTATTATATAGCATACATATTGGTCCCTTCCATTTCACTGTGGCTTTTGATTTACATGTTTAACAAATTAATAAAAGATTATACCTGAGAAACTGGAGCATTTCCCTGCAGTTCTAGAAGCAAAATAAATACAAAATCATCATTGTGATCAGATTTGCAAGTAAAATTTGAATACTACATTTGCTATCTGAAATTATTGAACTAAACAGTTCAATTCAAATATATATTCTATAACTTTCAAAATTAATTTAATAATTGCTTGAACAGATTTCCTATTAACTCACTATTTTCTTTTGTTTTGGCCAAGATACTGTAAAAGTCTCTATAAATTGTTTTAACCCAAGGCATTTCTCCAGTGTGCCAGATGGCCAGTCCAGGCTTGTCTATTGGAATAATATGCAATATGACTAAAAGTATGCAGGCACCTATATGTACATGAGTTTTCCAGATATGATCAGAACAAAATATTGCCAACATTTTTGTTTTTATTTTATTCCATGTTAATATTCTTATTACAGTACATTAATAGTTGTGCGGCAACTATTTGTATTAGTTTGCACACAGTAGGTCTGGGTTATCTGTGTTAGGTCAGGAACTGATGTTGGATGAGAAGCCCTGGCTTGCAATCTGCATTCCAGTCATCACTGTGATCAGCAAGCAGGGCCCTATAGCCCTCCATTGCTGATTGTAATAATTGCAATTAGCCAGCAGTGGGAGCAATGGGAGAGCTGAGCCAGGTCTAGAAAGACTTTGCTTAGGCTCTACTGTTCCCAAGGGAACTTCTGGTGGGTGCTAGCAGCGACACTTACCAGAAGAGAATGCCCGATCATGCTGTAACTGCGGGGTACTTACCTTCCGTCCGCCCGAACCGCCGTTCTACTGAAACCCTCACCCCCCGACGCCTGTAGCCGCTGGCAGGTTTCCTGAACACAGACTGCATGGACTCTGGCTCTGTGTACACGTGCACCACCGTGTGGCTTCTTATAGGCACTACACTTATGCGTTCCAAGCCTCCATTTCATGCGGGCGGGAAATGCAATTAGTATGTCTATTTAAACCTGGCTGTTGCACTAGCTCATTGCCTGTGATAGTGCCTTGTGCATGTTGGCTGTGCTTATTAAATACCTTGTGATTTTGGCTTCTGACCTTGGCTTGTTTTTGACGTTCCTGTCTATCTCCTGTGTTCGACCCGGCATGTTTTTGATTATCCTGTCCTCGCCTACTCCTGACTTCGGCTCTGTGTAACGACTACTCTTTTGCCTGCTGCAACCAGTATACTGCTCTGCTCCTGTACCGGTGGATGATACCAAGTTCCTGCACTGCTGGTCCTCTAGCCGTGACACATGCATTCCTTGAATGACAGCGTACCAGTGCCGCTACGCATGATCACTTGGTAGGTAGCCAAGAGTCCAGGCTATCTATAGATCTCCTGTGTACTTTCAGTAAAAAGTCCCTGCTATAAGCTCAGGACCTACCTATATGTCCTAATGGGCTTTGTGACGGACCAACCAGGGACCTCAGGTTGTCCCTCTCAGCCAAAAGCGACTTCTAGGTAGGGAATGGGAAGAGAGTAAATGGAAGCTTTGGGAAAGCAGGGATTCGTTCAGATTTTGTGTTTTACAACAGTCAAAGGTGCTGTTCCACCTAGACATTTTTCCCAGCTTTACTAAATGCTTAATACTACTCTTGTAGACATGCTCCGAAGTTATAAAATCCTGCAAATTTCTGAAATCATGGAAAGGTCTTCTAGTTTAAAAGGGACTAGGGGTGGCTGTAGGACTTAAGATTCCTGTGATGTAATACATAGGAGGGTTTTAGCACCCAGGCATACCCAGTAACCAAGGTACCCAGCGAGATCATGTAACATGCTTGTTACATAACTTTGAAATTGTAGAGCAGCAACAGAGTAAAGACAGGGCTCTGAGTATGTAAGCGTATGGTGGCAGAGAGTATTAGCATATGGTGTTAGCATGAGTGTGCTGCTTTATGCCAGTAAAGTGTGTATGTGTTATTGTATGGCCTTTAGCATGCGTGTGAGTGTTAGTATGTGCAAGTATGTTAGTACGCATGTTACTGTAATGTGTGTTAGGGTATCAGCACAGCACATTGCAGTATAGCAATTTAACCCCTTAATGACAATTGACGGTCCAGGGTTACCTGAAAACAAAGAGTTAACGACAATTGATGTGCCTGGACCGTCATGACTTCAAACGTAGAGCGCTTTCTGCACCCAAACGATGTTGCTCGATGTCGAAATACCCTGGGGTGTCTAGTTTTCAAAAATATATGGTTTGATGGGGTAAATTGCATCGGCAGGCTTCAAAGATACCCGAAATAGCACATGGGGAAGCATTAACAGATTTGGAAAAAATGGTTTTGAAACAGCAAAACGCTACCTGTACTTATTGCCCCATAACGTGCAGAAAAAAAAGCAAAAAAAAAAACATTGGGTATTTCTAAACTCAGGACGAAATAGCAGAATCTAATTAGGGTTTTTTTCATTAGCTTTTATAGATGAGTAAAAGATTTTAAGTAAAAGCTTTCACGATCTTTTATACTTTTTTTTATAGTAAATAATATGATACAATCAAAACAACGACATCAAAAGAAAGCCCTCCTGGTCCTGAAGAAAAACAATATATAAAACTTTGCGGGTTCAGTAAACGGGAAAGAATACAAATTACAGCTAAACACGAGCAGCGCAGAAATGTTAAAACAGCCATTGTCACGAAGGGTACAAAAAATAAAAACCAGCCATTGTCACGAAGGGGTTAAACCATGTCACAAGGCAGCATTTCTCACAACATTTTAATATTTAATGATACAATGTAAGTTTAAATAAGGATGTAAGAACTGGTATATTTCGAAATGTGTCAGTCCCCCTTTAACAAAGGACTTGTGTTATACACAACTGGTAATTTCCATTTCCTTTAGAATAAAGTCATTCCTGTCTGAAAGCTCTCAGGTTAAAACAAATGGATAGATGACTCAATGTATGAATTTATATTCACTGCAACCTGTCCACTAATTTGAGGTTTTAAGCTGAGGTTTGATTTGAGACAATCTCCCATTCACTGCATCGAAAGGTGGCGGCAATCAAAAATCTGGGATTCTCAGAGGGTAATAATAACACACCAAGGCCCATTATTGAAATGATAAATTGTGAGATAGAGCAGCTAGGATACAGACTAAGACTGCTGTGACGCAGGTTGGATTTGTTTCCACACTGTGACTTTAAAATAGAATATTTATTTTCCAAGAAGTCTTAGATGGAACTGATCATGCCGCCGCTGCCCCCCTCCATGGAGGTTTATGAGTTCATTAACAGCTTTTTGAAAAGTGGAACTGTCATCCAAGACAAGAATTTATATTATTAAATGGAGAATAGCAACTCTGGATATTAGCATTTTAACTGTATTGCTATTTTATTACACGATTACTATATTATATGCAACCATTTATCCAGATCCAGACTGGGATCATTTTTGGTAACATATATGCATTTTTCAATGGATGTAAAAGGAACTAGTTTTTACCAATACGAAAATATCTTTAATATAATCTTTAATATAATTTAATTATTTGTAAAACTATTTAGTATTGTTCAAATGTTTTTTTAGTTACTTGGTAAGACAGAAAGTTGGGTGTAAGGGATTATTTTGTAATTTTAGAGGTTGTATGCTTATTGATCTGCAACATTTGTACTGGCAAAGAATAGTGCAGTTGCATGTTTAGTACACACAGCAGAATGCTAAACACAAAAACATTGTTGACTTTATAAGTATGCGATATAAAGTTAATACCTTAGGTGCCTCCCCATGGTGCGCCAGTTTTACAAATTCTACTTTTCCACTCTTCTTTACTTGAATTTCTATGTAAAACATTTCGGAAGTAATGTAGCAAATGCGTCCATTGGGGGCAAGGTGGGACTCCAACCTGTAAGTCAGAGAAAGAGGTATTATTTCCACTGTTGGTAAGCAATTTAAACATGCTCGTGATAGGCATAAAGCCATCCTGAATATAAGACAAGACCAAGGAGTGTCTTGAGGCGACAGCAGATAGGAACTATTCGGCCCACTTTGGTTCTAAGTAGTAGAAACTAGGCAACTGCTATAATAATAATCTGTAATGAGAATTAACGGAATCGAATGTGCTTAAAGGATTCAAAGGGTTATTTTAGAAGACAAGCAAAAAGTAGGTCTAGGAATTTGTAGACAAGTCTTAACCTCAATCAAACGCTCTCTTAGGGGTAAAAGCTTGTGCAGAGGAGTCTAAATACAATGCGTACCCTTTCATTGTAAGGTGAAATGTAGTATTGCGCAACATTGCAATGCAACACAGAATAGTGTAGTGCAAGTGTATATATGTATTTCTTCAGGACAAACAAAATAATGCTATTAGTACATAAATAATGGTCAGCATTCCCCAATAGTCTTCAAGGCAAAAATGTGTAATTCCTCCTCATTGGTAAAAGTCACATTACAAGAATTTGAGGCTTCTGCTTGCAACAATGTTGCCAAGTTATGTAGGATCTCACCAACATCTCTGCACAATAAGACTATACATAAAAAGTACCGGTACATATGTGATATTCCAAATACGACTTTGTGCCTTATTAGGTATTCCTGAGTGATTGTGAAAGTTATGCATCAAAACCATTTTCCATCTCTCTTTAAGCCCAAGTTATAAGCCATTATTTTCAACGGAGCTTGAATAATGCTTAGATAGCATTTTGGAACAGCAACAAGGTCTTCTGCCTGGTTTGCTCTAAAGCTTTGCAAATTAGCCATTGAACCTCAAGAATACTAACAAGTGAGGGTTTTCAACAAAATGTTATTTTTTCCTGTATGAATAGGATAGTTTTAATGCAAAATTGACCAAGCTATCACATCAAATGGTTTGACTGGGTAGTTTAATTTATAAAATCCACAGAAGCAAATCCTTAATACCTTTGAGATATATTAGACCACAGAGATTCAGGTAGGTTATATAAATCTCAACGCGTGTCATGAACACAAGAGTTGGGGCCCTGACAAAATGTGCAATTTTATTTTGGAGAATCACAAGAGTGCATAGGTATCCTGATTTATTATATAATGCAATGCGGTAGGAGGACTGAAACACAAAAGCACGTGTGTGTGCTAGACTCAACAGCTGTATAAATTACAGAGTCTCAGATATTTGCAAATCTTCAAAGGATAAATTGATGAACGTGTAGTATATTGAACCAGAGAGGGTACAACCCCATTCTGTTCCGTTTGAATAAATGATTTAATGTGATGTAATAAGAGGTTTGCAATGGGAAAAAGTTCAGATTACAATGTTCTCCTTGTGTGTATTTACTTGGTGTTAAGCTTACCTAGTATAAATGTCATGAATAGACAAGATTAACCAAAAGAACCCCATAACTTACCCCTTTTGCTTCGATATGGACTCTATACGTGTCAGTATTGCAGACAGGGACTTTGCTGAAATGGAAGACATGAATTTCAGATACATTTTTGGATATTTTGATCAAAGTATTCTCATATACCACCATGAAAAATTATATAATAATTTCAAGTCGTAGACAGACACCCTACTGTAATTACGTAAAATTCAATACAACGAAGCTGGTTGTGTTTCGCTGGGGGATACTGACCCAGGCAGTTACTTTAATCTAGAAACTACAGATGGTAGAGTTCAACATGATATCACTTTTAATATGCAGCTAATTGGGAAAAAAAAAACTTAAAAAAAAAAAAAAAAAACAGCACAACATTTTGAAACCTTTGAAACATTTCCCCTTTTTCAACTTTTCCATATGATTGCTGTCATATCTTATTTTAGTTATTTTACCATAGGAAGCTTTAACACTATGCATGAAAAAAACAAATGACCCGAACAAGACACGAAATAAAATATTTCAATAATATGGCATGTACAATTATGTGTAACAAGATGACAGCGTTTGGACAACTGAGAAACAGCATAAGCCACCCATCTATTGCCATTTTCTGACCTGGGTGGACACCATACATTAGATTTTTCTTTTTTAAACTAGACTTTTTTCTGGTTGGGTGCTACAATGTGCAGCTGTCATAAAAACCACATGCGTGGCTGTGGGTATCCCGCCATCATCTGCACTTACAGCCTCAGGCAGCCACTGGCCTTAAAGTGCCAGGTCTGCCCCATCATTGCCAGTCAGGCCCTGAAACCAAGTATTGATTATTGAACTTTTTAAAGTATTATGTGAAATATATTTTTGATATGTTGGGTTATAGGGCTGGAGCTGGAGCTGGACCCCCCCCCCCACACACACACACACACACTATCAGCAATGTTACCATACCCACCTTTTACAGCATCTTGGAGCATACCCTGACACTTCAGTAATGGGTGATCTAGGGTGTCCTTTAAATAATTGCCAACAGGCTTGTCCTAAAGGAATATAGTAAGTGTACCAATTAGAAATCAAATAGTTTATTCTTGATAATGTGATTCTGTCACAAAAAAAAGCTTGTCAGTCAATACAAGAAAAAATGGATTACCTGTTGTGAAGCTCAGTTTGCCTTGGGCATTTGGGGCAATCAACCAAACCAGTTTCAGTTTCCTGTGTCACTTATTTACTTTACAAAGATATTAAAAACTATTAAATGAGAAACAAATCAGAAAAGTGGAGATCTGTGGCATAGACCATTTAGTCTATTACTCCTTTTATAGCAAGAGATAGGCAAGGATCATATACTTTTTATATCACCCTCTATGCGTCTTAGCTTTTTTTAACTTGATTGGCTAAGACACATGCTGATATCATAAAGACAAGTCAGCAGGCTGTCAATTGAACAGCAACAGAAAACATCAAAAAAATCTTCTAAATTACTCAATTTTAGGCAAAAACGATGACATCATCAGGGGTGCCCACCATGGAAGAGAGCAATCCAGCAAATTTGAAACTGCCAGATCAATTTAAAATCAACCTTTTTCCTGTCCACCATCTCAAATGTAATGGGGGGAGATATATCATGTACTAGGGTACGTTGCCAAATACTTTTTTTTTTAAGCATTAGCTATCCATTATGCAAAAAAAAAAAGGAACAAATATTTTCTCATTTTTTTTATATTTTATTTCTAATGAATATTGTGAATGAAGATGGTAAAAAAAAAAATATTGAAAGAAGCAATATAGAATTATACACAATATAGAATTTGTGTTGAACCAACCTGCTGAAAAACGGCAAAAAGGCTCTGGGCCTTACGCTTACAAAATACACTTGGCCATGAACGAGTAAATCCAGGATACCCATAGGCACGATATTAATCTTTTGTATATGTTTTAATACGTACAAAGCATTAAATATATTTTATCCAAAACAACCATTCATGATAACTCGGACTTTATTAGCTTCATTCAAGTTCTTACCAAGCAGTACCGGACAAGTCTGAAGGTTTCGGTCCATGGCTTCATGGCATATTTATGATGTAACTTTTCCAGTAAGGTTTTTATAGTTTGTTTCGGTGGAACTGTAAGACATACACAAGACAGCCGCGTAGAAAACAACTAATGTACAAAAACTTTAAAACTGAGAAATCAATTTAATTAGACCAATTGGACCATACGCTACTAAGTGCATGAACAATAGAAATGTAACCTATACTTTCCAACATCTCCAATAGCCAGCGAGGGACACAATTATTTAGAGGGTGTGGATAGACTCACTACTGTCATTTTGAAGACTATAAAGAATTAATACACTAATACCAAAAAAACTGTTTGAGCTCCAGAAAACATCAGGGGAGGAAAAAGGGCCTGCAACCCAAAGAGGACACTTTGGTAAATGAAGCCACTCGTCCAGCGCTCATATTTACTTGAGGTATAAAAGGAATAATTCTCTCTCTTTAATGGAAGATAATTTAAAGATTTATTATGCAGGGCAGCAATGTTTTTAATAGCGTTATACAGGGTAAATGCCATATATGCCCCCTATTAAAAATAAGTTAAAATATACAAGTCTGAACATTAAAAAAAAAAAATGTATTTTGCGATGTTAGCGCAATCCTCTTTATTAATTTATTGTGCCATCATATTCCAAAAAGGTGTAAAAAAAAAAAAAATGGGACATTTGTGTTGTGTTGGAAGTTCCTTTTGTCTATAGTTACTCATTTTGTAACATGTTATTAAATTATAGAAAACATTTTGGAAAAAAAAACATCCTTTTTTTTAACCCTTTGCAGAGGCACCGTGCAAAAAAAATGCTTTACCTAACTCAGGTGGTTTCCTTTCTTGATGCTCAATGGTCACAGGCAGTACATCAGGAGCTGCCTTATCAATTTCATTCTCTGGTATCAAAAGACATTTTGGTGGCTTTTCCTCTGCCAAATCAACACAGTTCTCCTCTACTGTCAGATCAACCACAGGCTCCATAATTGACATACTGGGGTTATTTTTTACTTGGACACACACTAATATCTCTTCCCCTGCTCCTGATAAATCCTGCCACACCTGGGCAATTTCAACCTGATCAGGTGAAGGCACCTTAGTTAAAGCTACATTTCTTAAAAATGCATTTTCATGATATTTCTTATTTTCTATCTTATGTCCTTTTAAGCGCGGCAATGTTGACAGCTGATGCATATGACTTATTACGTATTACCAGGCATAATAAATACAGTGAGTTGGCAGGAGAGTTGTGGTTTTGGCTCTTTGACTTCATTTTACATTATGAAGGATGAGCTGCAGGATGAGGCTATGTGGACCCAGCATCATGTATAGTTAAACCAGTGAGATTGCTCAAGTCTCCTTAACCATTTAATGCATTGTGCAGGGCCAGCTCAGAACTTCTTGCTGGAGACACATATCAGTGCTGTATAATAAATAGTGAAGTGGCTTTTGTAAGAATTGAATGTAGTATTTAATTGGCCATTAATACAACCTTACCCACACAGATATATATATATATGCGTAACAATTGTGCATACGTATGGTGATACAAGTAAATTGAAAATAATATGCATATGCAGGATGGGGGAAGGGTGACAGCATTGCTTCCAGGACACAAATCCAGCACTTGCTACCCTGCATTGTGTTGGATGTGGTGATGTGTTGGACAGGAACATATGAAATATTTATATGTCTGTTATCATGTATGTACTATGCTAGTAGAGGAGTATTTGTCTTCAGGGCTGCAGTCTCCCCCTCCGCACCACTCTGTTATCCCAGCGTTCCACATCAGCCCTTTAAAAGTTCTATATAATGTATACCACTCATTATGTCACAATTATATTCATCTTGCTGGGTGAAGTAATGGATTTAAAGAATAGTTGAAACATGGGAAAAAAGGTTATGAGATTTCTTAGGTTTTTATTAACTAAACTAAGAGTTTGAAGGACAGTTTTACCTCCTCAACATCACTATACATGAAGAACCAACCCAGTGAAATTCCGCTCCAGGAACAGCCCAGTATAATGTATAGTTAAATGAATGAGACCTCTTAGTCATTGCCATTTTGGTCATTCTAGCTGGGGAAAAACTACCAGTGTTGGTTCTTTATAATAAATAGTCATGTGAGGGAGTTAAAACCACAGCTCTCCCTAAACTCTGCAAGGTGCGACTTCTCCACTTGAGTTTCCACAGGTAATAAGGTGAGCTTCACGCATACTAATAATGTAACACAACAGGTGCTACACTCGTTTCTCCATGGCCTTTTCTTCTCATAATTAGCTTAAAATATTCATCAGTTTCTAAAACTTTGTTTAGCTCCCCTCCTCTGGAAGTTGAATGACATTTTAATATAATTGTACATTTTGTGCCTCACTTGATGTTAGGCGCACACTAGAGGACTGCACTGGGAGGCGGGTCCCGCGGGACTCGCCAAAAAACTTGCGGGCGCGGGCGGTCTTGCTGGGGCTGCGGGCGGGAGCAGGCGGTCAGGCACTGTACCTGCGGGTCCCGATAATCCCACGCAGTCCCGCAAGACTGCCTTCTTGCTGCTCCCTTACAGCGTCTCCTAGCTTGCTCCGCCCAGGAACAAAACGGAGTCACGTGATGTGACGTCACTTCCTGTGACTGCGCCTTGTTCCTGGGCGGAGCAAGAGAAGAGACGCCGTAAGGGAACAACTCGAGGGCAGCCGCGCCCTATTACTTACTATGAGTAATAATAAATTATAGTTTTCAGGCTTTGTGTAAAGGTTTAGGGGTGATGTCATTTTAAATTACTTATGCACTGTATAGCATTAGAGGCACCCTATTAACTAAGTCCATCCTGTTGAGTTCAGAGGCCTTGAGTAGTGGAGACCCTGTATTAAAAGGACAGTAATGCCCAATTTGCCTTAAGGATTTAACCCTGCATCATCCAAACAGCACAATGGCACAATATTATACTAAGAAGATGAACAGGCCATCAAAGAAAGTGGTTGGAAACAATGAGTTCTGGAGAGGGTTTCACATAGAAGTAATGGAAAAAAAAAAACAACACAAATAACATTCTACGCACTAACCCAGTGCTGACAATCAACAAAAGGAGAAGTAGAAATGTTTCTGGTGGTGTCCAAGAAAATTCAAATCAGAGTAGTTTATGGGACAACTGTTCCCACGACCTCACCCTTGAAAATGCGAGAGTTATCACTTTATTCCTCTTCTATCGCATAATAGTCTTTATTCTAGCTAAATGATAAAGAATAAGAACTAAAAAAATAAAATAAAATAAGCTTTTATCTGTACTGCATACTTACTGAGCCCATGATCCTTTTTAGGTTTAGCAGTATTCAGTAATTATTTCTGAAAGCTGCCCATGAGAAATCATAGACTGTAAAGATGTCTTTCCTCTGATAGCATCTGAAATGACTCACACAATAAAAATTCTATTCATTGGCATCGTTTTCTGCTTGGAATGGAGGGGTTTGAGTCAGTGAATCCATTAATGACCTTATCCAACAGAAAATGGATCTACATGAAATAGATACATGACAGTAAAGTTCTGCAGTTTTCTTGGAAACATTATTACTTAATCAATTTCTGTCTTCACAGTGAGCTTTGATTTGCATTTTATATTCAGCATTTTCCCTGATATGGTTATTATTATGGTCAATCTGTTGAATTTAACTGGCGATTACGTGACTATGTAATGAGGCTGTTATTTAAAATTTGTCTATTTGAGAATGATGACAACGGCATAAGAATTGTGATTTACATTTTGCAAAGTGTCCCAGAGACATCAGTGACAAAAAGTCTTATAACTGACACCATGTTTATCCCTAATCAACCTACTGATCAGGTAGATGCTATTCCTGAGGAGTACAGCTACTGGATTCTGGGCCATGGAAAGATACACTATATGGACAAAAGTATTGGGACACCTGGCCATTACACCAACGGGAACTTTTATGACATCACATTCTAAATACATAGACATTAATACGTAGTTGCCCCTTTGCAGCTATAACAGCTTCCACTCTTCTGGTAAGGCTTTCCATAAGATCTTGGAGTCTTTCTGCAGGACTTTTTGTCCATTCATCCAGTAGGGCATTTGCGAGTTCAGGCACTGATGTTGGATGAGAAGGCCTGGCTCACAATCTCCATTCCAGTTCATCCAAAAGGTGTTCGATGGGTTAAGGTCAGCGCTCTGTGTAGGCCAGTCAAGCTCTTCCACACCAAACTTGCCCAAACATGTGATTGTGCACTGGGGCCCTGTCATTTGGGCCTTCCCCAAACTGTTCCAACAAAGTTGGAAGCATAGCATTCTTCAAAATGTCTTGGCATGCTGAAGGAGACATACCAAGACATTATCATACATTTTCCCTTATACATTGTATACATTTGCACCGCATCATTTGTATTGTCACATTTGCCCAGTATATGTATGAATCCTGGGAGCATGCTATTATATTTCCTATAAAATGTACCATACTTTTTTTGTTTCTTATTTTTAGGTTAGAGAATATAAACAAATTTTTAAATAGAAACAAGTTATGTATATTCAGAAGTCTCATGATCTATTAGATACAACTTCAAGCAAAACTCAAATACTCAAATTGCAGTAACTCCATTGTATAGACTTTAGCTGCACACAGAGGTGCTCAGAATCGTCTATTGTTTCGGCATCTGAAGCAAAGCGGTGTCAGATGTCCTCATCAAAGTTAGAGGTGTTCAATAATTCAGAAGACGTTTGAAGCTGGTAGGTTCTTTGTGGAACAAATGAAATGTATTCCATTAGCATTTGCCCCCTGGATCTTTATGATTTGAAGACGTTGGGTCACTACGAGATTTTTTGTGGTCCCTAATTTCATATTCACATGTACCAAGGAGTTATAGATTAAAATTAGGCCATAGCTTTGCCATACTACTTTGAATTGTTTGTGTTGTTAATGGCAGATTAATGCCAGGAAGGTGCCCAATGTAACATGCAGAATGGGTAGTACTTTTACCATGATGGGATCTTTTGTTTACTACGTTCATGGGGCATCTACACAGACCCTATAGTACTAGGACAATAGCTTTGTGTTCTCCAACTGCTTTTCCTATGCACAAAGCACATACAGTGATGTATTGTTCCAGCAGTAACACAGTGTCTTAGAGTATGTAATATCTCTGACATGTAAATCATCTGTCGCTGTGTTTCTGATGTCGGAATGTTGTAGCCATACAGCATTCTTAAAAATGAAATATTCTCAGTCAGACACACAAACATAAAGGGAAAGTTTTAATGCCCTAGCAAGTAGATTGTAAAGCGCTACGGAATATGATGGTGCTATATAAAACAATAAATAATAATACTTTGATATTATGATAGCTACTTATGATGGCTGGATTGTACCTTTAAGTAAAAACCATCAAACGAAAATAAATCTTCCATCATTCTGTTACTCACGAAAATTAATTTACTGGAAAGTAGCTACAATTAAACAAGTCAGTAATTATATAATATGGATTTCTTGTGTTCAGACTGAGTGGAGTTAATGAAAGTTATACACATGATTGGTAGTAGTATTAATGAGCGGATGCACTGGCAGTAGAAAAAAACGATGTTTGTTCCAGTACAATAAAAAATTAAAAATTGAACAGAACATTCAGTCAATTGTAGCAACAGAAATTCAATAGCCCAATGAAAACCCTGTGATGGTGACGCTTCAGAAAATATAATATATATAGTTATAAGTGAACAGAGTTTTGGACTGTATTTTACTGCCTGCTACTTTGCATTTCCCTTTATGAAAATGCTGCTAGAAGAGACTCATCTGTTTTAGTTCCACCGTGCACGTAAGCAGCAGCTAGAGTCTGTTTAACCCCTTAAGGACAATGGGGGATCCCTAAACCCATTGAAAACAATGCATTTTGAGCCCGTACATGTACGGGCTTTGTCATTAAAGGGTTAAAGGACTGCGTTGGTTTTTATGGGAACACACCCACAGTATGCAGGGTAGCATGCCCCTATGCTGCCACATTCAGCTTTCCATAGGGAGCATGACCTGGCACCTACCACCATACAGGGTATTAACGTTGCTATGGAGACACCAGAGCAATGCAGCAACAAATCAGTTAAGGAGACCTTCTCCAGATGTGAGATAACTACACTCATACCTATGTATATAGCCACACCTCGTTCCCTTCCTTCCTTAGTTATTAAGGTACCTCCATTGTGCCTCTTGTTTCCTGAAGTGCCTGTTTGCTGCTATTGTTATATTTGTGCTTTGACCTCCAATCTGTTTCCTCGACCTAGAACCTTAGCCACCAGTCCTGACCTCTGCTACCCCATGATGTCGCTTTTTGCCTCTCTCCCTCTTGTACTAAGTCTTTGGATTTATTGCCCTCATGCACCCATTCGCTGCCTCCATGAGGTTGCCCCGCGACATGCTCCCTATGCTGATCATGTCTAGGGGACTGCCAACCTGCTCCAGTTAACCTTTGCTGCTTTCATGGTCCATCAATCTTCAGAGGTAACAGGGAGCACCAGCGCTCACCTACTTTCTCTGCTTATCCTTCCTCGTGGTAAGCCAGAATTAAGTCTGACCAGCAATAAGCGTGATTGCGCATGTGTGATGCCATGTGATCCCGGATGACCCATTATGTCCTCAGATAGCCTTGTGTTCCTGCTCTTTTACTATATTAGCACCTAGGCTTAATTTTACACGTCCATTTGTTGGTGTGGCATCCCTGAGATGTTCCAAAGTGTATTTATGCATATTCCTGAGTTCTGACACCTGTCTATTTGTTTCTGCATCAGTGGGTCATCATACTTCCAAGGTATGTTACAGAGACTCCACCGTTACAGGGGTCTCTAATTTATTTTTGAGAAAGACCAATTCATTCCACAAATTGAACTCAGTTTCCAATTAATTATTAAAATTAACAATAAGAGCCATATAAAGAACCAATCATGGAGTAAAACAATTATCTGTTATAGATGAATTTACCTTTGACAAATATGAACATGGGCAGAAACCGCCACATTTCTCTAATGGACATTACAACCCATGCAACATTTCTTCAAAGGGCTTTTGATTTGTGATGTCACAAATATTTTTGTTAAGGATAAGTGACATATATCTCTGAGGGAGACTGGGACTGGGGAGCAAAGTTTTTCCTGGGTATACTCAGGGCATAAAATGCTACTTTCCTCACATTTTTGGATAACATTTTTTTGCATAGCTCTAGTTCAGAATACAGAGAAATTGATAAATTAGATTTAACCTTGATAATGGGAGCCCTATAATGTTTTCTGCTTTACTGTTATCCTCTTGCTTTGGCCACTGCTGTTGTACAATGTTTTGAGGAAGCTTCTTCAACATCCAAGTGTAAAACTAACAAAATTATATGTTTCGCAATAGGTAAAAATTGCTTTCTTATCAATTGGCTTCTGGTCTGGCAATACCATATTACTAAACATTTTTAAAAGTTGTTTGTTTACATTTCAGCAGTGATCAAAGGCTCTATAGCTGCTCTTGTAAACAAATCCCATGATACCCAAATTCAGACAAAGATAGAAGATATGTCTTTGTACGAATCGCAGAATTTGCCAAAATTCTGTGAATTTGCAATTTGTAGGAATCTGAATGCACAAGTCTAGAACAGAGTTAAGTGCACAGTATCGTACAAGGATCCATCCAAGGGCAAAGAAGCGTCACTATATATATATATATTATTATTATTTTTTGCTGAGAGCCTTGTTTGAGATCAACTGTGTGCATAGGACTGTAAGGGACTCTGCAAATTGCTCTACAGGGAGTTCCATTTCCAACTTTTTGTTCCATCCCCTCTGGAGGAGAGTGAATCGGGGAAACTTGGACAGCTCCATCCCTTTAAAAAAAAGTACACCCTTTATTTTACCCTGGATATTATAAAGTTTGTCTTGAACAGCAACTGGATGTAGCGAAACTGGACTTGTCATTTCCTATGGTCCTTGGAGGTCCAAGGAAAGTATAAACCAGATTCCAGGTTGCTCCTTGGTGCCACAGCAAACACTCTTTGGACTTATGTGGCATCTATCAGGTTGGCTGAAAAGACACAAGGACAAAGCATGTATGGCCATTCAGGGAGGATTCCTACTTGAACATTCATTCAAGGAGCTGTGCAGATACAGAGACTACCTGCAGTGCACTATGGTGGAGGAGACTGCACTACATTTGTTTTGGCAGTGTCCTTTTGCACAGACTTTGTTGAGATTCCTTGTAATAAACACAAATACTCTGTGGAGCAGAAGTTCCTCTTCTATCACTCCATTTTGCGATGTGATTAACTAGGAAATATCTGATCTTGTGGAGGAAACAAGACACTGATCTACAGCTTGCTTAAAGACTATTCCACAATAGAAAGAAGACTAATCACTTCTGGCCCTCTCGACTCTTGGACTTTTTTCCATTAACACCATTCCTTGTCGAGTTACTGTTACTGCAATGCCACACTTTTTTCAGCCTCTGGAACTGTTTTGTTTTACTGTTTTCTTTTTCTGTTTGCTTGATTGTTGGTGCTATGCTGCATCACCATACAGTACTTACAACTGTACAAGTGTTTTGATATTTAAGTGTGGTAATTTAATATGTAATATATATACATGGTTATTCTTTTCAGTCAAGAATTTGGATCAGCCCCAGGGGCATTTGCCCCCCTGCCCCCAGGCCAGTCCTCCCCTGATATTTTTGGTGATTGTGTTCTGCACTGCCTTGCAGTAAGCCTTGTATATTATATGTATATTCTGCTAAATCAGACAGTGACAAAATCCTTTCTTTATTCATGCTGTTAAATTCACTCTCCCACTAACAAAAGCCAAATTGAAGTTTTGTCATTTGTTTGCGTGATTTGATGTCTAATCCCAGATGGCACAACTAGCCTTAATTCTGTGCAAGGAAACTCATTTGTGAGGTTTTAGTAGGATTAACCATAATGCTATTTCTCCTGTTTTTACATTTTTCATTTATTGCTCCCTAAGTAAAGTAAAGGAGAATCTGCTTTATATCTATAGTAGTACAGAGAAGGCCCCTGACAGATTACCTTGAGTGATTTCCAAGAGCTGGCAAAAATGAAATGCATAAAAATTCAAGGACAACGCTATTAAGAAGCAAAGATCATGTTATTTCGGCATATATTTCTCATTTAAACACATCCCTGCTCACTCACACACACAAGTACACATGCATGCTTACACAAACACACAGGAGTACACATGTACGCTCACACAATACACGCACACAAGTAAACACTCACACACACAAGTACAGTTCCATGCTCACATTATATATATATATATATATATATATATACCGTATATTCCGGCGTATAAGACGACTGGGCGTATAAGACGACCCCCAACTTTTCCAGTTCAAATATAGAGTTTGGACTATACTCGCCGTATAAGACTACCCCTCTACCCAGCGTACAACAACCAGCCAATCACGGCAACCGATGTACCTTACCGGTGATTGGCTGGTTGTTATACAGACATATACATACATACACTGCCCTTACACACACACACACACACACACACACACACACACACACACACACACACACACACATATATATATATATATCTACACATACTAACATACACCTGTCAATACATACACATTTATACACTGCCCTCACCACACACCCCTGCCTTTACACACACACGTATATATATATATATATATATATACACAGACACACACACACACATGTATATATACATACACACACACACACATATATATATACACACACACACACATGTATGTATATATATATATATATATATATATATATAGATAGATAGATAGATATATACTAGCTTACAAACACACTGACCATCTCACACCAACATACATACACTGCACTCACACCCCTTTCTCCCCATCTCTTACCTTTCTCATCTTCTATCTTCTTTCTTCCATCCAGTCGTGGGAGCGCGAGGTCTGTCATTTCCGACCTCTGTTTACTGCTCCCTCATCACTATGCCGTTGCCGGGACATGACGTCATCCGGAGCTCCCTAATGTTGGTTTAGTTAGAGGGACGTCATGATCTCCCCAACCAGCCCTGCTGATCAGGGCTAGTTGGGGAGATCACGATCTTGCACCTACCTCGGCGTGTCCCTGAAGACCGGCCCAGGGGAGGCGGCTTCTCCACTCGCCCCTCCCCTAGAGATTTGTGGCTTCGTGGGACTCTCCGGCTGGGTAAGTATTCGGTACTCGGTTAGTACCCGGCGTATAAGACGACCCCCGACTTTTAAGAAGTTGTTTCTGCAGAGATCTGAGTCATCCAATGACATGCAAAGAGATGCTCATTGGTGATGTCACTGTCAATCATTGTTTCTTATTGTTCATAACACCTTTATATATGTTATTAAATATTATTTATATATATGCTATTTTTCCCATGTATGCTACATGGGGAAACTATTTTAGAACTATATATTAAATGTAAATATTTCTCATGTACTTGAAAAACTTGATAGACTAATATGATTGGTGTATATGGTTAGCATATAAACGTAATTCAACCTGCCAAGAAGAATTGTCATCTACCCAACTTTTGGCATCATTACATTCATTTATTAAATTGCCTACAGATTGTGCCTTTCATTTGTCAATCAGTTACTGTTTTGAAGATACCTGGCTTAAAAATATACATTTTTAAATCTTCCAATATCTGATATTATCAAAGAGGGACACTTGTTTTGAGATGTGTGGTGCTGTACCAACACTTTTATGAACACAATTACATTGCTTTTTAATATTATTTTCACTGCCCTCTTCAAAGGGTACCAGAAACGGAGAGTAACAGTAAGTAAGGTACTTAAGAGGAAATTCTAGTGGGGTATATTTTGCTTATCTTGATCAGGTAATATTTCGTAAGATTTGGTAAGGATACCAAACTGTAGCATGTTGGATTTGTATTAATTAGCCTATTAAAATGTCTCCAGTTCAAATTTAGTGCTATAGAGCGTATGTACTAATGTTTGTTACATTGCATTAGTTAAAAACCTAGGTTCCCACTTTCAACTTATACTATACTAATTATATTCATACTAACACTTTACCATAACTTTTGGATTATTTATCAAATCAAATTAAACATCAAAAATTGTGATACTTACAATTGCGTCAACACCTGGGACTGGCCATAGGATTTCTGGGACCCTAAGCAAGCAATCTTCCTGGTATGTCCCATTTCCGTATTGGCTGATGCTATAATGAAACCTCTGACAACCTATTTTAATGACAGGTTCAGGGATGCAGTTTAAAACACATGATGCAAAAGAAAAATGGCTCCCACATACAACACAAAGGAGAAATACATTTTTAAAAAAATCATATATTGGAAGGAACAAGGTTTGGGAATAATTTAGAATACAAAGATAACATGTGAAATGGAGGCACTTTTTGCTGACGAAATATACCTATTATTCATATATAACCTCAAATACATGGCAATCCAAGCAAACACATCACAATAAATATGCAAGAATGTAAACTACTAATTACCAAAGCATTATAGTGAGAAACTCTGGGAGCACCCAGACGATCCTCAAATGCTTTAGTAATGGAAACCCTTTTCATGGATATTCTAGAGTATTACAGGTTCACTTTAAACATGGGGGTTACAGTGCCTTGCAAAAGTTTTCACACACACCCTCCCCCCCTTGGCATTTTCCCTATTTTGTTGCATTACAACATAGAATTAAAATGGATTTGTAGGAGATTTGTATAATTTCATGTACACATGTTTACCAGTTTGAAGATGAAAAATATTTCTTACTGTGAAACTTGAGGGTGCGTAACTATTCACCCCCACCCAAAGTCAATACAATGTAGAGCCACCTTTTGCAGCAATTATAGCTGCTAGTCTCTTGGGGTACGTGTCAATAAGCTTGGCAAATCCAACCACTGAGGTATTGGCCCATTCTTCAAGGCAAAACTGCTCCATCTCCTTTCCAGTTGGATGGGTTCTGCTGGTGTATAGCAATATTTAAGCCATACCACACTGAGGTCTGGGCTTTGACTAGGCTATTCCAAGACATTTAAATGTTTACCCTTTACCACTTAAATACTGCTTTAGCAGTATGCTTAGGGCCATTGTGATGAGAGATGTTGGCTGTGCGCCAAACATAGCGTTTTCCTTGATGGCCAAAAATCTTAATTTTAGTCTTATCTCACCAGAGTACCTTCTTTGGGGAGTCTCCCACATGCCTTCTGGTGAACAGCAAACATGTTTGCTTATTTTTTTCTTTAAGCAATGGCTTTTTTCTTTCCACTCTTCCATAAAGCCAAACTCTGTGGAGTGTACCGCTTAAAGTGGTCCGATGGACAGCGTTATCTTTGTCTCTTTGTTGCCTCTCTGATTGTCTGGTCTGTGAGTTTTGGTGGGCGATCCTCTCTTGGCAGGTTTGTTGTGATGCCATATTCTTTCCATTTCTTAATAAGTGATTTAATGATGCTCCATTGGAAAAAAAAGGCATGAGCCACTATTCCGGCAACATACACATTACATGTTTTCAGTGACAATGTCATTGTGTACGCCAGCCAGAATGGCTGGTGTGACATCCACTGTGCTAATAACTGGACGAGTGTTGTAGCAGATATGAACATTTCCTGTGGTTCCCGGTGTAACAGTATTTTACATGTTCTTACAGTTCCATCTGGCATTTTAATGAAGTCAGTATGATCAATGCACATGATTGCACAAACAGAGTGGCTCTCATCTCATGCAGACAACAAGCAAGAAAATATACAGTTGTGGCCAAACGTAGCTGACTTCAGTGGAGCTAAGAAGTTCTCAGGTAAGAGTCCCTCTTTCCCATGAAAATAAACATTTCCACTGCATTTCAGCCTAGCCCCAAAAGGACCAGCTGACATGTCAGTGATTCTCTCGTTCACAAAGGTGAGAGTGTTGATGTGGACAAGGCTGGAGATCACTCTGTTGTGCTGATTGAGTTAGAACAAAAGACTGGAAGCTTTAAACGTTGATTCGGAATCGGGGCACCACCAGTGCAGAGCTTGCTCAGAAATGGCAGCAGGCAGATGTGAGTGCATCTGGGATAGACTGATATTCTGCAAAAGGTACAGGGATTGGACTGCTGAGGACTGGGGTAAAGTTATTTTGTCTGATGAATCCCCTTTACGATTGTTTGGGGCATCTGGAAAAAGGCTTATCCGGAGAAGACAAGGTGAGTGCTACCATCAGTCTTGTGTCATGCCAACAGTAAAGCATCCTGAGACCATTCATGTGTGGGGTTGCTTCCAAGGGAGTGGGCTCACTCACAATTTCGCCTAAGAACACAGCCATGAATAAAGAATGGTACCAACACATCTGTAACGGGTTCACCAAGAGAGCTGTAGTAACTCCCAGAGATCACCCACATGTATCCTCCTGTTGTCCCTGGAATCACTTCCAGCACCAGCCAGCTTGCGCACCTTGGAACCCTGCTATGTGTACCCAATAAGTAGACACAACTACCTTGAACCGAGTACTGCAGGAATGAACCGTTTATTGTTGTAAAACATAGACTGATATAGCCACAGAACCGCATTAACATAAATTAACATTGATAAACAGGTAGACAACCCAACCTTTAATCCCCTTTAGCTACTGAATATCCCCCTGGTAGCCATCCTGTTAATGGGATTAGTTTAACAATGGAGTTCCTGCCTGTTTGGCAGCCAGGCTGGAGCCATCTTTGAGTACCTTGGGGCCTTGTATGACAGGTCATTCTGTCACAACATCCTTCAAGAGCAATTTCTCCCAACCATCCCAGAACAGTTTGATGAACAATGCCTTAATCCCATTGAGAACTTGTGTTCAATCCTCAAGAGGCGGGTGGAAAAACAAAAACCCACAAATTCTGACAAACTTCAAGCATTGATTATGCAAGAATGGACAGCCATCAGTCAGGGTGTGGCCCAGAAGTTAATTGACAGCATGCCAGGGCGGATTACAGAGGTCTTGAAAAAGAGGGGTCAACACTGCAAATATTGACTCTTTGCATAAACTTAATGTAATTGTCAATAAAAGCCTTTGACACTTATGAAATGCTTGTAATTATACTTCAGTATACCATAGTAACAACATTTGACAAAAATATTTAAGAACACTGAAGCAGCAGATTTTGTGAAGACCAATACTTGTGTGATTCTCAACACTTCTGGCCACGACGGTAGGAACACTTGGGACTAAATGTCCCGTAAACTACAATGAACAAAGCTACGGATGAAAAACATAGACATACTAAGAAAATATCTCTCCATCCATATACCTATATATCTATCTGTAGTGTTTTTATTAAGACCTATGTAAAGTCTAGACATGTAGAATGACTCATTTTCATAATGGGTATTAAAAAAATCATAAAACAATATGAAAAAGCCATTGTAAAAACACGTACGCATTTGTCTATATAAGTATTTATAAAATCAAATCTACCTCTAACCATAAAGTGGGCTGATTAGGACCCTAATACGGGTTTCCAAAGAACATTAGATGTTCCCTGTGCAGACACTTGGTGTTCTGCCAGATTCTTTTTGATAAGAAACAGTAAAGAGCTGAACTAACAGAAATCACAACAGTAATTTCTGATTAAATCTTCAAAACGTCAACATTAAGGTATATTTTTGCTATACTCTTTGTGGATAATTTTTAACCCAAAGTCTAATAAGCTATTGTTATAAACTGTAACACTCATCTTTCACACGGTACGTAACAACAAGAAAGCCATTTCATTACTTTGCCTGTTTACTTGTAATTCATATTTTGTTTGCATATTATTAATTTTAATTACTGTATGAAATAAAAATCGAAAGCAACAAACTAAATTGATATTCTCTGTAGGTGCACATTCACTGTGGTGTATAGATGTCATTTATAGGTTGAAATAAGGTGAATTAGTAAAATATAAAAAGCATATGGCATAATAGACAAGAGAGAGACAGATTATATAATAAATGCTTTGTACATGTTCTTTACAAAGGGTGAAATTTAAATGTATCCACCCCCAGTAGCCAGGGCATAGACAGACCTTTGGTGAGTAAGAGGGGCACCAATTGTTACCCTTTTTGCCTCCCATGGTATCCCCCCAAAAAACTTTTTCAAGTCTGCTTTCTAGAATATCTGGTACTGCAGACAATATATAATCTTAGAAATATGAAGCCATAAAAGGATTATGCTTAGTATTTAATTTATTGGCCTTCTTTAACATAAATGCCTCCCCCCATAGTTGTCCTCCAGCGTGTGGTCTTTACAAAATAAAAATGTTGTGGTGTTATCACACTGGAGGTTGTGATGTTACCCCCTTGGTTCCCTTGGACCCTACTTTATTGGAGGATCTGGCTGGCTTTTGTGTTTTGTACCTTATTTCAGCCTGACATGTTTTGGATATTTACCTGGCTTCGAACTTATCTCTACTCTGCTCATCTGTGCCCTGTTTCAGTCTCTTATTTACTTGGTATTTGATTTTGGCCTGGACTTGATATCTACCTTGCCATATCCTTCTGCACCGTGCTGTGGCCCACTTCATGTATGAACTTGGTTAGTATGACCCCGGTCTCCTGCCGTCTGCCAGTTCCTGTCTTAGAATTCTTCCCTCCTTTTGTCTGCCAGCCCTAGTATAATGACCTTATGCACCTTGTTGGCAGACACTCACAACATGAGGTAACAACCTTAACCAGACGAGCACACAGTTCTCACAAAACATCTGTCTCTGCACAGAAACTCCCACCTAACCCAGTACCTGTTTGGTTCCTGATAAATTGCCTGGGCAATGGTTCTATAAAGTTTTGTGCCTGAGGTCCATTTTCCAAAAGCACAAATGACAGCAAAAACCACCCCCTCACACCCTTTTGTTTTCAATCATCAAAAAAAAGAAACAGATATAATAACAACATAAAGCTTTTTTAAAAAAAATTAGGGTGATGTCAAAAAGCTTAATACATATAATCTTGCCACTACAGCAGCTAGCGGAATGGTCTGGTCACTTAAAGATTTCCTTGTTAGCTATGATTATAAGGCCAATTCTAATGTTTTATACACATGTTTTTTCAGGTAAAAACAATTCAGCTAATCTCTGGAGAGGTACTGATTTCTACAGGAAAATGGCCTGAAAATGGCAGGTGGTTTGTATGTACTGTATGTGTAATAAAACCATCGTTAAGAGCACATTTTTTCTGATATGGTTTTGACTTGTTTATTTCCATTATCAGTCTGTTTTTCTAATCAGTAAAAGCTGTTTACTTTACCAACTGAACCTCCCTCTCTCTCATCTACCTAATGTTTAAGTTAAGTAAACAACATTTGCCTAGTTCTAACCTTCCAACAGGATTAATGTGTTAATGTTGCCATCACATTCAAGCAGAGATAATATGTACAATACAAAAATGTTCTGATGATTACCAAGATAAAGTATGATCTAATCTATTGTTAAATATAAGATTGAAACAAAGTATTTTTTTGAGGATCTGCTCTTGAGTAGACCAGAGCCATAACAGTCCCTCTCGCTAGGCCCAAAAGTACACCCCAGTACTCAAAGATGGCAGCACAACTGGAGAAGCTCTGGTCCACCGTTGACCTATGGGGCTCACCTTTTGACAAGGAGTGAGTCATCAATAAACGTGATATGTTTATGCATTTAATTGCTATAGTATAGTTTGAAGAAATCTATTACATTCCTAGTTTAGTATAAAAAAACCAAATGGCATCTGCTACCCATATAACCAGATGAATTGGTTTTTCTTAAAAGGGAATTTCTTTGCCGGTTCCACCCTGGGTGACCAATTAATTCAATGCATTATAATGTCATGCAACAGCATATTACATCCATGTGAAAAGAAACAATTTGGAGACAGAGGTGGATTCTGTTGGAGAACCACTCCAGTGAAAATTCTTGAACTAAAGCAAAAAGAGAGTTCTGTGCTGGAGATGTATAGGCATCTTGCTTAGACAAGTGGCCCGATACGGTGAGGGGGGATAGGGGAAATTTTCTGGCCTGCCAAACTGGTCCAGGTAGCAGTTGTTATTGCTCAATAGGGTGATCCAACTTAATAGTATGGCCTTGACAGACAAGATGAATAATATTAAGAAAAATGAATGCTGTATTACAGTCACTTAATACATTCATCAAAGGTCAATGCACTTTTAAGTGATGTTTCTTAATTATTCTGTGACATCATTGTACATACAGAGATCTTCTCTTTCAGACAATAAATGGAGTAGACAAAGGAAAGTTCTGTGCACAATTAGCTGCTTGTAGTGTGTATGTCAAAAGTTGGCACTGATATCATTTCAGCAAATATATTTGGCAGCAATCTATGTTGCATTCTCCCACTCATAGAGATGCATGGCCTGTACAGCCAACAAAATAGTTTTTAGCGTAACCAGAAACATTTTTCTCAGAGGCAGTGTTTTCCTTTGTTTGGTTTCACTGTTTTCCCAGGGTGCTGAAAGATCAGAGCGTTATGCTATGCTTGAATGATTTCCCTGAAATCCTGCCTGTAACCTTGTAAAGGTGTTCCTCCCAGAGAGAAGAATTTCATGGACAACATTTAGACACAGCTTATATAGGGATATATTTTTATTATGCTCTTAATATTATGCATTCTATACATTTATCTGCTTTCTGATCACTCTATCACTGTTCAACCTTGTAGTCGAAAACAGGCTTTGTGATGGACATTTGACTAAATGCCCCATGTGTACTGTGAACTCCCAAACGTCATCATGAACACTAGTGCTCGTGTCTGGTCACTGCTTATCCATGACCTATGGTGCCTGTATTTACCTTCATGGGTATCTCAAGCTAGCGTTGGTCATGGATCTCCTGATGTTTTCTTGATCAATTTAAGTTCCAGAAAGTAAAGATAACTGTGGGTCTGTCTCTTCCACTAAATTCACAAAAATGGATGCTGCAAGGCAAAACATGAATCGTAAAACAATTTCTAAATCTTCCTTACCTCTTAGGGTAAATACACACCTCAGCAGGAAACATATTTATAAGTAGACTTTGGCGCCGCCCAACTCTTCGTGTTCGTCTTCATGGGGAAAAAAATCAACGTATTCCAGCAATATTCGCCCGTTCCTGTGTTCGGTTCGGGCGAATATTTCGTGTGCATTCTTTGTATTCGTTTTTTTCATCGTTTTTTGTAGAAGGGGTTAACTCGGTACGCACTATGCAGCAGCTTTGGCGCCAGGATTTTAAAGGTCTGTACAAGCAACTCTATTTGTCGCGGGCAGGGTCCTCCTCTGCCATCAACCAATGAAGTGCAAGTGCACTTCATTGGTTGATGGCAGACGAGCCCCATGCTGGCAACCAATAGAGTCGCTCGTACGGACCTTTAACTCTTAGAGCGGAGAGACCATGGTCTCACCAGGCCAAGTTCGGCCGTCAGGAGTTAAAGGACCGTGTGAGGGACTCTGTTGGACGCCTATGGATGCCAGAGGTGAACCTACAGATTTCCGCTCCCGTTATCTACGCAGCATCGCAGGGGTTAGGTAGGCTAGATGGGAAAGGGACAAGGGAGATTAGTAAACGAAGATGAAGACGAACACGAAGATTCTTCGTGTTGTGTGTCTTCGTCTTCGTATACGTTTTGCCGCCGCCATGTTCGTATGTTCGGTATTACTATTTCTAAGTAATCTACTACTACAATTCTGAAGTTAATGGTATTCATGGAAAACATAAATAAGAACCATTTGACCCATCTAGTCTTCCAATTATTCCTGTAAAGATTCAAACATTAATCAGTCCTTGGTCTTGCTTTGGATTCAGGATAACCACAAGACTATATATATATATATATATATATATATATATATATATATACCGGTATATGTTTAAATTCCCTACCTTTTAGACATTACATATGTCTACCGACTTCTCGGCAAAATAAATCTTTCTTACTTTTATGCTTCCAACCTATGTTTCAATAAACACAAGTGACCTAAGATTTTCTAAACAGAAACAGTGGATTAATCGCTACATTTGTGCCCCTAGTGCTAGTGTCCCTTGAGGACAGAGTTGGCAACCATTACTATAAGAAACAGATACTACTACAGTTAGTAGACATTATGGGGGTCAAGTCTAAAAATTGATTCTAGTGCAAAAGTTTGAAAAGTGGCACTTTCACAATAGCAGCCAACTGTCTAAAAAGCAGTAACTTCGTAACTTCTAAATAACCACTATTGTAATTAACCCCTTAAGGACAATGGGCGGTCCCAAAATCCATTGAAAACAATGCAATTTCAGCCCGTACATGTACGGGCTTTGTCATTAAGGGGTTAACATACAGTAACTCGGTGCTGTTCACACATTCAGCAGAGGCTCTTCTAGGAGAACAAATCCCATGAGAACACACATCAACCTAAGGCAACATGCATTTGCAGGACACACACAATATATATTTTCTTTCATTAATTACATAATTTCCTCTTTAATATCCCTTATAGTCAACAACTAGAAGCCAGTCTATCACAAACAGACAATCCTTTGTCATCTCCATATCCAGTTTTCCCAGTAGTGTTTGTTTTCCTTGTAATATTTATTCAATGGTATGCGTGCATGTAGAACGGTTGCTAAGGGCGTTAAAGGTGTACTAAAAGGAGGATGAGAAACAGGAAATCTTTCTAGACAAGCAGCTTTTTATTGGATGGGGATATGAATAAAAACAAAGCTGCCAACCAACTTCATTGAGTTTAGGTGAATACAAAAAGAAAATCAGTTTGAAATATTTTAATAGGCTGGATTTTATATTTGAGAGGACAGTACATTATCCCAATATCATAAAAACTTAATTTTTTTTTCTCAGGACTCCTCTCAATTATGGCCATATTTTACTAAATCTTGATTATTTCTAAAATTTCAGTAATTAATGCACACAAACATAATGGTTCTTTGGACTAATTACATTTTCCTACTAATAAATGTTACTTTGTTTATAAGTTATAAAAGGCACACTAGTGCACGCAAAGAATTGCTGTAGGCAAAAGCTAAGTTACAGCTTTAATTGTCTTGGTTTAAATTTGAACTATTTGCAAATACAATTAAGCATTTCTTTTTGATGTGATCCCGAACAGGACAGACATTATCATCACCGATAACCATATCTGAGAACTTTCTAAATGAGCTCACCCTGAGACTCTTGAAATGTTAACCCTTTAGTAGCCTGTAGTGAAATCTGTTACCCAAATGGCTGTAATACTGGTCCTCATGGAAACCTTGAATTGCCATTATTTAAAGATACACTTAACTGAGTACACCCGCAACCAAGCAGGGATATTAAATATAACATACTGATAGCAAAAGCACCATCTGGTAGTCTTATATATACATATATAATTAAAGCAGTGTAGAATAGGAAGGAGTCAGTTTCAGACTGTGTGACTCTGAGATCCAGATATTGGTGCAAAAACCCTGAGACTCGGGGTCAAACAGTAAGAGTTCCCAGGTATGCTGATAAAGTCAACTCAAAAATGAAGCCCATTAATAATAAAGCAACTTCCCTCACTCATCTGCATACCTGGCAACTCTCCGGGTTTGACCCGGAGATTGCCGGGTGAGCGCTGCTCCTCCGGGTCAAGATCTGAATCCTCCAGGTCGCAGGGTCTTGACGCGCCCCGCTCCCCGCCCAGGAACACCGCCGACGTCAGCGGGAACGCCCCCGATATCAGTGACGTCAGTGTGCAGTCCTGGCCGTGTCCCGCAAGGGAAGGAGCCGGAGCCGAGAAGTTCCCAGGTATGCTCATCTATATTAGTACATACAAAACACGAGGCTGGCAGACTGTCTAGAACCCTATGAGACAGACACACACCCTATCACAGGAAGCACTCTATTCATTCTGACGAATAGGAAGTGCCCATCGAACAAACTACTTGAGGCAGGGGAGAGGTGGACTCCATTTTCACCAGTTTTACATAATGCTCCCAACAGTTTCTCTGCCCCTATTTTGAGTTTCCTATTCACATCCTGACACCCAAAAGTCAGCCAGGTAACTAAATAGCAATCGGCGGGAACGGGAAGCTACATACGGGGACCTGTGGATGCTTGGGTTCTGGGCAGCTGCCCCCTTTGCCCCATGACAAAAATGCCCCATTGCCCCTCTTTTTGTGGCCCGCTTCTTGACAGTTCAGTGGTAGCTTGAATATCTATAGCCCTTTCCTTTTGCCAGTGAGATTTAAGGAATGAGGTGAGGGGTTCTGTGTAACCAAAAACAAATATTAGACACTGGGGATTGTGGCTACTCTTCCCGAACGAAGCCATGCATATAATTGTCCACTGTTATAATATTGAATTTATATTTAATTATGGTTATTTGTGCCTTTATTTAAAAACATGTTAACCCACTTATATGGCTAGAATGTTTAGTATAGGGTTGCCCCCCAGTCAGTATTTTATCATGTCTACACGATAACAAATCCTCTAATCAGATTTATTTTTACCAATGAACTAAGCCAAACAGTTTTTGGGCAGTTATCCATATATACGAGTGTCGGGTTTTTTTCTGAGACCTTACAAAAAATACAAGTAAGTATGGTTCAAACCAATGTTTGGGCTACTACTATCTGTCAGGATATCTACAGTGCTTTTCGAGAACTGAGCTCTAGGCACCCGGTATCTGTGACAAGTGGCTATGCCCTTTGCTACAGATACCGTCTAGGGCCCCGTCCTCATCAACCCACAACTATGACCTGCATTTTCCGTTTTTAGGAAAAGGTGGCAACCCTAGTTTAACATTATCAGGTATTAATAACAGAATAGTGGAGAAGGATGTTCTGCCTGGAGTGAGGCCATCATGATTCATAGTTAATCAAGTGAGGTGAAATACTTTATCCCATCACAATCTCATTGTTTAATAAATACACCCACTACAGTCTCTGTGGGTTTAAATGTGAAAGGGCGCATCCATGTACCATTATGATTAATTTTGCTCTACCAGATTTGTAGTCTCCACCTGTCCCCGAGCTCCATCTATCATCCTTCACCTCCATCTATCACCTTCAGCCATATGAGTGCCAATATTTCACTTGACCCTCCTTGGGAAAGTTGCCTGAACTGTAAACAGAGAATATGAAGTCACTGATGTTTATGTCAATGTATTCTAAATCTAAGATGAGACCAAGGACTAATTAAGGTTTGCATTTTAAAATAAGTTTATTCCATGAGCCATCACGGATAGGTGAAGCGTCAGTACAAGGACACCAGTGTTTGTGTCAAGGTTTGTGAAGGTCCATAGAACGTCATTAAATTGTCCACCACAGATCCCAGTAAATGTGCACCATGAGCAGGAGCAGGCCCATCTCTATTAATCATATCACTTTTCATTCCAAAGGACAGAAAATCCTTCATAAAGGAATAAGGCAAACTGATTCATCCAGTGGGTATTCAGGTCTCCAGCTCCATCAGCAGCAACAGCTGCAAAAAGAGCAGCATGCAGGCAGTCACTGCCTCTGCCTGAGCTCACACTGCAAATAGCAACATCATCATCATCAGTAGTAGCAGCAGCAACACCCTCCTCCTCCTCCTCCTCCTCCTCTTGGACACTCTTCAGCCTCTTACATACATAGACACAGCTGGTGCTGGTGATCTGGGCCTCAGAAGGCACACATCATCCTCACAGTGTCCTTCACACAGCATCACAGACTCCACATAAACCAAGAAAAAGATACACTGACAAAAAGGAGGAAGTGGAAGTAGAAGAAAGGGAGGGGAGAAGAGAAAAGGAGGCAGGGTCGTGGGGGGTGATCAGGGCCCCTACTGATGTGGGTGTGGAGAGAGGGAAGAAGGAAGGATTCTTGCGGCAGACAGCAGAAGGTTGCCCGGAGTCCAGACTGGAGTAGAGAGGTGAGTGTGGGGTGAGTGCTGTCCCCTGTGCTGCCTGCGTCTCGCTTGGTATTACGTCACAAAGAACAATGCCTGCTTCCCGAGCGTGGCTAAATATAGCCTGCATACCTGCGTGCTCCGGTGGGAGTCCGTGGTGGGAGAAGGGGGAACCTGCGTGGTGTGGGAATAGCCCTGTGACTGGGGTAAGTGGGAGTGGGCGATCATTTACACCTGGCTCAAGAAAGAAGGCTTTCCATTGTTTAATGATCCTCCTGCCATTTACCTGGCTCCGAATTACAATTGCTATATTGGCCATGGATGCTTCATATTGATGAAAGGGGGAAACCTGCACATCCCAGATCACGAGCGAGTAGGATCTGTGTTCGGCTCTGGGGCTGCTTTTGTATGTTTAATAATGCGGAAGGCTGATGTCTTTACATGTCTGATAACATGTGTAATGTATACAATTATTCTGCGTGCACAGTGTACGGGTATGTATTGTTTCTGAATATCAATAAGAAATGCAAATGCTTAAATATTCCATTCCAGCATTTTATATCTTTGTGTGTTGCTGTTTGATTCACCCAAACTATACCGATTATTATTATATGAATATATATTGAAGGTTAAATATAATGCAGCTAAATAGAAATACATCTATAAAAATTTGTTCTACATATATAATATATGTATGTGTTCTAATGCTATGGGGGATCCAGCATTCATGTGTGTGTGTCTATATATATATATATATATATATATATATATATATATATATATATATATATATATATATATATGTGTATATGTGTATATATATATATGAGAGATTGGAGTATGACAGATATTTAAATATTGGCTATATGTCAACACCCTTATGTCCTGACAGGGTTAAAAAAAGTATCTGCGCTTGTATTAATAATAGCCTTGGGTAACAGCTTAAAATACTTATATGTAACCTTATTACTCTCTGTGATATGTATTGTTTTGTACTTTTTAAGATCTAAAAGGGCCAGGATATTTTTTTCTGCATGCTAACTTAGGTCTCAAACAGTTAAAACCAAAATCCTGATGATGGGGTGTGGTGGTGTTTTGGCCTGTGGGGGCCGATCCCTCGCATCATTATACTTTTTGGGATTTATTTAATCCTTTGATAGACATAATTCTGAGTTCTTCGTAACACCCCAATGTGGTTTGGGAAGAATTGTCGGCTCTGGTGGAATGCAAATAGAAGGGAAAATTATGGATTTTTTTCCCCCCACCGTATATTGATTTGTTTTATTACTTTCTCAATTGTACAACATGTTTTCAGGTTTCTATTACATCTGATTTAAAGCTCAGGGGAACAGTTGCACAGTGTATGGGGTGTTGAGGATCTCTTGGTGGATGGCTGGTGTGGTCTAATATCGGGGTCTACTAGAGAATGGGATGGTTGTCTCTCTTATCTGAAGTATGTGACCTTCATGTGTTGGTACTGCAGCTGGATATTATTAATAGCTGTTCTATTATGTGATGATGGTTTCGCCATCCTCCTAATGGGAGAGAAATGAATGCTGTGCCCCTGCTGGCTACATGATACATGCTGTCCTTAATGTATATTTGATTTCTTTTTGGGAACAGCTATATTAGCTATTCTGCCATTGTTATTGTAGAACAAGACAAGGTAATAGAATAGGAGTTACAAAGCAATGGGAAAATAGGCCAATTTTAACAAGCATTTAGTTGCAATGTGTTTTCTGTGGCTCACGGGATACTTTTTGTTGTTGTTGTTGTTGTTGTTCCTGGTTGTTATTTACTTGTATTCTGCTAATTTGTAGCCCTACATCTCTCTGATTCATCAGAAATATAGCTGAAAACAAGATATGAGTAAAAAAAAATACAGGATCTTGTCTGCTTCTAATTAAACGCCACGCTATGTATGCAAATATAAATACATTTATTTATTTATTTTGGACAAATATAACAAAGAATAGGTTCAGGGCTGAATTTACATGTGAGGAGCTGCTAGGAACACAAACACAGGTTGGGGACATGGGGCACATTTTGAATACTTTGGTATTCAAATATTTTATACATTACAGATAAAATATATATATATATATATATATATATATATATATATATATATATATATATATATATATATATATATATATTGTATTATTTTATAACATTTTGCAACATTAAGAGAAACATAGATATCCTCAACTAGTCCTGTCTGTCTAGCCAAACCACAATAGCATATAAAAAACATATAATGTTCTGTGTAATAGAGCCTGTAAAAAAATAAATAAAATCTAAAATAAATGAATGTTCGTATACATGCTTCTCTTCAAGGATCATCATATTTTATTTTAAGCTTTTGTTTCTGCAACTTCACTTTTTTATGTGATACACGGTTATGTTCTGTTAACCCAATGTACAATTTTTATTTCTAAAAATGATTAATAAAAAAAAAATTACTAACTAGTTGGCATATTAAATTTATAAATGATTATTCAACCTATAGAAAATGAAACATTTTTATAGGCCCTGTACAAATCTGGGCAGAAAAAAAATTTGCCAAGCTATGAATGGGTGCTGACAACAGAGCTTATGATTAAGTCTCTTGGCATGAAACTCGTCAGTCATGTCTTCGTTTTTTTTTTTCTTCTTCTCTCTCTTTTCCCATGGACAAGCAATTTTTGTTGATAGCTGTGAATGTGTAACTTTTGAAAAGGCAACTCAAAATAGGCACCAAGGAATGCCTGAAGTTTAGAGGGGAAGACCACATTAATTTCTTTAATACCCACTACTAATACTACTAATAATACTTTTAAGGTGCCTAAATTTCTTTCTGATTACCAAACTAGATCTCATATTTGTCTATCTGGTCCCAATGGTTTGTAGAATTTTAGTGCTCCATTTTCTTACAGGACACACCATAAAATACAGTACTGTATACAGCAATGAAGCTTAGCATTGACAACAACTTGGTTTTATTATTTTTCCCAAATAAACTACCTATTATTGTAGAGCTGGAGGCTGCCATTGCTATGACTTTTTTTGTTTTTTTCTCTGCTCAAACATCACATGTTTACAGCAATGCATGAAGCCATTCCTCCATAGACTATCATTAGTCAGAGTATCTAGCTGGGTGATTAAGACTGAGCCATTGTATTGTTAATCACAATGCTGTATGACGAGGATGTCAGTGTTTGTCTAGTAGATTGGGTTAAGATAACCTATATACAAATTACTAATATGTAGCTGCTTGAAAATGTTATGCAAACTAGACTTATTAAAAGAAAAGGCTCAAGCTTATTTTAATGTTATAGCTGTAAATTCGCCTTTAAGCCGGGGAGCACACCCATAGTGTTCTCAAATCAAATGAGCACCAGTAGTAACATTTTTAGACATCCATGGCTCTCCTTAAAAGAGATAGCTAAGAGGTTTCTTTAAATGCTGTTTCTTCCCTTTCGCAAATGTTTGTCCCTTTGCCAGCCCCCAGCTATTTTCCATGCAGGATATGTGTTTGTCTGGCCCATGATATACTTATCACCAGTTAGCTCTAGGGCAGGCTTGGCGAATGCTATGGGCAGGGGACTATTCAGACTCCCAAGTGCAGAGCACTCCCATAGATTTCACAAAGTACTTTAAAATGCGTTCTCCTCTAGTGGGGCTGTCGGGGACAGTAAACTGTCACTTTAAAGAGCCATAGGGAATGCTCATGGAAATAAGTGAGCTGCATGGGTACACAAAGCTTATTGTCCTCCGGTATTTTCCTATTTTAATCACTTTGCAAGCTTGTTTCCTGGTCAGTTATCTTTTATAGCTGCATGTCAGATTCCTCATAATCTATAGTATGTTTTTAATTCTAATCCTAGAAATAACATCCACATTTTATTTTGCGATCCATTTTAAATTGGGTACATAAAGTGTGTAAGAGAAGTAAAGAAAAAGAACATGTTAATGCAAGTCAACATCTGTTCAAGGCAGTTCTATAATAAATACATCTTTTAGAGCGAGGACAAGGTCACACAATGTGTTGGTCAAGCTTCTGATTGTAAATGTCAATCAATAAAAATAGAGGCCACAATTTACACCGCACTTTACATATTGTTAGTGGTATGATTTATTCAGATTGATAGATGCAAGATGATACATGAGATGCCCATATCACATGAATTTACATACACTATAGGAGTTTTCATATTGATCTCTATTCACTAACCAAGGAGTTTGCAGTGTGTCTTTGCATAAATCAGGATACCATCAGACTCAATGCAACAACTGATGCAGTGTTGGGTGCACCATGACCACCTGGGCACAGCTGTAGAGCAAATAACAGGGCATCGGATGCAATGTAACAGTTCCGTAGCAGATGCAACATAATGCACAAAGATGCCAGTGTCCTCTTCCAACCAAGTTGGTGCCAAGTTTCAGTATAGAACCATCTGAATCCTACTCAACAGTGCTTGGTTTGTTTCAATTTCTGTTTTAAAGATCGATCTTCTGAGTTTGACCTGGCCTTATTTCCTCTATACTTCTGTGACATCTCTTTGGGTTAATTTGGTCCTAACATTTAATTTTGGTCTTTTCAACACATAGTTTTGAATTTTCTGTTTGTGCTTTTGTTGTGTTTGGATTTCACTGTGTTAACATAGTGGATTCGCTTAAGTGCCAGGATGGTTTTAGTTGTGAATGTCATTGAGACTCCTTCTTCCTACTCCAGCCTGATGTGCACGTTAACTTTGCTTTGTCCAGTGTTAACTAACTGCTAGCTCATTGGGATTGGTCTTTGGAAAAGTCAGGGAGTTTAATACAGTGCTGCAAATGCCAATGAGCAATTTGATTGAGTGGCTAGCTGCTGTTTATTTATTTCCGATGGCTAAAAATGTTTTGCTTTAATATCTAAGGAAATAGTACAAAAAATATTATATTAGTACCTCTGGGACAACATAATGTGAATTCTGACTTATATTGAGTGCTTGTAGTAGAAAAGTTAGATGTCCTGAGGTTATTTACATTGGCAGTATGTATCTTCCTGTGACTCGGCAAGATTTTTCTCTTATGTGTGGGCTAGTGGGCCAGTCTTTTGAAGAGGCTCTGGTGGAAACCTAGTTTTATGATTGTAGATAAGATTCCATTGTCAGTATACCATAAACATTAATGCTAAAATATATTATATGCACTTGGCCTTTATAATTATTAACATTGTTTGCTTCTTCATCTTCTCATTGAAAGCCCCACCATGTATCTACAGCTCATTCTTTACTATGATGCTCCCAAATACCTCTGACCACTACATCCAAGAATCAAGTTCAAAGCAAAATCACTTATCTAATAGATTCTTACTTGCTTTTCAATGATTCAACGGTTTCTGAGATATTTGTTAATAAAATCTGACTATGTATGTGCTTTCAAGCCTGAACTGTTGTGTTTGAACATCTTTCCTACCATGCATGTCATGTTGTTGGGCAACAAATTTGGTTTCCTGAACGGTATTTAGGTTAGACTAAATTTTTCAAGATTTCACACGTTCAAGAAAATTTTATGCTTTTGTTTGACGGAGAAGGTTGTAATATTTGTAAATAAAAAAACTGTACATAGAGAATGTAACATTGACAAATTAGAATTCTATTTTTTGGCTTCCAACGTTTTACAATGTAAATATTCAGTTTGTCTTTGGTGCTACGCTCCTGTTGAAACCAGTGGGAGCACCTTGGGGGTTTCATTCACTCCCAAAAACTTCTGTAAGCCAGTGGCAAGCACGAGATATTTTCAGTTGACCATGTTTCCTAGTGTCTAAGGGAATGGAGAAAAGGGGAAAATGGGTAGTGGGGATTCTAATTAATATCTCCACGCATCTACAAGGGTAAAAAAAAAAAAAAAAAAAAAAAAAAAAAAAAAGGCGACACAACTATTGTGCATGAATCATCTTTACTTAATGTATCGTCTCCTCTATCAATGCTGATATTATCATATCTTATGTATTGTAAATTGTTGGCGCAATATAAATAAAAGATAAGTGCATGTTGTCTGGAGTATTAAACAGATGTTGCCGGACTTGTACATGGTTTCACAGTGTTTTTTCTGTGAGTTCACTGGATTACTTATTTATACCTATTACATTTTTTTCTAAATAATATTATTTCCACTCCTAGTTTGTCTGGTTACAGTTCGTGATAACTTTTCTATGTGTTTTATTGCTATAAACGGCAAGCAATGTCACAGAAAAATGGTATTGTGCTTCTAAGGTAATATGAAAGAAAAGCCATTTTGTTCAGTGTAACTTTCTGTAGTTTAACTAATTAACCTTTGTTTGTAAAATAGGTCAAATATCCATGAATACGTGACTTTAACTTCAAAAGGATATATACATTAAAATGCCAGAAAACCCAATTTAAAAGTTCCTCACATAAATAACAGGTCCTTGGAACTTACACAGTAACTTATTTAGGCCTCTATTTTGTGCTACCAGGTAATTATTTTAGAGTTGAGCTACCAATATTATCTATTCCAACAAAATGGCTCCTTCAATAATGGCTTAACAGTTTTAACCTTTAAAGGTATATCTAATTTAATTTTAAATGGTATGAAGCAGTTGGGACTGAAATCGGGTGAAATGCTAGACAGAGGCTGGTATAGTCTAATGCCATTAGTATCAAACATCAGAATTAGTTTCTGTCCTTAATGGATTTTGAAGATGATACGAGACGCCATCCGAGATAACGGCGTGTTCTGTTTAAATAGATAATGATCTTTTCAGATAGGAATAGATAGATTTATCTAATCTATCTACAGTAATAGCATCAGTTTAGTCTACATATTTCCTTAGCTTCCAAAAATAACCTCGTGTTTCTTTTTGAAGCAATTCTACTTTTTGCATGTTGCGTCGCCATTTGTTTGTGTTCTGGTACCATAGTAGTCTAGTCCAGTACCCAAACACCATGGCTCCTTATCATACTTCATAGTGGTAGAATTGTTCAGTGCTGATCACTTTACAAGTCTTCTCCATCAACTCCTAACTCCCAGTCCGAGATAGATGGTAGTTTGTTTTAGAAACAAATCAAGTATAAAATCAGTACACTGTGTCAGACCCTGGAGTGTTATCTGAAGAGCAGTCAGTACTTTGCAGGGATGCATTCCTGTTTAAAAAGCAAAACTTCCTACAGAGCCAGATTTCGCTTTCCAAATTTTGCTCGATGCTGGTCAGTCTTAAGCAGCCGCCCCGAAGCTTCAGGATGTCTTGGAACTGTAGCTTATCCCCTCTGGCACAGAACAGGATAATGACAATACTAAGCTTTGGAAAACGCTGACCTGTCCTATTGAGTCACTTTGCCTGCCTGCCTGCCTGCCCCGGGGGATTTGTATCACATTTTCCATAGTGTGAATAAACTGACATTTTCACGCTGTGATACTGTGTCAAGGTGCCGTATTTCAGTTATGCAAAATTATGTATACAAGACGTCCGTGAAATAGAGCATCTGAGCATAGTACCTTACTGAAACTGGGCCACGTAGATACAGAAAAATATTGCTTTAAAGTGTCGGTATAATTCTAAAATTAGAATGTTCTAAAACTCTGTATATCCCATGATATATATATATATCGGCCTCTCAGAAGAAGTGTTATAGGCTATTACAGTGGGGGGATGTAAACATGCATGAGATTGACAAACGGCTATCCTTAATATAAGAGAAGACTAGTATGAAATATGGTTTGAGGTTATTAACGTCTAGATGGACCCAATAGTTCTTTTAAATTTTGTGTTTCTATGAAGATTTAAATACAAATAACAGTAGTTATTAAGCCATTATTGAGCATCTGTCTAAAAAGACAAAGCTATTCGTCTTGAATGGGTTTCATTTGACAAATTATTAAAAAGAAAATACTAAAACAGCGAACTATACAAATATAGTGACTTTCCTTTAAAGCCTGGTTATAATATAACATTAAGCAACCGGGTGAAGAAATGAGGACTTTATCGCCTTGCCTTGTCTGATGTATGTTAGGTCAAGGGTAAAAAAAAAATTCAGAATTTGCAGTCAGATTACCTTGTTTCATCTACATTTATGAAATGATGTATGCTTTTGTTTCTCACATTCTTCCTTTTTTTTTTTTTTTTTACAGTTTTCTGATTTATATGATGCTTTAATTATGCACATATATGTTATGTTTTTATTGTTTAATATGGCATTATATATACTAATGCTGTCTTGGAGTGCCCCCATCCACCATGGTCTAGTTGGCCAAGCTGTGCTGGCCCACATTTGGAAGTGGAAGGTGGGACATCGCATAACCACGAGAACTTAAGAAACAAAAGGAAAGGAGAGGAAAGCTCTGCTCAAATGAGTGTACAGTCTAGAACAGGGGCGTCCAACCTGCAGCCCTCCAGCTGCTGCAGGACTACATCTCACATAATTCTCTTTCAGCTAAGGGGCTGGCTGATGAGGATGGGAGATGTAGTCCTGCAGCAGCTGGAGGGCCACAGGTTGTATGTCCCTGGTCTAGAACGTGATATCTGTATATGTCTCTTGGCTGTTTGTATAAGGATATTTTGGCTGCCCTATAGATCTCTGCTTTAACAACATATTCAGTGCGTGGCTGTATTAAAGATACTGCTTTCTGAAGGGAGAGATAAACACGGCAACATGCTGTTCCATGACAACCTGTGGTATTTGAGGAACACAGAATAATATTTGCATTTAAAACTGAAGAAGGCAAAGAAGCCTATTGCTAATCTTCTCAAAAACTGGCATTTTTGGCGACTAGAAAAAAGGGTTATTTTTCTTTCTGGTGTTAGTTTAGAGCTGCATGAGTGTAGGTGGCTATATGGATGAGAGGAACCAACCACCAATGCTTCTATAGGTAGACCACAGTTCTACAGATCTACATCAGTCATGCCAAATAATTTGGAGTTAAAAGGTCCCCACGTAACAATAATTTTGTGACAAAATATTTTCATTATGTTCCGTTTATTGACAAAAAAACATACTTTTCTAACACAGATTGCCTTTTTTGGTAGTGTTTCAGCAACTAAACATATTGTGTCCTCTAGCTCTAGGTTATTGTGTCCTGAGTGGAGCCATTGTTGACAGAGTAGTACAAATCCACGAGTAGCTTCACTTCTGACATGGCTCATTGATTTAACGTTAGTTAATGGATTTGCTAAGGAGTCTGCTATTATACCCTGTACAACGCTAAAGTGCACTTTTCAGATGCTTTTCATTGCTCAGGCTCCTTTTTCATGTTCTCGCTACATCCAAAGATATTTTAAAAAGGACTGAAAAAATGTGGTTTAGCAAGAAGGTCAAATTGATCAACTAGTAAGGGATATTGGGTGGTTTCCGTACTAAGATTGAGGCTAAACAGAAACGTCCTTGTTAATTGGACAATTCCACTGGTGCTTTGGTATGAGTAATAGCTGATTTCACAAGTGCAAACAGGCCTTGGTTGTTTGATCTCTTGGAACGGTTGTTTTGCTTGTGGTTTCCAGCTGCATAGTGTGTGACATCATATCTTTCTGATATGAAGGGCCTGGAAACGGGAAGCTTAGCTAAGACTTTTCATTTGCAATGGGTGTGTCTAGTTCCAGTTGTCTTATTTACACAGTGTGTTGCTCCGAAACATAACTTTGCCCTCTTGAGAGAGTAAATCCTCTGCTCAATACATGTATATATTTCAGAGATGTTCCTGTTAACAAAACAAAGACTAATTAGAGACTGTTAACCGGGTTTATATAAGATAGTGTATTAGCAAACTGAATTTATAGCAGGCTTACTTCTTGTTTCTTCAGTATTAATGTCAGAACGAACCAACCAGCAGATGAAATTACTGCACTTATTATGCCCCTTATGACCAGAGATACCTGTGCCCTGCCATATAAATTTGTGTCCTGTCTTAAAGGGAATGTCCCACCATTTTTTATTGCTTTTTAACCCCTTAAGGACAATGGGCGGTCCCTAAACCCATTGAAAACGATGCATTTTGAGCCCCTACATGTACGGGCTTTGTCATTAAGGGGTTAAAACCGTTCCTAGTTTTACATGATATGTTTTCGGATTGCTACATATTGGTCATTTTTATGTGTTCTATCTGGGCATGGGGTACACAGTTCCAGTGCTTGAGAGCCACAAATAGTTTTAGATATCCCAGCTTCAGCACAATATTCCTGGCCTGTTTGCAGCCATCAATGACTGGACTTTTGTAGCCCCGTGCTAGATGAACATCTGACTCTTTATCATACTGCCTCAGTCTTAGTCACCCAGACATTGACACTCTGACTAATGAAAGTCAATGAAGAGAAAGATTTCATTAGAAAGATGTCTTTAATTAGCACACATCTTTACTTTACAATTTCACAACTCATGGAGCCAGTCAGGGGAGATCACAGGATCTCCTCAATCAGTACAGTGGGGCTGTTCAGCAGGACCTTAGGACAGTGTCTCAGAATCTGGACTGTTGCGTGGAAAATAGAACACTTGGGATGTCTTGGTCTGCATCTCGGTATATAATAATCTTGTTGAAAAGTTTTTGTACAGTAAATAGAAATAAAAATGAAAGGCCCATATTTAAAAGGAAGGCAGTCTAAAAGAAACTGTGCCTAAATGTGTTAACAGGTGACCAATATAAAAATTACCTACAAGACATAATAAAACGGTGAATTGCCATCTTGAGATAGTGGAACATGTTGATAGTCCTTGTCAAATGATATCAGTGCACAAGTACTTCAAAAGATGATGTGGCATTTAAAATGGGCGTGCGGATATGTGAGGGGCATGTTGGAGGCAGTAATATGGGTACAGTCCAGGTACCTTGTTATCAGGGTATTAATAATAAAAAAAAACATGTTTGGAAGCTGAATCCTGATAGTAAGTGCTTTTGTTCTGTAATATAATGCACATGTGTTTTATGACAAAACAAATGTGCAGGCGAGACAGTGGGGTGTCAAAAGCTAAGCCTGGTACTAGTCAGGGTAGGTACATGGGGATGGGAGCTGTATTATCCCACTGATTGGCATATTATAGTGCAATTGATGTACTTCCTTTACTTGAGGTTGATTTGTAATGGGTTAAATAAGTTGTTCAATGGAGAGGGAAAAAAAATTGAGCCTGTTCATCCTCAGCTTGAAAACAACCTCCATGGACTTTTGACTTTTGACTTTTGACATTGGTAAGGTCAAGAGGATTTTCTGTAATAAATACAAAACATAACTTAGAGGTTGACTGTGCCTTTAAGTTTGCAATGTACACCTGCTGTTTCTGTTAGCTGTGTTTCCTGGGAAGCTTGTAAAATAACTGCTTTTATTACTCTTGAGACATTTTGTCAGCTAATCAGTAACTAGATTTCTGTTTTACAGCAAATCCCATTTAGAATGAAACTGTTTCTATTTTTGCGTTACATTAGTCTTTTTCTTTATTTTGGATATTTTTTTCTTTTTTGCTCTGCACTAAGGGTATATGTTTGGCTGCCAAAATTGCTGTCCTTGAGAAGTATATTGGATATAGGTCGATTTAAAGGAACATTAAAGGATATTAGAAAGTTAACTTTTTTTTTTTCCTTTTTTCTGTTCACATGATCTGTAATATTATTCCTGCTTTTAAAGAGATGGTTTACAGTCCCAGACAGTCTCACTAAAGATAAATGCATAAGTGATATGCATTAAAATTGCATATATTAAAATTGTTGTTCAGAACAATTATTAAATTATGCGGACTCCATAGAGGTGAACTAAATTCATCTAGTTATGCTAAAATCTGACAGTCCTCCTCCTTTTATATATCAAGCGCGTCAAAGACATAGTTTACGTATATAATGCATACATGTGTGTGTGTGTGTGTGTGTGTGTGTGTGTGTATATACACACACTGGCCACTATTAGGTACACCTTGCTAGTACCGGGTTGAGTCTTCAGAACTGCCTTTGTTCTTTGTGGCATACTTTCTACAAGGTGCTGGAAATATTCCTCAGAGATTTTGGTCCATATGGACATGTCATCACACAGTTGCTGCACATCCGTGATGCAAGATGATATGAGCTTTGTGATATGGTGCATTATTCCGCTGGTAGTAGCCATCAGAAGATGGGTACACTGTGGTCATTAAAGGATGGACATGGTCAGCAACAATACCCTGGCAGGCTGTCATGTTTAAACGATGCTCAATTGGTACCAAGGGGCCCAAAGCGTGCCAAGAAAATGTTCTCCACACAATACACCACCACCAGCCTGAACCATTGATACAAGGCAGGATGGATCCATGCTTTTGTGTTGTTTACGCCAAAGTCTGACCCTGCCATCTGAATGTAGCAGCTGGAATCGAGACTCAGACCAGGCAATGTTCTTCCAGTCTTCCATTGTCTAATTTCTGTGAGCCGGTGTGAATTGTAGCCTCAGTTTCCTGTTCTTAGCTGAAAGGAGTGGCACCCGGTGTTGTCTTCTCTGCTGCAGCCATCTGCTTCAAGGTTCGACATGCTGTACATTCAGAGATGGTATTCTGCATACCTTGGTTATTTGAGTTACTGTTGCCTTTCTGTCATCTTGAACCAGTCTGCCCATCTCTGACCTCTGACATCAACAAGGCATTTTCATCCACACAACTGACGGTTACTGGATATTTTCTTTATTTCGGACCATTCTCTGTAAACTCTAGAGATGGTTGTGCATGAAAATACCAGTAGATCAGTGATTTCTGAAATACTCAGACCAGCCCGTCTGGCACCAATAACCATGCCACGTTCAAAGTCACTTAAATCCCCTTTCTTCCCCATTCTGATGCTTGGTTTGAACTTCAGCAAGTTATCTTGACCACGTCTACATGCCTAAATGCATTGAGTTGCAGCCATGTGATTGGCTTATTAGCTATTTTTGTTAACAAGCAATTGAGCAGGTGTACCTAATAAAGTGGCCAGTGAGTGTTTGTGTGTATATATAGGTGTGTGTTTAATCGGCCCATAACAACAAGCATTTCTAAATGCAAAATTGATATAGTAAAGAATCTTGGAAAAGTTTTGGGTAAAATAAAGATTTCTAGTTATCCTTAGCAGATCTATCTGTAGCTACACAGTGATTTCACCTGTGACACTGAGAAAAATCTCTAAAATTCTTGATTTTAATCCAATCAATAAATTTAGAACAGAATATTTTATATGGTCCACATGATGGTTCAAGAGGTAAGAAAAATAAAACAAAAGTGAAAACTAGAGCAGAAAACTGATGTAGGAGAGAACTAAATTGTAACTAGTATTTATTGAGTCTAGTGACGTATTAATTCTAGGTTTTTATTGTTGGAAAATTGCAAAGAACATTTCATGGCGATGGTCTCTTGGGTCCAGAAAATGACCTTAGAGCCACCAAGAGGATGAAGTATTTTAATATGTACCTTAGAATAAGTCTGTAACAGGGTATGATATGTGGGTGAGTGAGTATATATATAACATTTGAAAGATTTGTGTCTAAATAGCCTCACTTCAGTTAATTTGGTCACCTGTTTCTCATTTTTTTCATATATATGTGACTTCTTGAATTAAAAGCCTTTTCCGAGATTGCAATTAACGGGTTTGATGTTCTTGCTTAAATAACCACTACAAAGGTGTGTGTGCGTGTGTGTGTGTGTGAAATATACTGTACACGAAGGACGTTTTGATAAGCTTTCCTGTCACAAGACAGCACAAGGATGTGTGGTGTCAGCTATTAGAAAAGTCTAATGTACTATTGATCCGAAAAGGTTTGGCGTCACAGCCTCCATCTTACCTTACAATCAAGCCAGTGTTACAATTAAGATAAATATAACGTGAGAAGTTTCCAACTTGTGCATTAAACATTTTGCTGACAGCTCAGAGCTTTTGATGGCATAGGAGTTCTTATGATGGCATAGGATATTAGTGATGTGGTGAAACACTGTTAGGAAGCTCAGTGAAGTCAAGCAACTATATTGTTAACAATTTTTTGTCATGTAGTGTGCATCATGTGATCCCGTTGGCCCCCTCACGGCAGCCGCTACACCAGATTAACGATGGCAGCCCTGCAAAATCCTGGGCGCCAGGAAGTAGTTTATAGTTGCCATGGCAACCTGGCAGCAAGGGTTTTGTCGAGCCCTGTTTAGGTGTTGTTACTTAAGTGTTTGGCCTGCACACTGAGAATCCTCCTCCACGTGTCTTTCCTATGGTGGTACCTTTTTCATTTGGCTAGAATAATGAAATTATTTGGGATATTTTCTTTATTGGATATTTTCTTGGATAGGCAGAGTATGGACTGTATTAATAGTGTAACACAGCAGAACCTATGTTTTCACTGTGTGAAATACAAAATAAAACATGAAAATATACTTAATAACAAATACACGTATAACAGATCTTTGAGGTCATAATAATAATAATAATATTGTTTTTGTTGGGCATCATAAATCATTGTGGAAAATGTGTTCCTTTTCCCATGAAATAAAGATACGCCTAAAACTTGAGGCTCTTCCCAAGGTCATTTATGTAAATCGTCCTATGATCTTTTTAGTAAGGAACTATTGTATATTTAAAGCTAGAAAATGGGTAAATACAATGTCAGGGGAGCAAAGAAAATAAAGGAATTATTTAACCCAATGGGTTTCTCCTTTTTTAATAAAAAAAAAAACAAAGCAAAGAAAAGTCCATAGCCATGAAAGGATCTTTCCGACTCATTGATCAACATTAAACCACCTGCTATGGGAGGGTCCAGTTCTAAGGCCATGGTCACCTGTGCATGCACTTGTGCCCATAATGGAACAGATTAGGTTTATTTCGCAGAAAGATCAGTATTTGGAGCATTATTAGTTTGTTGAGGTAGCCATGTCTAAATTTAATATGTGATATGTGTAAAGTATATAACGGTTTTATATACCGTATTAAGAATATTTCTGTAAGGGGTTGAAGTGGGCTTTTCCATAATACCAACTCATCTACAGAGGCAATGACCATAAATATGGGCTTTTTTAATTTTCAAAGAATCCAGAAAAAAAAAATGACCCGTAAAGTGGCTTATCCAATACCTATATTCTATATGTGCTAATTCTATCAAGAGGTATAGTGCTCTCGCTAACCTAAATATCCCTACTCTCTTCTTACATCATTTTTGTATTAAATAACACTTTTTGGAGTGTGAGAAAACTATTTTCTGTGCAGGAAAAATTGAATTGATCCTGTCATTACAGCTTTTCTGTCGGTGCTGTGACCTGCTCAGGTGTAGAATAGGAGATTGAGACTATAGAGACTTTTAATTAAGTCTACTGGACCAGCTGCTGTGAGTGTTAAAATGCATATTAACAATATGTTTGTGTGACTAATTGTGAGGAGATTCAGGAAAAAAAAAATAGTACTCATGCCACCTTGGGACAAAAGGGTCCTTGGACATGTGGTAGAGCTATAAATATATTTAAGTTACTCTTTAATACTCAGCCCTTAATACCCTTTTAGGCTTTTGTTTCATTTTGCTTGTAACTTCATTTTATTATTTGATGTCTACAAAATTTGCAAGACCTATATACTGACGTTTTCACGGTTTGTTTTAAAAAGAAAAATTGATCGTATTAACCCAGGTGAAATGACTTCGGTTAAGTCTCTCTTTCATCATGCTACATTGATGATATATGGTTCTCTGGAACATTATTGCTGCTGTGTAGAAATGTAAGAGCACGATCTGTTAGAAAATGTAGGCACGTAGCAAAGTCAATTATAGTTTTGTATCACCTTAAATCACGATTGCACATGTTTTACTTAAATATTTTAAGTCCATTTAGACATTTATGCATATTACAAATCACAGATGCAGCATTCGAGCCGTTAAGATTTATTGATGACTCTGGTCTTCATTATGGAAATACTCGCCAAGCTTTTATAACTAGAATTGTTTTAGTTCACATAGTATTGTGTTGTCAGAAGCATATTGGCCATTTGTATGCGTTCTGGCTCTGTTATCTTTGCACAATCTACTAGACAAACACTAAAGACTCTTTATCATACTGCCTGAAGAATACAATGTCTCAGTCCTCTTAACCTGGCTGGACTTCATCAACGTTGCCATGAAGAATCAGCTCAGTGTCTCTAGTTCTGCAGATAAAAAAAGGTTAATGGGGGAAAAAATTGAAAGTGCTAAACAATATTTACTACATACAACATCGTATTGCATGGTTAAAGAAAATGTGTTTTACCAAGGGATTTGAAACGTTTTCAGAAAAAAAGCATTCATTCAATTTTACAGTTCATAAAATATCGTATTTTGATGCGGTAAGCAAAAACCGAAATATGTTAGATTTTCTACGTGTATGTAATGTAATGAGTATATCTAAGTTTTAGTCCTCGGAATATTTGTCTTGATACATTTCTTAAGATTGTGGGCTGTGTTGTATTCATTGGATTTCTTCCTGGCATCCAGCGTATTTGGTTTCTCTGGAATATGTCATACCCATTGAAGGAACAACACAAAGCCAAGAGGCGGCATAGATTATAATGCTGTGCAGTAGCTGTTACCAAGGAAATTTTTGTAAACCTGGAAAAGTTCCCTATAAACATACAATGAATCCTGATAACAAGCACATTGATGCAGTTTATCCGGAGTGAAGCATGGTGGTGGCAGCATCATGCTTTTGGGGCTGTTTTTCTTCAGCTGGACCAGGGCCTTTCTTCAGATGGAACCGGTGGAGGGAATTATAAACCGTTCCAAATACCAGGCAATTTTGGCACAAAACCTTCAGGCGTCTGTTAGGAAGCTGAAGAGGAAGTTTATGAACAGACCATACAATTGTGTTATATGTAATGCAGTTTTTGTTTTTTGTCTGAAATTTGATGAAAATGTATAGGCGTTTTTAATAGGAGGGGGGAAACTTGATTGATTGTAGAGGTGTGAGTTTTTCTCTTGGTACTCGAAACTTCTATAGCTTGTACACATGCAGTGTGAATAAATGTTGGTTTTAGATATAGCAATGTAAAGAATAACAGATGTCATTCAACAGTATTTACCGTATTTGGTTGATTATAAGACGACCCCCCAAAATCTGAATATTAAGTTAGGAAAAAAGAAAAAGCCTGAATATAAGACGACCCTATATGAAAAATGTTTTACTAATAAATGTTAATTTGCGCATACACCCTCCGACTGTCAGAGAGAATTCCCCGCAGTGGTGCGGGGAACTCTTCTCTCTGACAGTCGGGGAAGGTCTGCGCGATGGACGCAGACAACGACCCCCCCCCCCGGTATATATATACCGTGCAGATGTTAATGTTGTCAATTACTTTTGTAGCTGGAAGCTGATTTTTGATGGAATATCCTCATAGGCGTACAGAGACACTTTATCACCCCCATCGCTCTTGTGTCAAGATAGCACGTTGTGTTAGGAAATCCAAGTTTAAGTCTAAAAGGCTAATTAATCATTAGACAATCCTTTTGCAATGATGTCTAGAAACGTCCTTGTTTTCCATAAAAGTGACCCCAATTCTGTAAGGTGTTGGCTGGGTAGTTGCCCTGTATACAGCTATTATTAAGAGTACAACAAATGTGCACACCAAGAGTTAACATTGCATTTTGGCATCTCCTGAAATAAGGAGCTGAGCTTTGCTATAGAATATGTCATACTTTTTGTCATGGATCCATGGTCAGCATTTTACTAGTGATCTGTGAATACTTTGCACAAAGCAGCAGATGTTATGTGGCAGCCGATCAATTTTATTTTTTAAAGTGTACACACCCAAACAGGGTTTGCGAATGACAACAAGGAAAACAAAGTATACAAATGACCAATTGGATTACAATTTAAACCAGGAATGTTTTAAATAAAGTGTGGCCTAATCCATGTTTATGTATGATTGTTTTATTACTTAGAGCCATATTCACTGTGTGTATGCATATTGCATTCACTAGGCTGTGACCAGCTGAGTCATCCTTTAATTTGACCAATGTTTGCCGTGTTTGAGTTAAATGTATAATGGCAAACAAAACCAATTTCATTATTGATTTCTTTTGATGAATGAGCTTAGCGAAACAGCACATGTTTATGTACAGGTGATAGTGTTGATGAATGATGAGCTTTGGTTCTACAAATTCAATTAATTAATGGTTCCTGTTTACTTCTTTCTTCCTGCAGTTCAGCTTTATTACTCTGTATAGTTGACACAAAATCCAAAGATGGCTGCTAATAAGCCTAAAGGCCAGAATTCCTTGGCACTGCACAAAGTCATCATGGTAGGAAGCGGTGGAGTGGGAAAATCAGCTTTAACACTCCAATTTATGTATGATGAGGTAAGCCCCAATGGAATATGCATGTCGGGTAAGGTGTATATACATCCCTGGAAACTTTTGGCCTCCAGCTACCCAGAGCCCCCCTTGCGGGGTGCATCCAGGACTGCCCAGTGACGTTGGTGAGCTGTCAGGCTGATGTGCCCAGTTTTCGCATGTTTGGGGGGTTTTTTGTTTGTTTTCATGCTCCTGCATTTTATTCATTGTATTTTTTCTGTCTTTCTTACCTTAGCCCAATATAGACAAACACCCTGGCTTATCCTACTACCTGTAGTAAACAATACAATAGCTCAGCTGAGCCCTCATCCTGACTAATGAAAGTCCTTATGAGAAACAGACTTCACTAGCATTGCCATAAAGTATCAGTTCAGTGTGTTCTTTGAGCAGGAATACAATATCACATGACTGACAACAGTAGCAGCAGGTCTGCATATAAGGAAGTTTGTTGTAACACAATTTTGTTTAATGCTCAAGGAGAACAATATTTTTGTATGGGACTTCCCTTTTAAGCCCTACTGTTTTTTTCCCCCATTTTATCTTTAAACATATGTTGGAAACACAATTGACTATGGATTAGTTAGAAAAACATTTATAGGTGTAGGCAAGAAACAAATTGGAGCTGACCAAGATCCAAAGCAATACCAGACCAAACAGAAGGAATAAGTTTAAAAATAACACTGGCCATTGCATTTTCAACATCCCTAGCCCAAGTAAGATGTTCCATCATGCCCATACCCATCAGTCAGATGTGATGACCCACTATGACCACCCTTGCATGACTCTGTTCTGGCTCTTTTCTTTTTTTTTTTCTCTTTCATGCGATACACACACAACGAGGCCCATTATGATTAACCCATAAATGATGTGTAAACTCATCATAAAAGCTGAAACTTAACGCAGGTTGACGCGTATACTCATCAATCTGCGGAGAGCGCTCTGTCAGAGAGCATTCACAGACTGCTTTGCGAACCAGTAATAACCAGTCTCAGCAACTTGCATGCATGTGACGGCTCCTGGAATTAATGCAAAACTGAGAAAGGCAATAAAAAGTCCTAGGCATATGATATTTTTCCAATTAAGTGAATATATATTGCTTTTTTTCTTTTAATTTGAATTAGCGGTGTACAATTTGATATAAATATTATAGGTAAAAATATATATATTTTTTAAATGTATTACTTAAGTTTTCACCAAGTTTCCCCCCCCCCCAAAGTAAATGACAGTATAGATATACAGAAACTATGTTATAGCAAAGTCCTGTTTTTGTCATGCGAAAAACCAAACTATAGTTTGGTTTAAAAAACCAAACTCCTTTCCATGATCTTTTATAACTTCCTGTCGTGTTTGTACTATAGCATTTGTGGGTTTGTTTGGTATTTTTCCTATTTATGTTTTTGATTCCTCATAATTCCCTTGAGAATCACTATTTTATCCGATGTTATGTTCTGGAGTATAATTCCTTAAGGCTTAATCTATGGTTTCACAGTTTGTGGAAGACTATGAACCAACTAAAGCTGACAGCTATCGGAAGAAGGTTGTACTCGATGGAGTGGAGGTCCAGATCGATATCCTGGATACAGCTGGTCAGGAGGACTATGCGGCAATCAGAGACAATTACTTCCGAAGTGGAGAGGGATTCCTCTGTGTCTTCTCTATCACAGAGCAGGAATCCTTTGCTGCTACAGCAGATTTCAGGTGAGCGCGCATATGGCTTGACAGGCGGTACTTTAGGAATACGATATGGTGTCGAGTGGAAATGTCTGATGAACATATGGCCATGTCTGTTGTAGTTTTCAATTAGACTAGAAACTGTGGAGCAGTTTTTTTCAAGACATAGAAAAAATTGTTACTCCAGTACTAACTGATGAAATCACGATAACTAATCCTGATTATCCTTAAAGTACAATTATGCTATACAAGTAACCTAGGCTTCTTTTGAAGAAACCAAATGTATTCTCCCAGAGCCCAGAAACATTTTGATAAAACAGCTTGCACTGCAAAAGTTGCTGGCTGCTTTTTTTAGGCAAGTGATGCTATCTTAGACAACCACTTACTGTTCACTTATAGCCAAGATTACTAAAAGGGATGTTATTTTGGTCCCCTCTACCACTTTGGAAATGAAATTATGTATATTAAGTATTTCTTACAGAGGTTGGTTTGGTAGAAAAGATACAATTTAGGAGGTACAAATGTACTAGAAATGTAGAAAGAGTATTTACAACACTATTACAACATAGGAGGGTAAAATTAACAATAACATCAAGATCTACAATATATAAAACAATAACATTAGCACACAAAAAACATGTTGGTGCAGGAGGAGAATAGAGCCCTCCTCTTGGATATGATCATTTACTTTTTTTAATTGTAGTAAGGTCATGTGAGTGATTTTAACATTGCCTTTCTTTGTAGCACTGTCAGTCTCCTTAAGAAAAACCCAATATAACAAGTTTTATAAAGTAATATGTGCTTGTTTAATGGTAAGAAATGCTACTATGCTACTGGAGAACAACTGACTTTGTGTTTGCCTTTAGAGAACAAATATTACGAGTAAAGGAGGATGAAAATGTACCTTTTCTGCTGGTTGGCAACAAATCAGATTTGGAGGATAAACGTCAAGTCTCTGTGGAAGAAGCAAAAAGCCGGGCCGATCAGTGGAACGTTAACTACGTAGAAACCTCTGCAAAGACACGAGCCAATGTTGATAAGGTAGCTATTATTCCTGCCCCAAGAGCCAAGTGCAGCAGTTCTCCCTATAAACAGCCGTTCTTTTGCCCCCATCTATTTGTATACTCCATACATTTTCACAGTAGTTCTACTAACTATTATCACATTACTGATCACGCATTATCAATTATGCATGTTTTAGACTGGACAATAGATAGCTGGACTCCGTAAAGTGTTCAGGAGCTTATCTACTAAATTGAGTTGTAGGTGAACAGTTTCCGTTTGAATACAGGTGCCTCAAGTTAAGTCTACATAACCACCATTAATTATGCTTCAATGGATTCAGCAATATAACTTGTTTTTCTTTACAGGTATTCTTCGATTTAATGAGGGAAATTCGAGCCCGCAAGATGGAAGACAGCAAAGAAAAGAATGGAAAGAAGAAGAGAAAAAGCCTTGCCAAGAGGATAAGGGAAAGATGTTGCATTTTATAATGAAAACTTGCAAACCACCACTACTTCTTTTTGTCTATACTGTTAAGAACCATAAAATACTAGCATGTCCCGTGCAGCACAGGTGACTGGTTGTTCTTTTACAATTTGGAGACATTAACACTTTAAAAGCATGATTTGGGAAACTTCAAGGCACTGACATTTGACGTCATGAACAACAACAACTACAAATACAATTTTTTTTTTTTTTTTTTTTTTTTTACCATCTGCAAACAAAATTAATTTCCAATCACATGTACTTATTTGTACAATATTCCTGAATGTACACATCGTGAAAGGTGGCAATAGTCTGTGTATATTCAAACAGGGGGCTCTTCTACTTTTGTTTTTAACTACAACCCTTACCTCTATTGTCTGTTTCTAATTTCGGGTATGACAGAGATACCCATTATCTTATACTTATGTTTCTGAAGTAAATACAACCTAATAGACTTAATGTTGCAGACATTTTGTTAGGAAGTTTTCGTTTATACATTTCATCCTATCCAGGGTACTTGATGATCAAGACAACCATAGTTCTCATTGTACCTGGAAATGTCTCAATATGCCTTAATGGGGTAAAAATAGAAAAACTTAAAATACTCTTCTGGGCTGTTTCATGTGGAAGGTTGTAAATGAAAATTAGTGTCTCGTGATCTGTTTGAATATTTGCCAAGCATTATATGTGGCAGTGGATGTTGGCTCTATAGAACATCATCGTCATTGGTGTTGTAAGCGTTGTTTTAGTACTACTTTAAGTAAGCATTCTGAGGCAAATGGGTCAAGAGTTATTATGTAAAGAAGACAAACATGTTAAATTGATAAGTATATTTTATGTGAGTGTCTGCATTAATCATGGTGACTAAATACTGTGGCTTCTTGGTCGGTAAGGTTTATTAAACCTTAAGATAATCTTATTAACTGGCCAGCCTTTATGGCATATCATCATTTAAATCACAGGGTGTATTGTATTGGAAAGGAGGGTTCCAGCAAAGGGCGATGTTAATACATTTTGTTTTCTACCCCCTCCTCCATAATTCAACTATTTTTTTCATATCCTTTTTAAAAATTGTTTATTAATTCTTGTGGTCTAAAGATCTTCAAAAGGCATTTTAGGTGAACTCAGATCAGTCTACCCAGTCGGTATGAATTTGTGTCATTCTGGTAATCTGTACATAATATAAGAATGTGTATCTGTTAAATTACAGTTGCATATTGAATCATGTCCTTAAGTTAAATATTTGGTGTGAGAAACAATATATTTCCCTGTTTGTTAGCAATGCCTTCTGCTTGTGATTACCTACATCTCACAACCAAGGAGTGTGTTCAAACCACAACCAAGGAGTGTGTTCAAACCACAACCAAGGAATGTGTTCAAACCACAACCAAAGAGTGAAACCGATGCTAAGCACTTACCAACTCCCTGTCTGTCAGATTTTTATTGAAAGTCAGTTTTTCAGATTGATGGTCTTGAGGTCACCACCTGGCCTGTGTAGGTCCACCACAGCACAGCAGAGCCCTTTTTCATTCATCTAATATGCCCTACACCACTATGTAAAAAGTGGGAAAGTCCCTTTGGCTTCAATCCTACTAGTAATGGTAGACATTAAACAGATCAGCAGACCATGAAGAATTTTTTTTTGAGAGGCACATATAAAACTAATTTATTTGAATTCATATGACCTAGAACATTGGGTTTATTATTAGGCATATGTATCGTACACAATTGATCTTAAGGAACCTCTCGCTGAGGACCACAAATCACTATTTTGTAAATATTCATGCACTGTGAACAATTTGTGAAAATGGTAGTTAATTACTCACCATATTATAGTTTAACATTTAAATATAGGCACAGAATCATAAAAAATGTACCCTATTAGTCAAATAATGTCAATACAATGCTGTTACTTTCATACAATTATAACTTTTTCAGAGTTTGTAAATTCATAAATTAGGTCTTTCATTTTGCGAAGAAAATCCATTCAAATATTATTTGCTGTAAATAAGTAGCACGTATTATCTATAGAGATGTAAAAACCTTGTTTTTAATGGTAGTTAATTTGTCCAAGCAATTTTTCTCCTGTTCCACCATTTTATATATGGACATGACAAGTAGATAAACCATAGCAACCTTGTACAGAAGAAATTAATCCATACTGGTGCATGTTGGCACAACACAAACAAAAATTCACAGTGGGTGAAGAGGAAGAATACATGTTCTCATGCAAAGTAAATGTAAAATTGCATTTAAGATTATTTTTTTTGTTTTGAAACTCACCGTGCTATGTAACCCTTGTACTCGATGTTGGTTTCTGCTGTTTGAAAGAAAAAATCTGGAAACGAAATATTTTATATGTTTTAGCATGTGGGGAATATACGTGTGTCCGCATTCCAAGGTTTGTTGGTTGCTTGCTTTAAATAAGCTTTACCTTCTGTTGGATAACCAGTAAGATGTTGTGGGTAAGGAAAGATTATTCACAAGAAAAATATAATTTTACAATGAACTACCAAAACTTATTACCCAAGAACATTTGCCAACATGAATGCAGACCAAACTTAATGTTTGCTGTAATCAGTTGTGACCTGCTTACTTTAATATCATACTACAGGTTCTTCCAAGTTCAGCCACAGAGTTCCCATTTAAATTACGGTAATTGGGACTGATCTCAAGGGCTTAATTAATAATCAAATCACCATTGCTATCTAATTTGGCAGTTCATGTTGCAGATTGATGTGTATTGATTAGACTCTACCTAGGTGGACACCTCCAGTCCACTTCTTTATTCTACAGCTCCTAAGAATGCTGAATTCTGATACATAGGCTGAGGCTCATGGGAGTTGTGGTTTGACAACAGGCTGTATTCTGAAAGGGGAGTAGCACTGAAAAAAAAATTCTGAATTTCACAAATATATGCATTGGGATTTTATCCAAAAGAGACAATATTCAGAATATATCACATAGGTACCAGAGGTCATATTGTCATCTGTTTACTGTGATTGTTTCTTTGTAGTTAAGCAAGGATGTTAAACCACTAATGCTTTAAGTTGCTTCAAGGCTGTTGCTCTGGGTTCTGTGGTGTTATGAAGCTGAAGGTTTCAAAAACCCTGTAAAAAGGCTGATTCCACCACCCAGATGTATACTTTGCAAATTGAGCCATTTCAAGACCAATAAAGTTCACTTTTGTAAATCTTGTCCAGTACCTTTTATTCCTAAATTTATTTTATGGTTTAGGCCTAAGGCACACTTCTATAGTATCTTTTTATTCCATTTTGCCCAGGTAGGTATGACTGCATGTCCTGGCGCTCTGCACAGAGAAGGAGGAGCTCTAACATAAGGTATGTAAAGTATGGGGTTGTTTCTCAGTTTTAGGTTTAGAATGACAAATACAACATAGGGATAAATGTCAGAACTTTATCAAATATTGTGTTCAAAATCTGCCTGCGTCATGTTGAGATCCCAAAAATATCGCTCTGAGCTCATAGGAACCCATATATCTTTGTGTAAAACTAACGCAGTCTACATACAGTGCTGTGAAAAAGTATTCCCCCAACCCAATTTCTTCTATTTTTGTTTTTTTGGTACACTTAAATGTTTCACATCAATCTAATTGTAATATTGATGTGACAATGATAACCAGAATAAACACAAAATGCAATTTTTAAATGAGGATTTCAGGTACAGAAGGAAAAAAAATCTAGCCCTACCTGGCCCTAAGTGAAAAAGCAATTGCCCCTTTCTTGCCACAAAAGAATGTCCACAATGTAATGTTCTTAAAACAAGTCACAATGAGGCTCAGTAGTGTGTGTGGCCTCCACGTGCCCGTATGACCTCCCTACAACGCTTGGGCATGCTCCTGATGAGGATGCAGATGGTCTCCTGAGGGATGTCCTCCCAGACCTGGACTAAAGCATCCTCCAACTCCTGGACAGTCTGTGGTGCAAAGTGGCGTTGGTGGATAGAGCGAGACATGATGTCCCAGATGTGCTCAATCGGATTCAGGTCTGGGGAACGGGCGGGCCCGACCTTCCTCTTGCAGGAACTGCTGACACACTTTAGCCACATGAGGTCTAGCATTGTCTTGCATTAGGAGGAACCCAGGGCCAACCAGCATATGGTCTCACAAGGGGTCTGAGGATCTCATCTCGGTACCTAATGGCGCAGTCAGGCTATCTCTGGCAAGCCCATGGAGGGCTGTGCGGCCCCCCAAAGAAATGCCACCCCACACCATTACTGACCCACCGCCAAACCGGTCATGCTGGAGGATGTTGCAGGCAGCAGAACGTTCTCCACGGCGTCTGCAGACTCTGTCACATGTGCTCAGTGTGAACCTGCTTTCATCTGAGAAGAGCACAGGGCACCAGTGGTGAATATGCCAATCCTGGTGTTCTCTGGCAAATGCCAAACGTTCTGCACGGTGTTGGACTGTAAGCACAACCCCCACCTGTGGACGTCGGGCCCTCATACCACCCTCATGGAATCTGTTTCTGACTGTTTGAGTGGACACATGCACATTTGTGGCCTGCTGGTGGTCATTTTGCAGGGCTCTGGCAGTGCTCCTCCTGCTCCCCCTTGCACAAAGGCGGAGGTAGCGGTCCTGCTGCTGGGTTGTTGCCCTCCTACGGCCTCCTCCAAGTCTCCTGATGTACTGGCCTGTCTCCTGGTAGCGCCTCCATGCTCTGGACACTACGCTGACAGACACAGCAAACCTTCTTGCCACAGCTCGCATTGATGTGCCATCCGTGAGCCACCTGAGCCACTTGTGTGGGTTGTAGACTCCGTCTCATGCTACCACTAGAGTGAAAGCACTGCCAGCATTCAAAAGTGACCAAAACATCAGCCAGGAAGCATAGGACCTGAGAAGTGGTCTGTGGTCACCACCTGCAGAACCACTCCTTTATTGGGGGTGTCTTGCTATTTGCCTATAATTTCCACCTGTTGTCTGTTCCATTTGCACAACAGCATGTGAAATTGATTGTCCATCAGTGTTGCTTCCTGAGTGGACAGTGTGATTTCACAGAAGTGTGATTGACTTCGAGTTACATTGTGTTGTTTTTAGTGTTCCCTTTATTATTTTGAGCAGTGTAGTTCTTCCTTTAATTATGCTTCAAATCAGTTGGCGCATCATTAACTCCTGTGGCCATTTCATAACATGCGCAAACAAAAAGTCTTGCTAGGTCAGGTCGCAAGCTTTGGGAGTTTTCAGGGAATAGCGTTTCTGTTACTAGATAGCACCATCTTCTGGACAGATTTGCAAATATGTTGATAATGTTTTGGCCCTATTTAAAAGCAAAATGATTCTTGCATCCAATAATTTAACACTTTAACACATAATTGATAAAAAAAAAAAAAATACTATGGTCCAAAACACCACTAGAAGATTAGCAAATCTTAATGAGTATTTTTGCACACAAAATAAACCAAAGTGTGCTTAGGTGCAACAAATCTAAACATCTAAGACAGGGGTGTTCAAGTTTTTTCTGCAGTGGGCCACTTCATCAGAAATGCATGTGTGCGTGGGCCACACTCATTTTTCACTGAGAGAAAATATGGCCTCTTAGCTTTATAATGCGTATTAATTGCATATTATAGAGCTAATTTGGTAATAATGAAAAAAAGCAGTGGACAAACAGTTTTTTGATCAACTCTTGTATGTCATTCTATCAATAATGAATTACTTAAACAGTAAAACAAAGTCAGTCCACAAACCATTTAAAACAAGTTTAGCCAAATAAAAATACACACGGCTGGAGCACACTGGGTACAGGCTGGATTTAAGATGACTGACGCACACTGGAGGCAGGGCCGGATTAAGAGCATCATGGGCCTGGTGCTGAGGAGTTTTATGGAAACCACGTGTACTGGATAAAGATGACACCAGTACTCAGCAGATAATATAAAATATAATCTTATGTGATGGGATTGGGAGTACATCTGTACACTAAAAAAACCTAGAATTTAGTGGTAATCCTTTTTGATAAAATATGCAGATTGAAATAGAGGAAATAACTAGGGCTGCAACTAACGATTATTTTAATAATCGATTAGTTGGCCGATTATTTTTTCGATTAATCGATTAATCGGATAAAAAAAATGTAAATTTTTCATTTATTTAAAATAATTTACTAATTTGCTACGCTGCCTCCCAGACATGCCATGCTGCCCCCCCCACATATGCCACGCTGCCTACCACAGCACTCCACGCTGCCTCCCACATTTACCACACCACGCTGCCTCCCACATCTGCCAGTCCACGCTGCCTCCCACATCTGCCACGCCACGCTGCCTCCCACATCTGCCACTCCACTCTACCCCCCACATGCCACTGTGCCTGATACGCCTTATACCCCCTGAAACACCACTCCATCCTCCCCAGACATGCCACCCTGCCCTCTCCACATCTGCCACTCCACAATGCCTCCCACATATGCCACGCTGCCTCCCACATCTGCCACTCCACGCTGCCTCCCACATCTGCCACTGTGCCTGATACGCCTTATATCCCCTGATACCCCACTCCATCCTCCCCAGACATGCCACCCTGCCTCCCAGACATGCCACTTCTCTACCCCCAGATATGCCTTATACACCCTGATACACCACTCCGTCCTCCCCAGACATGCCACACTGTCCTCCCCACATATGCCTTATATACTGTATATGCCTTATACCCCCAGATATGTCACTTCACTGCCCCCAGGATTTAGATTCCCCTAAATTAACCCTAAACTCCCCATTAACCATAACTGCCCCTAAATTAACCCTTAACACCCCCTTAACCACAGCATCCCCTAAATTAACCCTAAAGACCCCATCAACCACAGCATCCCCTAAATTAACCCTAAACACACCATTAACCACAACTGCCTCAAATTAACCCCAAACACCCCATTAACCACAGATGCTCCTAAATTAACCCTAAACACCCTATTAACATAACTGCCCCTAAATTAACCCTAAACACCCAATTAACCATAACTGCCCCTAAATTAACCCTAAACACCCCACTAACCATAACTGCCCCTAAATTAACCCCCACCTCCCCTAACTTTCAGTAGGCCAAATATATATATATATATATATATATATATTACATATATATATATATATATATATATATATATATATATATATAGATATATATATATAGATATACACATACATATTATATATATATATATATATATACATACATATATATACATATACATATACTTACAGTTAGATGAGTGTCACAGCCATGTGGTTCTGGCCTGGAGAAGGAAGGGGCGGGGCCAGTTGTCACAGTGATTACAGGGAGGGGGAGTAAGTAGGAGCTGCTGCTGTGAGACGGTGAGTCAGACTAAACGGATTATATAATGAGGGGGATTTTTCAGAGCGTTTGCTCTGAAAAAACCCTCATTTTATAATCGATAATAATCGATTCAACTAATCGATAATGAAATTCGTTGCCAACGAATTTCATTATCGATTATTATCGATTTTATCGATTAGTTGTTGCAGCCCTAGAAATAACACAAAACTTTTTCTCCCACTGATTTCTGGACTCCGGAAAATGTTGTCCTCTGAAGTGACTACAAATTCAAGAGGGTGTTTTATCTCTGGATAAATAAAAATTAAATAGTTCTATTTATTCCTACAGTAAGTAAAGTGCCAGGAAACAGATGACCAGATTGATCCAAGGAGAAATCTGACTGCCATTTTGGGGTCAAGAAGGAATTTTTTTCCCTGGTTAGTGCAAAATTGGAAAGAGCGAAGCCGGGGTTTTTTGCCTTCTTTTGGATCAACAGCAACAAATTAACAGATATAGGAAAGGCTGAACTTGATGGACGCATGTCTTTTTTCAGCCTATGTAACTATGTAACTATGTAACTATGTAAATACACACCAGGACAGGCTCTGCCACACCAACACCCAAACACACACACACACACACACATACCAGGACAGGCTCTGCCATGTTGACACCCAGACAAACACACACCAGGACAGGCTCTGCCACACCAACACTCTAACACACACACACACACACACACATCAGGACAGGCTCTGCCACACCGACACCCAAACACACACACCAGGACAGGCTCTGCCACACCGACACCCAAACACACACACCAGGACAAGCTCTGCCACACCGACACCTAAACACACACACCAGGACAAGCTCTGCCACATCGACACCCAAACACACACCAGGACAAGCTCTGCCACACCAAAACCTAAACACACACCAGGACAGGCTCTGCCACACTGACACCCAAACATACACACACACACACACACACACACCAGGACAGGCTCTACCACACTGACACCCAAACACACACACACACACACCAGGACAGGCTCTGCCACACCGGCACCCAAACACACACACCAGGACAGGCTCTGCCAGACCGACACCCACATCAGGAGGGGTTAAGCTACACAAAGCATAAAAAATGCTTTCCACACAGCTTTGTTGTTTCTGTGTTTGCATCCTTGTGTATGGTCATCAAACTCCTCAGCACCAGGCCCATGATGCTCTTAATCCGACCAAGCCCCCCTTTAATATTAATGTACCCCCACACACACACACACACCCTTGTGTATTGCCCCATGTGTATTTGTGTGTTGATTTTTATGTAATGCCCCCAGCCAGCTTCCCTCCCTTGTGTATTGATGCCCCCACCCCCTTTTGTACTGGTTAATGTGTATTGTAAACCCCCCCTTACTGTACTGATTTATGTGATGCCCCAACCACCCTGTTGTGTGCTTATAACCCTCAGCCACCCCCTTTTTATATTATTTGTTGCCCCAAGGCAGCCCCCCTTTGAATATGGGTCCCCTTCCATCTATCACTCTAAGTATTTTTTTTAAAATACTTACTTTTTGCTGGCTTCCTTCCCCTGCAGACTGCTCTCCTTCAACATGCTCTCCTTCCCGTCACAAGGAACTCTTCCGTGTGAGCCCACCCCCTTGAGCGCCATGTCATATCTTCAAAGGGGCGGGGCAAAGAGCATGACTAAGGCACTGGGGGGCATCGTGCCTGCACACCGGCTGCTTTAAAATCATTAAACGGTTGACGGAGGCAGCCATACAACTGCCGCAATGGCATCTCTGTGTACCGGCCCACGGACCGGCAGGCCCACCGGGAAATCTTAAGGTTTCCGGGGGGCAGTCCGGCCCTGCTCACGCGGGCCACACCTCGAAGTCTGGCGGGCTGCATGTTGGACGCCCCTGATCTAAGAGATATCAACTTTTGGATATTCCTTGGAAAATACCTCTTGTACCTCAACATTCAGCAACAGTGTATTATTAGCACAGTAAAAATATGTTTCCTGTGCTTTTTTATGCACTTATATATATTCTTTAGAAGTCACTGGGCTTTGTACTGGATTAATCTGGTAATATACAAACTTGATGTAAAGCCAGTTCCTCACTGCTAGTTTCTAACGGTCCCTCACAATAACCCCTTTAAGAAACTTGACCTGCCTTTTTTCTCCCAAACGGAGTTGCTATAATGCCTCAATATTGAGGCATTCAGCAACACCGAAAACTGCTGCAGGGGCCTGTATGATTGCTCTTCAAAGCAACGACGCGTGCCATATACAATATGACGTTAGCAGGCCCGGACTGGGACACAAAATAGGCCCGGGCATTTCAGACTGAGCAGCCCATTTTTATGAAAAAACATATATGTACATACATATACATAATACTTGGTCATTCAACATGGGAAGCCTGAAGCCACAATTTAGTGTGACTAATCCTTGAAATAAATATTATAGAGTAAATAACACAATACCTTATCTTTTCCACTAAATGATTTCAGGGCCTTGAATGTTTTGTCCCCTGAAGTCACTACAAATTCAGGGCGTTTTATCTCTGGATAAGTAAAAATGAAATAGTTCCTACTGTAAATTAAGGAAACAGATAACCAAACACACACCCCAGGACAGGCTTTTCCACACCGACACCCAGACACACACACCAGGACAGGCTCTGCCACACCGACACCCAAACACACACCAGGACAGGCTCTGCCACACCAACATCCAAACACACACACACCAGGACAGTTAAAAAAGAAGAAATGGTTCAGCACTCCCAGGAAGCTGGGTGCTAGCAGGAAAAAGGGCAAAACAAAAACAGAAAGCATAACAAAAATAGCAACGTTTCGGCCAAACAGGGCCTTTTGAGCTTGACAAAGGCCCTGTTTGGCCGAAACTTTGCTTTTTGTTGTTGCTTTCTTTGCATAAAGTAACCTAAGGATTGGAAGCTGATTGGAGAGCTGGGGTTCTTTTCTGTGTTCGTACACACACCAGGACAGGCTCTGCCACACCAACACCCAAACACACACCCCAGGACAGGCTCTGCCACACTGAGACACACACACCACAACAGGCTCTGGACAGGTACACCGACACCCAAACACACACACACACACCAGGACAGGCTCTGTCACACCGACACCCAAACACCCATACACAAACACACACCAGGACAGGCTCTGCTACACTGACACCCACACACATCAGGACAGGCTCTGCCACACCGACACCCACACACACACACACACACCAGGACAGGCTCTGCCACACCGACACCCAAACACACACACACCAGGACAGTCTCTGCCACACTGACACCCAATCACAAACACCAGGACAGGCTTTGCCACACTGACACCCGCATCCGGAGGGTTTCCACGGACGGTTTCACTCAGCCTGCCTGTGCCATCTTTGCCCCCAAAACAGCTTGCCTGTGGCATCTTTGCCACCAAAACAGCCTGCCTGTGGCATCTTTGCCCCCCCTTACACATCCATGCTATCACACACACATATTCATTCACTCGTTCACAAATATTTATTCACTAATTCACAGATATTCATTCATACATTGATACTCATTAATTCCCTCATTCAGACACTCATTTACAAATACTCATTCACAAACATTCATTCACTCACTCCTTCACAGATACTTATTAATTCACTCTTTCATTCGATCTCACATACTCCATACAGCCTCCCTCATCCCCTTACCTGAACTGATGATGTACGCGCCGCTTGCAGACTTCCGCGGATCTGCACAGGGGAAGCAGATGCGCAGCAGGGTCACCTGGCGGTAGAAGAGACGCTGCTAGAGTGGCGGGCCCGCTGCTAGAGTGGCGGGTCCGGTCGCAGTTGCTGCGGGCTTAAGGGGCAGGTGCCCCTTTTGCCCTGCATTAAGGCCGACCGCATAGGCCCAGTCAGTCCGGTCCTGACTGGGTCTATTTTAAGGTAGGGGCCTGGAGCTGCAGCTCCATCAGCCCCTAAGTCAATCCGACCCTGCCCGATGGCCAGTCCGGGCCTGGGCGTTAGCCACCTGCTTTAAAAGAGCTTGATTATCTCCTAAGCTCAAACGTGGCTGCTCATGAAATGCCTCAACATTGTTGTTGTTTGGCAGTGACATATACCAAGAGCAATTACAATGTGTATGGGGGAAAACACAAAGACACTACCACTACAAACTTTAAGAAATGCTGGTGGTTAGTGCATGGAAAGAGTTAAAATACCATTATTTAAAATATCCTGGGATGTCTGGTTTTCAAAAATATATGGTTTAACGGGGTAAATTGAAATGGCTGGCTTCAAAGATGTCCCAAACAGGACACAGGGCAGAATGATCAGAAGTCAAAATTACAAGTTGAAAAACTGAATTGCACATGTGGCCTTTTACCCCCCAAACAACCTATGCATGGGTGGTATCACTGTACTCAGAAGGTGTTGATAAACACAGCATATATCAGGAGCTGTAAATTCATACCTGAAGTACAATGTGTGTGAAAAAATACTCTAGAATCTATTAGCTTTTGTAGATGAGTAAAAGATTTTTCAAATAAAAGTCAGAAAAAGTGTTTGTTTGTTTTTTTTATAGTAAATCAGATGATATGATCAAAAGGGTATCTAAAGAAAGCCCTTCTTCTCCTGAAAAAAACAATACATAACTTGTATGGATACAGTAAATGGATACAGCTAAACACAAACACAGCAAAAATCTAATAACAGCCATTGCCATGGACCCTGAAGCAATTTCTTAATGTGCCCTGTTTTTTTTTTATCGCTCTCGCGGAACTCACCAATACAAGCAATTGCACTTTATGATGTTGCAGTTGCATCTCCACTTACAACCAGTGTTCCCTCTAAGCTGTGCACTTGTGCGCGTGCACATAACTTTTCGAGGGAGCGCACACATCGTAAAATTGTGCGCACAGTACTTAACGGGGAGCTAGGGGGGCCGGCAGTCCGTCCAGGGTGCCATCCAGGGTGACGCTGGCACTCCTCCAGAGACGGACAGTAATGTCCGCCGCTGGAGGAGCAAGCTCGGTTGGGAGATCAAAAATCTCACCCGAACCGGCTTAAAATCAATCAAGGGAGCGGGAGGTCTGTTAATGCAGACCTCCGATCCTGCTCCCTTGCGATGCGCGCGGCAACTGTTGCTGTGCGTTGGGATTTGATGTCAGATAACCAACACATTGAATCGAATTCTCATGAGGCTCAGAGACATAATACTTTCATGATGCTAGTTGTGAAGTGCATGGGAAGTGCAGTTAAATCATGGGAAGTGCAGTTAACAGTAGATAAAGCTGTAGATGTTTGCTGTGAATTACAATTCCCATGATTGTCAGCCAGCCAGTTGTCCACATAATGCTGGATGAGTATCATTGGAAGAGTAGTCAACAGCAGCAGATTTTTTTTAATAAAAAAAGGGTAATATCAGCCTCCCTCCTAGGACCCTTACACACCACCTTTACACACACCCTGCCCATAAACACAAATATACACATACACACACATATACACTAGGGTGACCTCATTATTTTTCTGCCATTCAGGGACACACTATGAAGCACAGATGTGTATGTATTGTGACAGGGAACAGGGCATGGTGGTTGACAACACATATATTCCTCACAAAATACTGCAATGCAATGTATTTGATAACCCCAGGGAGAATGTTTTGTTACCGTCAAAATAATGGTAATACTGTAGTTACGTTTGGGTCCCTGGGGTGGAGCATTTGGAGAGAAGGGAGGGCCAGTGCTCCACTCCACAGTTTACTTGCAGCAGGTGAGGAAGCCAGTCCAGGAGTTCTGATTATCCCAGATAATTACTCACCTGATACCAATGAGCAGCAGGGGGCTGCTACAAAAAGGAGCCCTGTGAGTTATTCAGGTGAGAAAGCTACAAGCAGTGAGTGAGACTGCATTTTTCTCCTAACAAATCTGCTGAGTGATTCCTAAAGGTCTGTACTAAATGTTTTGTTGGTAGCGGGTAAGCCGTCCAACGATAGTCAGTTGTTGTCTGTCAGTAAGTGCTCAGAGAGCAAGGTTTTTCTTTTTGTTTGTTTTATTTATGTTTGTTTAAAGACCTTTAATAAAAGGACTACAATTTCTAAAAAGAATTCAGCCTTATGTGGTATTTCAAACCTTAAGACTGTGTGGTTACATGATCTCAGCTCACATATGGTGGAGAATGCGGGCACCACATTGATAGTCTGGAAAAGGAAACAATACCACGAAACACAAACATGGAGGATGTTATTAAGGCTTTACTACAGGCAGCAGCCACGCAGCAACAAGCTACAACTGCCCAGCAACAAGCTACAACTGTCCAGCAAGAAAATATTACAGTCCTGCAGCAACTGGTGCTTGCACAGAAAGAGGAGCAACAAAATGTCACTCGTGCCATGCAGCAGGAGATCCAGGGCCTATCTGAGAGGCTGGCCAGGTATACTGCAGAAGTGCCACATAGTTCTAAGACTCTGAGAGTGAGTAACTATTTGCAAAAGATGTTGGCTACAGATGATGTAGAGGCTTACCTGATGGCTTTTGAAAGGACAGCTGAAAGAGAACGTTGGCCTGAATCTGAATGGGCAAGCCTTTTAGCACCGTTCCTGAGTGGAGAGCCTCAAAAGGCATATTATGATTTGGAGCCTGCAGAAGCCTGTGACTACGCTAAACTGAAAGCAGAAATTTTGGCCCGCCTGGGAGTCACGATAGCGGTTCGGGCACAGAGATTTCACTCCTGGACTTATAATCAAGACAAAGCGGTACGGTCACAAATGTTTGATTTAATACATCTGGCCAGGAAATGGTTACAGCCGGAGGTTAACTCATCTAGCCACATCGTGGAACAACTTGTGATGGACCGGTTCCTGAGAGGATTGCCTGTTTCCCTAAGGCGGTGGGTCAGCCAGAGCGATCCTAAAACTGCTGATGAACTAGTTGCCTTGGTGGAACGGTATGTGACAGCTGGAGAATTTTTGCAACTCCCTAACCAGGAGAGACTTAGGACCCCGAAGATCCAGAGTCCCAGTAAGTTTGGTAAGACTGATCCAGGGAAAAGGGGGTCTCGGGAGGAGCAGATGGGGTTTTACAACCCAAGGGACACTACAGCAAAAGGCAGGAATTTTGTGAGGCTGGAAGAGACCACACCATCCTCAAGAATAATGCCTAATTATACTGTTAAGTGTTTTCAGTGCAAAGAATATGGACATATTGCAAAAGACTGTCCTGAGAATGTTGTTGCAATGGAATGTAATGTTGGTGATCAGTGGGGTGCTTATTCACTTTTCTCTCACTCTGTATATTCTGTCACACAAAATGAGTGTCTGAAGGGCCATCCCTGGTGTACTTTAAAGGTAGAGGGAAAAGAAGCAGTGGCGTCTCCAGCTTTCATATTTAGGGGGGGCACATGGGGGGCCAGGGACCAAAGTAGGGGGGCCAATTATAAAATGGTACATATACACTATATATATATATATATATATATATACACACGTTAGACGTGCATTTTTAACTACATAATATGCACTTATTACCCCCTGCTTCCGATATATATTAATATTAGCTCCTGCTGCTGATATATATTAATATTAGACCCTGCTGCCGGTATATATTATTAGTCCCGGCTTCCGATATATATTAATATTAGCCCCTGCTGCCAATATATATAAATATTAAACCCTGCTGTCAATATATAAATATTAGACCCTGCTGCCAATATATAAATAAATATTAGCCCCTGCTGCCAATACATATATATACATATATATAAACATTAGACCCTGTTGCCAATATATTTTATAGTGAAAAACTTGGACCCTACCCAAGCATTTCCTTGGGTCCTGCTCAGCGCTCCCTTGCATGCAATCACTCCCTCCGCTACCACACCGAAAAAAATATATTTGCCACACTGACTGCAGATCGGGAGAAGACAGTGAGAGTCAGTCCTGCACCGTGACAGTGAGAGGTCCTCTCTCCTGTAATCATCCCCAGAGTCCCTTTGTCCCCTCATTCACTAAACCATACCGCTCTTTTACTTACACCCTGTAGTTCAGGTATAGATCAAATAAACAACACATGGAAACAACACATGCAACTGAATTAGACAAAAAAAACCCTGTATTTGCATGTATACATAAATAATGTATGGAAACATAGCAGATACAGATCAACAGAATTATACACACTATTTGACATCCAAACAACTATAAATCATTTTTATCACATTATTAAAATCCCAGAAATCAAAAAAGTTAAAAGGCCCAAATAAATTAAGATTAGACATAATGGAATCAAACATTTGCTACTGCAAAAAATTTTAGATGAAAAAGTCCAGTTTTATTCAGCGCAACAAAACAGTGATAGCATTATTCTTAACAATATTAATGCATTAATGCAACACAACCATCTTAGCACTGCGTCACCAAATGAACAAATGAACACCTCATTACAGATAACACAATGCATGCAGCTGCATATAACTAAGCTGAGTACCACTTGGTCTGAGAAGGCCTGTGAAACCAAAGGGGAATAGCGTCCTGTATAATGAAATCAAGAACTGAGTTTCACAAACTCTGAACCAACATCTACGTTTCCTTTTAATAATATATTCAGACTGAAATAAGAGTAAATAACACAAAACCTTTACTTTTCCTCTCACTGATTTCTAGGCCTAGAAAGTTTTGTCCTCTGAAGTGACCACAAAATCTGGATAAATACAAATTACAAAGTTCTATTTAACCCTCTACAGCAAGTAAAGTGCCAGGAAACAGATGACCAAACACATATCAGGACAGGCTCTGCCACACTGACACCCAAATACACACCCCAGGGCAGGCTCTGCTGCCACATGGACCCCCACACCAGGATGGGATAACCTACTAATATTATTAAGTATATACTACTACTAGTATAAAAATGCTTTCCACATTGCTCTGTTTGTGTGTATTGCCCCTTGTGTATTTGTGCCCCCCCAGCCACCCTCCTTTGTGCATTTTTGCTATACACCCTTGTGTATTGATTTATTTGATGCCCCCAGCCAGCCCCCCTCCCTTGTGTATTGATTTATTTGATGCCCCCAGCCAGCCCCCCTCCCTTGTGTATTGATTTATTTGATGCCCCAAGCCTGCCCCCCTCCCTTGTGTATTGATGCACCAACCCCTTGTAATGGTTATTATAATGGCCCCCATACAAATGTGTATTTACCCCCCCTGATGTGTAATTATGTCCCCAGCCTGCCAGCCACCATCTTTATGTATTTTATTTTCCCAAGGCAGCCCCCCCCTTGTTAATGTGCCACCTCCAGTGAGATCTGGTGTACTTGCTCTAGTGCACTGCTCCTTGCTCTTAGAGCAGGGGCGTCCAACCTGCGGCCCTCCAGCTGCTGCAGGACTGCATCTCCCAGAATGCTCTTTCAGCTAAGGGGCTGGCCGAGGAGTATGGGAGATGCAGTCCTGCAGCAGCTGGAGGGCCGTAGGTTGGACACCCCTGTCTTAGAGCAAATAACACAAATATTAAATAATGGCATTTTTAACCCAAACATATTTAATGGGGGTTCTCCTTTTAATTACAAATGACATTTGAAGACCCTCAACTATTTTTTTTAAATGAAATAATTACTTTTTTGAAGTCTTCGTTTTTCCGCCTTAACACCGCTGCTCTTGCTCTCCTACCGCGTGCTCCCTGTCATAGAGCATCTGTTCAGAAAGTGCCCGCCCCCTTGAGCATCACGGTGCATCTTCAAAGGGGCGGGACGAAGAGCCTCAGCGATTGGCAAGCCATTAAACGGCCGGCTGCTGACAGTTTCAAAGCGGTTTTAAAACCGAAGCGGTTTTAAAACCGCTCCGGTTTTAAAACCGCTTTGAAACTGTCAGCCGCATCGGCTGCAATTTCAGCTCAGACAGTTTCAAAGCGGCTGTAAAACCGCTTCGGTTTTAAAACCGCTTCGGTTTTACAACCGCTTTGAAACTGTCTGAGCTGAAATTGCAGCCAATGCGGCTGACAGTTTCAAAGCGGTTTTAAAACCGAAGCGGTTTTAAAACCGAAGCGGTTTTACAGCCGCTTTGAAACTGTCTGAGCTGAAATTGCAGCCGATGCGGCTGACAGTTTCAAAGCGGCTGTAAAACCGAAGCGGTTTTAAAACCGCTTCGGTTTTAAAACCGCTTTGAAACTGTCAGCCGCATCGGCTGCAATTTCAGCTCAATCTGCCGGCACACCGGGAAATGTCCCGGTCTCCCGGCGGTGGGCCGGGTCAAAGCGGCATCGCATTTCAATTGGGGGGGCACACTGGGGGGCACAGCATAATGTAGGGGGGGCCATGGCCCCCTCTGGCCCCCCCCTGCCGACGCCACTGAAAAGAAGTACATGCTTTACTAGATTCAGGAAGTATGGTTACACTTCTAGACCAGGGTCTGTTAAAAAACACTCCAATAGATGACTCCCAGAAACTAGAGGTTGCCTGTATACATGGGGACATACACCAGTACCCCACTGCTGAGGTGATTATTGAAACGCAAAGTGGTACTGTAAATCATAGAGTTGGTCTAGTGAAGGGATTAGTCCATGAAATGATAGTTGGCAGGGATTTTCCTTATTTTTTGACTTTATGGTCAACTGCTGAAAGGGTTAACTCAGTACCAGTAGAGGGCGCTGTTAGTGACTTTCCCTTTTCAGATTTATTGGGGGATGACTTGGACAGAGAAGCTGCTGCTAGGAACAAGACTTAAACCCCTATTGAAACCCTAGTGGGTAGTAACACTGAGCAGAGTGAGGCAGGTCCTTCTAATATCACGGAGCCTGATGTAGAATTGACTGACCTAGAAGGTAACCTGGGTAACTTCAGAGCTGCACAGTGGGAGGACCCCACTTTAGCTGGGGCAAGAAACCAGATCACTATGAGGAATGGGACCCCTGTTAATCCTGGAAAAACCCTGACTTATCCATATTTTGAGGTAGAAAATGATTTACTGTATAGAGTTGAGAAATTAGAGTCGGTTAAACAACTATTGGTACCCCAGGCATACCGACACACAGTATTAAATCTTGCACACAGCCATGTTCTGGGAGGGCACCTAGGGGTTGAAAAAACAAAAGAGAGAATCCTCAGGAGATTTTATTGGCCAGGTGTAATGGCGTCAATTACAAATTATTGTTCCTCCTGTCCTGATTGCCAGTTAACTGCCCCTCTTACAGCATACCGTAGTCCATTAGTGCCCTTACCTATTATAGAGGTACCATTTGAACGCATTGGTATGGACTTTGTGGGCCCTCTTGTAAAATCTGCCAGAGGACACCAGTACATATTGGTAATAGTAGACTATGCTACGCGTTACCCTGAAGCAATACCTATGCGTACAACTTCAGCAAAAGCTATTGCTAAGGAACTAATGTCCATGTTCAGTCGGGTTGGGATTCCCAAGGAAATACTAACAGACCAGGGAACTCCATTCATGTCCCGAGTTACAAAAGAATTATGTAATCTCCTTCGTATAAAGCAATTGAAAACCTCAGTATATCACCCACAAACGGATGGTTTGGTGGAAAGATTCAATAAAACCCTAAAGTCTATGCTTAGAAAGGCCATTGATAAAGATGGGAAAAACTGGGACTGCCTTTTGCCTTATTTAATGTTTGCTATTAGAGAAGTCCCTCAAGCCTCTACTGGGTTTTCTCCTTTTGAACTCTTGTATGGTAGACACCCTAGAGGACTGCTAGATATAGCCAAAGAGATTTGGGAACATGAGTCTACACCACACAAGAGCATCATAGAGCATGTAAATCAGATGCAGGAACGGATGACAGCCATTATGCCCATTGTTAGAGAACACATGGAGAATGCTCAACAACGTCAGCAGAATAGCTACAATAAAAATGCCAGGGTCCGCACGTTTCAACCAGGAGATAGAGTGCTTGTTTTGGTTCCTACTGTAGAGAACAAATTCCTAGCAACATGGCATGGACCTTATGAAGTAATTGAGAAAGTGGGAGTAGTGAATTATAAAGTAAGACAGCCTGGAAGACGAAAGGAGGTACAAATTTACCACGTGAATCTACTTAAGCCATGGAAAGAAAGAGAAGTGCTTGTGACCATGGAAGCATCAAACCTCCCTCCAAAGGATAATGATCCTGCTGTCAATATATCCGAAACCCTGACTGTACATCAGAAGAGGGAGGTAAAAGACTTTATTAGATTAAATAAAGATGTTTTCTCCACAGTTCCAGGGAGAACTGCTGTAATAAAGCATGATATTGTCACTGAACCGGGGAAAAGAATCCATCTTAAGCCGTATAGAATACCAGAAGCTCGTAGAGAAGCAATCAAAGCAGAAGTGAAGAAAATGTTGGACCTTGGGGTGATCGAAGAATCCCAAAGTGACTGGTGTAGCCCAATTGTGCTTGTACCAAAGCCTGATGGTACAATCAGATTTTGCAATGATTACCGGAAACTTAACACAATATCCAAGTTTGATGCATATCCCATGCCGAGGGTTGACGAACTTGTGGAAAGACTTGGGAAAGCCCGGTATCTCTCCACACTGGATCTAACCAAAGGCTATTGGCAAGTGCCCCTCACAGATCGGGCAAAGGAAATAACTGCTTTTTCTACTCCAGATGGACTTTTCCAATATAAAGTGTTACCTTTTGGTTTACATGGGGCTCCAGCAACATTTCAAAGAATGATGGACCGAATCCTAAAACCACATACCCGTTATGCAGCGGCTTACTTGGATGATGTGGTTATACACAGTGAAGATTGGGAGTCTCACTTACCAAAAGTACAGGCCGTCCTTAATTCCATACGAAATGCTGGCTTAACAGCAAACCCTAGTAAGTGTACTATTGGCCTAGAGGAGGCTAAGTATCTAGGGTATTCCATTGGGAGAGGGTTAGTCAAGCCACAACTTGCTAAAATTGAAGCCATACGGAATTGGCCACAGCCATTGACTAAGAAACAGGTCAGAACATTCCTTGGTCTTATTGGCTATTACAGGAGATTTATTTCCAACTTTGCAACTATAGCTAGTCCCTTAACTGATCTCACAAAAGCTAAAGCCCCTGTCATGGTGAAGTGGTCCCCTGAAGCTGAACAAGCATTTCAAAGTCTCAAGGAAGCTATTTGCATTCAACCTGTATTGGTCACACCGAATTTCTCAAAGGAATTTATCCTACAAACCGATGCATCTGATGTAGGATTGGGAGCAGTGCTTTCCCAGGTAACTCAAGATGAAGAGCACCCAATCTTGTACCTAAGTAGGAAACTTCAACCTAGAGAAAAGAATTATTCAATAGTTGAGAAGGAATGTTTAGCTATTAAATGGGCTGTCGAAACTCTGAAATACTATTTGTTGGGCAGAAGGTTTAAGCTAGTGACCGATCACGCACCACTAACTTGGATGAGTCAAAACAAGGAGAAAAATAGCAGAGTTACACGCTGGTTCCTTAGTTTACAACCCTATCATTTCTCATTAGAGCACAGGGCAGGCTCTAAACAGGGTAATGCTGATGGTCTTTCACGTAAACATTCACTTATGACCGTGGTCGCTCACCCCACTAGGTTTGAGCTGGGGGGGAGGATGTGTGACAGGGAACAGGGCATGGTGGTTGACAACACATATATTCCTCACAAAATACTGCAATGCAATGTATTTGATAACCCCAGGGAGAATGTTTTGTTACCGTCAAAATAATGGTAATACTGTAGTTACGTTTGGGTCCCTGGGGTGGAGCATTTGGAGAGAAGGGAGGGCCAGTGCTCCACTCCACAGTTTACTTGCAGCAGGTGAGGAAGCCAGTCCAGGAGTTCTGATTATCCCAGATAATTACTCACCTGATACCAATGAGCAGCAGGGGGCTGCTACAAAAAGGAGCCCTGTGAGTTATTCAGGTGAGAAAGCTACAAGCAGTGAGTGAGACTGCATTTTTCTCCTAACAAATCTGCTGAGTGATTCCTAAAGGTCTGTACTAAATGTTTTGTTGGTAGCGGGTAAGCCGTCCAACGATAGTCAGTTGTTGTCTGTCAGTAAGTGCTCAGAGAGCAAGGTTTTTCTTTTTGTTTGTTTTATTTATGTTTGTTTAAAGACCTTTAATAAAAGGACTACAATTTCTAAAAAGAATTCAGCCTTATGTGGTATTTCAAACCTTAAGACTGTGTGGTTACATGATCTCAGCTCACAGTATGTATGTATGTATGTATGTATGTATATATATATATATATATATATATATATATATATATATATATTGTAGGGGACAGCTCACGCATGGGGCGGCAATGACAGTTTCACACAGGTTTCCAACGTAAAAGCGCGTTTATTTAGATGTTGTAGTCACAGAGCACCTTGTAAACAAAACAAACTATAAGCCTGTCCGGCTCTAACTAAACAGCAGGATACCTCTCTAGCAGCCTAAGGTCTGACGCAAAGCAAAGTAACCAGTTTTGTATGGGGTAAAGCTTCATACCTGGTGGGCTGCAGCGCTGGCTGTAGCTGCTCCTTCATTCAGGTTCTCCCTCCCTCTGCAAACCTAACAGCCCTCTCTTTTAAGGCTTCCTCCCCAGTAACGAGCTTAGGAAGCCTCACCTGAGAGCACCTGGGTTTGCTACCATGCCTGGCTGAGGTAACCAGGTGAGATATATATCCCATCAACCACTCTCCCATACACTTTACCACATATCCCCCCCGTCGACTCCAGACCAGGGGTCTGGACAGCGTCAGCACCCATACAGTACACCCTGGACAACGCATCCGCATTCCCATGTAACTTCCCTGGTCTATGCTCCACTGTAAATCTAAAATTTTGCAAGGAGAGAAACCATCTGGTCACTCTTGCATTCCTCTCCTTATTCTGTTTCATCCATGCCAGAGGAGCATGGTCAGTCACCAACACGAATTCCCTGCCCAGGAGATAATATCTCAGGGACTCCAACGCCCACTTGATGGCGAGACACTCCCTTTCCACTATGGCATAATTTTCCTCGGCTGGGGTCAGTTTCCTACTCAAGTACAGCACTGGGTGTTCTTCCCCATTAACCACTTGTGACAAAACTGCCCCCAAACCTCTAGCAGACGCGTCTGTCTGAACCAGAAATGGTTTCCTAAAATCAGGGGAAACGAGCACTGGCTGGTCACACAGGGCAGACTTCAGACTCTGAAAAGCCCTTTCTGCCTCGGGGTTCCACTTTACCATCACTGACTTACCACCCTTTGTTAAGTCTGTCAATGGTGTGGCCATGGAGGCAAAATTGGGCACGAACCGACGGTAGTACCCGGTTATGCCAAGGAAAGCCCTCACCTGTTTCTTTGTTACTGGCCTAGGCCAGTTCTGTATCGCCTCAATCTTATTGATCTGGGGTTTAACCAGCCCCCTACCAATGATATAACCCAGGTATCTTGCTTCCTCCAGACCCACTGCACATTTTTTTTTTGGCAAAAACTTAAGGTCCGCGGTCTAAGTTTTTTCCTATTTTCAGCCATATCTGGTGTCCCATGTAGCTTCCGCAGCAGGCCTCCAATACCATTCCTTTTAATAAGGATGTTATGCTGGATGCTAAAGGAATAATTTCCTAAAGGTTTTGAGTGTTTTTAAAATTTTTCATTTTTTTGGCAATATCTAACAAACCCCGTGGATGTCGGCCATACACTAACTCAAAGGGGGAAAACCCTGTAGACGCTTGGGGCACCTCCCGGATAGAGAACATGAGGTAGGGTAATAGACAGTCCCAATCCCGACCATCCCTTTCTACCACCTTTTTTAGCATATGCTTTAGGGTTTTGTTAAACCTCTCCACTAACCCGTCTGTTTGAGGGTGGTACACTGAGGTACGGAGGTGAGTGATTTTAAACAACTTACACAGGTCTTTCATGACCCGTGACATAAAGGGCGTACCCTGGTCAGTAAGAATTTCTTTAGGGATCCCCGTGCGAGAGAACATGTAAAACAACTCCCTAGCAATATTTTTGGAGGCCATGTTTCTTAAGGGTACCGCCTCTGGGTACCGGGTAGCATAATCCAAGACAACCAAAATGTATTGGTGTCCCCTAGCAGATTTGACAATGGGCCCTACCAAATCCATGGCAACTCTCTCAAATGGTACTTCAATGATGGGAAGTGGCACCAAGGGGCTACGGAAGTGTGGTGTTGGGGCACTCTTCTGGCATGTGGGGCATGACTCACAATACCTTTTTACTTCTTCATATACCCCAGGCCAATAAAACCTTTGGAGGACCCTCTCTTGTGTTTTATTAGTCCCCAAGTGCCCCCCAAACACATGGTTATGGGCTATGTCCAGCACCAGGTGTCGGTATGGTTTTGGCACCAGAAGCTGTTCCACAATTTCCTTGTTAACTTTGGTGACCCGGTACACTAGATCCCCATTCATGGCAAAATGCGGAAATTTCTGGTCAGCTTCGGGTTCCTGTGGTACCCCATTTACTACCGTGACATTTGCCCGTGCAGTTCCCAGAGTGGGGTCTCTCACTTGCTCGGTCCCGAAGTTACCCCGAGACATTTCTAAATCTAAGACCTGTTGGCCGGGTAGGGAAGTTTCTTCTTCTTCCTCCCCAGCTAACACCTGCAAGGGGAAAAAATCTTCACTATACATTTCAGGTGGGCCTAGATCCTTTTCATCATGCCCCTTACTGGTATCATTGTTCCCAATGGCCGTCTCACCTGACCCATTGTTTACAGGGAGGGTTACAGACTCTGCCGGAGTTTGTTCCCCAGCTGCAGAAACGTTCCCCCTTCTCCACAACTCCCAGAACAAGGGGAAATCGCGGCCTAAAATAACCGCATGCATAAGTCTTTTTACAACTCCGACTTCGTAGGTCACAGTTCCAGATGGGGTCACCAACTTAATGGGGGCCACTGGGTAAGCTACAATATCCCCGTGGATGCATAGCACTCTTATGTGCTTGTTCGGCACGTAGTCCATAGTCACAAGGCCAGCCCGAACCAAAGTCACCAGGCTACCCGAGTCCAAAAGTGCCTTCACGGAGCAGTCACCTATCTTCACCATACAAAAATGCGGCTCAGTCTCTGATTCTGGAATGGCTGCACAAACAGGTTCTGCAAACAGGGACTGACGCCGACTAGCGTCACACACCATGGGCTCTGAGTTAAGAGGGCAATAGGCGGCTATGTGTCCCCACTCATGGCACCTCCAGCACTGGGGGGTCCCTGGCCTCCTTAGTAGGGAGCCCTTTCTAGGATTGTGGGGTCCCAGGGGTTCAGGATCAGTCTTTTGCCCTTGCCCAAACTCTAGAGCCCTGCTCTCTCTCACATTTTTCCATACACCTCCAGCTGGAACTCTCTTACCCAAAGATGTTGCGGGTCTGACAGTCTTGGAAGGTGTTGGTGCCGCAGGGACCTCACGGAGGAAGTCCTCGGTTGCTATGAACCTTTCCACCATGTTGACAAGCTGCTCAGCAGTTCTGGGGTCTCCATGCCCAACCCACCGTTGTAGCTCCGCCGGGAGGGCGCGGAGGTAGTGGTCCACTACCACCTTTTCCACAATCTGGGCTGGTGTAGTGGATTCTGGTTCCAGCCACTTGCGTACAAGATGAATCAGATCATACATCTGGGACCTGGCAGGCTTGTCCATGGTGTATTTCCAACAGTGGACTCTCTTGGCCCGAACAGCGGGCGTAACACCCAGGCGAGCAAGGATCTCCATTTTTAGTTTTGTAAAGTCCCGGACATCCTGCTCCCCGAGGTCATAGTAGGCCTTTTGCGGTTCACCAGTCAGGAAGGGTGCAATCACTTCTGCCCACTCTGCAACTGGCAGTCTCTCTCTCTCCGCCACTCTCTCAAATACGGTGAGGTATGCCTCAACGTCGTCGTCGGGTGTCATTTTTTGTAAGCCCCGCTGAACGGCCCTCCTCACGTTAACAGTCTCAAGGGGGCTTGCCTCCACTTGTTGGGACTGAGCCACAACAGTCTCTCTGAGCGCAGCAATCTGCTCCATTAACAGGCGATTCGTTTCCTGTTGTTGGGCCATAGTCTGCTGTTGCGCATGTTGCTGGGCGTGAAAAGCCTCTGCATGAAACTTCCGTTGCTGTTCCAAGGCCTGCTCATGTCTCAGGTTAGCCTGTATCAGCTGCTTTATCACTTCCTCCATTGTGCCGGATGGGCCTTACAGTGCTGCAGCCTTCACTCAGGACATATGCTTCCGGCCCTTTAAATGTCCACAAAATTCAGATGCTGTGTTTTGTCCTGCCGTTGCTCCTAGCACCACTGTGCCCGCATTCTCCACCAATTGTAGGGGACAGCTCACGCATGGGGCGGCAATGACAGTTTCACACAGGTTTCCAACGTAAAAGCGCGTTTATTTAGATGTTGTAGTCACAGAGCACCTTGTAAACAAAACAAACTATAAGCCTGTCCGGCTCTAACTAAACAGCAGGATACCTCTCTAGCAGCCTAAGGTCTGACGCAAAGCAAAGTAACCAGTTTTGTATGGGGTAAAGCTTCATACCTGGTGGGCTGCAGCGCTGGCTGTAGCTGCTCCTTCATTCAGGTTCTCCCTCCCTCTGCAAACCTAACAGCCCTCTCTTTTAAGGCTTCCTCCCCAGTAACGAGCTTAGGAAGCCTCACCTGAGAGCACCTGGGTTTGCTACCATGCCTGGCTGAGGTAACCAGGTGAGATATATATCCCATCAACCACTCTCCCATACACTTTACCACAATATATATATATATGCGTTAGAATGTATTTTTAACTACATAATATGTACTTATCTCTTTGAAGTAAAGACAATGATCGAAATGTGATTTCAAAATAACAGCTGAACTCGCAGTTAGTTTTAATTCTTTAATAAAAGCCCCTGATGACAATATATATAAATATTAGACCCTACTGCCCATTTATATTAATATTAGACGCTGCTGCCAATATATATTACTATTAGCCCCTGCTGCCGATATATATTAATATTAGCCCCTGCTGACAATATATATTAATATTAGCCCCTCCTGACAATATATATAAATATTAGACCCTGCTGCCAACATTTTATATTGAAAAAATTGGACCTTATGCAAGCATTTAATTGGGCCCCGCTCCACATTCCCTAGCATGCAATCACTCCCTCCACTCTCGCACCAAAAATAGGTATAGATCAAATAAACAACACATAAAACAGCACTTGCATATATAGATCAACTGAATAAGACATCCAAACCTTATATTTGCAGGTATACATAAATAATGTGTGGAAATATAGCATAGCAGGTATAGATCAACACATTAACACACAAACCCATCTTTGCATGTATAGATCAATTGAAATTCACATCTGAACTCATCACTAAAGGCATAGAATCAGACACACAAATCCTGTATTTGCAGGTATACAATAATAATGTATGGAAACATAGTATTGCAGGTATAGATCAACAAAACACACAAGCCCAACATTGCAGGTATAAATCACCTGGAAATCAGATGTAACCTCGGCACTGATGTTATAGATCAAATAAACAACACATGGAAACAGCACTGTAGGTATTGATCAATTTAATAAGTCATACAAACCCTGTATTTGCAGGTTTACATAAATAATGTATGGACACATAGTATAGCAGATAAAGGTCAACAGAATAACACACAAACCCAGCTTTGCAGGTATAAATCAACTGGAATTCACATGAAAACTCACCATTAAAATAAAACCCTAAATTGCAGTCATAGAACACAGGTTGCACACCCTAAAGCCTGCCCTGGCGTCCACACCGCCCACATAGAACCTGACCAGCACCCAAATTACACACATAGGACTTGCCATCTCTGTCCTCAAACAGCCCAGCATTAGTCAACTTTGTCCCCAAACAACCCATCCTATGCCATCTTTGTCCCATAAACACCCTGCCTGTGCCATCTTGGTCCCCAAGGCTCAAACACCCTGCTTGTGCCATCGTTGCCTTTCTACAAATCAATTACACATCTATGATACATACAAATTATTTTACAGTCACTCACTAAGTCACACTTTCATTCACATAATTCATTCACACAATCATTTATTCTCTCACTCATTCACACAAATCATTTACACATATTCATTAATGCATTATCACAAATTCATCCACACGTTAATTCATACTCTCACTCATTCAGACAATTCACCCAGACATTAATTTATAATCTCACTCATCCACACAATTCATCCACACATTCATTTTTACTCACTCATTCACACAATTCATCCACATATTAATTCATTCATTTTCTCACTCATACTCACTCTTTATTTATTTCAATGCTCTTACTACCTTCCTCACTAGCTACCTCTCCTCCCTTTTCTCACTATCTACTCCCTCTCCCTCCCTTCTCACTATCTACCCCCCTCTCCCTCCCTTCTCACTATCTACCCCCTCTCCCTCCCTTCTCACAATCCCCGCCCCACTTACCTTGTAGAGGTCATGCGGTGGGAGCGTGAGGACTTTACCTTATTGCTCTGCAGACCTCGCGCTCCCTACTGTTGAGCCGACTAGAGGGAGATTGTGAGCTCCCAACTAGTCCTGCAGGCTGCAGCTGCACCCGAGATGAGTGCTGCTCTTGCCTCACCCTTCCTCCTCCCTTAGAAATTGGGACAGTTGGGGGGCATGCACAACTACTCTAGTAAGTGATAGCACAGAGGATAATCCAAGATGAGGTACCAAAACAGAATTAAAAGATTAGTGTTGTGGTGTTTGCATCCACAAGCATATGCAATACCTTGGTTTAAAAGTAACATCAGGAAATATTACTTTACTGAAAGGGTAGTGGATGCATGGAATGGCCTACTAGCAGAAGTGGTAGATGTTAATAGAGTGAAGACATTTAAGTAAGCATGGGATAGGCATAAGGCTAAGCTAGATATATGATAAGGCAGAATGGTTTAATATTCAACAATCATTTTCATTAACTCATACACAGGAGAGTAATTGGAAACCACAAGGCCCAAACAGCCTGCCTGTGCCATCTTTGCCCCCAAACACTTACACATCCATACAAATGGTAAAGATGCGCTTCTCATAAAATACAATAAAATTATAGTGTATAGGAAAGGAAGGTGTCACAAAATGGATAGAAGGTACAACCTTTTAAAGGACTTGGAAATGTCCTCTGATTTGCAAAAATCCTAAATATAGGATAATGTTGAGCCTTGAATGCGATATAGGTGATCTTTCTGTAGGTCTATGTAGGGATCCCAAGTAGATATTTTGAAGGCTTCCCAGTGTGGTAATAAGAGAGCCTCCAAATAAGGAAAAAGCCCAAATCAGCATTCATCAACGCAGTATATAATTTTATAGTAGCAAATACCTTACATGGGGGTTTGCAAAAAATGAACAACGAAGTCACGTCTGCCAGTCAGCACCACATATGATATATTCGGTGCATATCTGGTACCATTTACCAGGAGATTATATGGCAGGACAAAGCAGGCCTGCTGCTTACCGCTGTGGAGCTTGCACATTGTGTGAGGAAACTATTTCCCCGCCAGGTTTCTGCTTCCCCTGGGCGAAAAAAGAGTTTTCTCACACAATGTGCCAGCGCCACAGCGGTTAGCTGTCTGCCTAAGGGTTAGGTTGTCATCAGGCCGCATCTGTACGGCTCCAGTGCTGCTTAGCCGGACCAGGTGCGGTAAGGGGGCACGGGAGATTGAATGAATGAGTGAGATAATTAATGTTATAGGTTTTTAGGGGCATGGGTGGCACAGACAGGCTACTTAAGGGGCAGGGATGGCACAGGCAGGCTACTTAAAAGGGCAGATGTGGCACAGGCAGGCAGAGGGGGCCCAGGCAGACTGCTTCAGTGGCAGAGGGGGCCCAAACAGGCTGCTTCAGGGGCAGAGGGGGAACAGGCAGGCTGTTTCAGGGGCAGAGGCCTACTATGTCAATGTCTGACTTAGTATATAGTGTTTAAGGTTACGCTGTACCACCATCAATGTCTGGCTCAGTATATAGTAATAGAAGTTTCGCTGTACCATATCTGCTCAGTAAATGTTATTTATTTAAACTAATTTATTAATAAGTTAATAAATATTTTTTTCAGATTTCTAGTTTTCTCCAGCTGACAAATTTGCGAAATACCATATTTGCTCAGAGCAAATATTCGAGGTCGTCTTAAAATCAGATCTCAAATAGAGGCCTATAAGACTAAGGTTCAGATCCCCCGCAGTGCTTCAGGGGACTTGGATCCTCCTCTCCGGCAGCCTCCGCTGCTGCCCGGCATTTCTTCTGGGCTTCTATGACCGAGCGACGGCATGACATGACCATCTGGTGCTCCATCATAGAAGCCCCAGCGGAAGTGCTGGGCAGAAGCAGAGATTGTCTGCAAGCATCGCTGGCTGGCCCCACTAAACACCAGAGAGTCTGGAGCATGGGAGACAAGTCTGGGTATGCATTGGTTAGTCGGGGGGGGGGCAGAGTGGCATATCAGGGGGTAAAAGGTATATCTGGGAGGCAGAGTGGCATATAGGGGGTATGAGGCATATCTGGGGGGCGGCGTGGCAAGCCTAAGGGCAGATGTACATAACTGGGGGGCAGAGTGGCAAATAAAAGGAAATAAAAACAAAAATGCATTTTCTACTCCTGGATTTCCATATACTTTGTTCTGTGCTTCTGATTCCTTGATTCAAGTTCAGCTCTGTTTCCTTTTTAAGGTGTGCCCCTGTTTGTTATGTTTGTCTCAGTCTGCAGTCTAAAGGTATGTCCTTCTCTGTTCTGTGTATATAGTCAATGTCTAGTTTCAGTTTATTAGTAATTCAGTAGGCAGGGTTTAGTTTTAGGACCCACCGAATATTGAAGTACTTTGGTGTAGTGGTGGGCTAAGCATACTATGGCCATATGATGTGATGGAATCTCTAATTGTTATAAGATAGTTCGAGGCTAGTCCTGTATTCATGTTTGTCTGTCTCTTATGTGCCTTTGCAATCTTTTCCCTGTATCATCCCCATGTCCCAGTTTAAGATATCCTATCCTTGCTTAAAGGAAAAGCGTCTGGGGATTTTGACTCCTTACTCCATCCTCTGTGTTTCTTGCCTTGTTCCCTGTCCTTTGTTGTGTCCTGTACCATGTATGTCTTGTCTGTTATGTTCCTTGCTCTGTCCCCCTTGCTTGCTATGTTTCTCCTGTACTCTGCTTAGCTTCCCTACTGCCAGCCTGCTATGTCCCATACCTGGTCCAGGGTGCCTGCAGGTTATTACTTTGCTTTGAATTGGACAAAATCTGCTGATATGTCAGGGCGCTGGTACGTGGCTGCACAACCCTAGGTGCTCAACACCCTGGAGAGTGCAGTCCCCCTGTCCAACTCCGTCACTGCGCATTAACTCCTGAAGACCATCTTTGGGTGCTCTGGGTCATGGTAGTCGTCTGACCACGGACCCTTACACCAACATTATTTTGGGGGTGCCACATACAGAATCTGTCCCAAATAATCTAGGTATGCCCCTGCATTCCAGTGTTCGAGTTGGCCCCCTAATCAATGAATAAGCATGAAAGTACATTGCAAGTACTTTCATATGTATTCATTTAACATACAAAAAAATAAAAATATTTTTTCTCGCCACACGTATAGCTGTCACAAGTAGCGGTGCATTCTGGCCCAGGCTGAGTAGACCTAGGGTGGGAGGTCTAGGTGGTCCACAAGCCCTCTGCCACCAAAGAGAGGGCAGATCATTTTACTGGGCAATCAGGTTCCCCAGTGCGCTATTGCTCAATGGTCTGGTAACTGGGGAGATTGCATGCTATTCCCAGATGCCATGCATCCTTAATAGGCAGAGGAGCTTCAGAATATGATGTTATAAACCTGGAGCTCAGCAGTAAGGTGATGGCCATGTAGGGGTGTCTGGAGACGCTGCCCTGGGTCAGGCCTAGGAAAGTGGCAAAGATAAATACTTTGCTGGCCATAAGAGATCAATATTGTTTCCATAACGGCATCTGACCATCAACCTTGAACACGATGTTTACAGTATCCATACTTATACACACACACATCTCTCTAGATCGTAAGCTCATTTGGGCAGGGCCCTCCTCACCTGTTATTTCTGTAAGTCAAGTAAGTAAGCTGAGGACGGGTTGATCTTAGACACCCAGCCCATTTTGGAACAAGCCCATTTCAGGCTGATTTTTGTAAGTCCCAATTATCTGTAAATAAATGTATTGGAATAGAAGCTTGCGGGAGCGGGCAGGATTGGACACGCGTTGCAGGAGCGGGCAGTATTGGACACGCGTTGCGGGAGCGGGACACGCATTGCAGGAGCGGGCAGTAATGGTCAGAAATTCAGCGGGAGCAGGCTTAAAAAAAGTCCCGCGCAAGGTTCTAGAGGAAGGGAAGAGGCTGTGTATCCCCATGTGGGGAGTGCGGCCTCAGGAAAGAATGGGGATCTGCTCTCCACTATGGCTCAACCACTTTTGGAGTGCTTTATTCACCTTTTATCAGACAAGATAAAATTATCTTGGGTTTCCAAGATAATAAAATATATATATATCATATATAATCTGTGTGTGTGTGTGCATGTATATACAAGTAAAATGTGTACTTTTCTTGCCCTTCTTTACACCACTTGGTCAGTGGACAGGCAACCTGTAGCTCTCCAGCTGTTGCTGAAACTCATCTCCCAAATTTGTTGGAGTTGACATTCAACAACAGCCGGTATGCAGAAAATTCAAACCTGGCTTGTTAATGAGAAAATGTGGAGTCGTGTCATAACAGTTGTTAGATCAAGACCACAAGAGGTCACATATAATCATTCAAACATACATTTGCGCTCCAACCAAACATAATGAAAAGTAATTCCATAAAATCTACTGTAACCACTTTCCATCCGGCTGCAGGTAGTCTAAACTACATCATAATTACTTCCCAATGATCTATGAAAGACATTGTTACCACTACATTCAATAATATTGTTACACAAAATTAGATTCAGCTCTACCAACAGCTCCACATGGTCTGCCAAGCGTTTAAGAGCGAAATTAGTAACCTCTCCCTTACAAAAAATTACTGCAGTTTTTCTGCAGTTTTTTGGACATGAAAAAACTGCAATACTGTACTTTTACTGCAGTATTACTGCACGTTTACTGCAGTTTTACTGCATTTGTACTTCACTGTACTGCATTATTACTGCACATTTACTGCGCTTTTTTTTTTTACTGCAATTATACTGCATTGTACTTCAATGTACTGCAGCTTTATTGCAATTGTACTTCCGTACAAAAATAACTGCAGTACAACTGCAGTACAGTGAAGTACAAATGCAGTAAAACTGCAGTAAATGTGCAGTAATACTGCAGTAAAAGTGCAGTATTGCAGTTTTTTCATGTCCAAAAAACTGCAGTATTACTTCAGAAAAACTGCAGTAATTTTTTCGTAAGGGCTTAAGGGAAAGTTTAGAGAAATCAGTGAAACTGAAAGCAGACATTCAAAATAAGAGAACAGAAGGAAAGGAGGAGACAGGGCAGAAGGAGGAGCAATATTTAACCCTAAAATAGTCTCTTCCCTTTCAGAAAGCCGGTTACGAGGCAGGGAGAGAAAGCAAACACCCTGTGCTGTGCCATCTACAGTTTCTCAGGAACAATCTCACCGCCCTCAATCACAACAACAACAACAACAACAACAAGAAGAAGACAGGCCACCAGAACACAGGCAGAGTACAGAAGGATCAAAGGTTCCCAACACTCTGAGTTGTTTTTCCACGTCTTGCCATCATGGATTGTGATAGCTCTGTGTGAGCAGCAGTCCCCTCCCTGCCATGTGCTGGAGTGGGAGGTGTGGGCTAGTGGGCTGCTGATCAGTATTGCTGCCTGTGCAGAGTGGAGACCATGGAGCCGGTAGCACTTCCTTGTTTAGTCTATTTGAGGCCTGTATGACAGACCCAACGGTTGGGTGTCACCTACATCAACTAAATCTCTGGGGACAAACGGGGCACAAGTTCAGCACCATGAAGGAACTTCCTCCACTTCTTCTGATTACATAGCAACTTGAAACAAACTCCTACCCCTGTGGATATTTTGATTGGCAATATTTTCCAGGATTTGTTTTTTTATTGTTATTTTCTTTATTTTTGTTTTCTTTTGTAATGGGCTAACTTCTGGGTAATTGAGAAATCGGTACTTGAACCTCTGAAAATTCGAAATATTTTTTTTAAAGAATTTGCTACACAACTTTGTGTGTAAATAGATTTTTTTGATCTCTGTGTGTTTGAGATTTGATGATAGGGTTGTTGTTGTATGATATTTTTCAATAAATTAACTTCTAGGATGAGATTAAGGATAGAATAGCAATTTGCTACATGATCCAGCTATTGATTTAAAATATTAATAGTAACTATTTGATATAGAGAACAGATCCAACTTTATCCACGTGCATATATAAAAGTAAAGAGATATATATATATATAAAAATAAGTTTATTTCTTTTTAAAGTTCCTAAATAAAGAGGGAGCCCGGTTGAGGGCGAGGAGGCAGGCAATAGAATAGGACTGACGATCGAGGAAAGCACAGAGCTAGGTAGAAGTGTTGGGGAGGAAGGGGGTATTAGGATAGTGGGGTTAAAGTCAGGACTACACTCAATAGCGAATGAGAAGGGGTTTTAAGGTCTAAAGGGGAAATAGCTGGGCCTTCTCTTAATTGCCCCCCTCGATGCCGGGCAGTTCGGATCTTGCCCCTGCCCTTTCTACCACTTCCTCGGGGGCCTCTTCGGTGTCAGGGCAGCACCGGAGGCCTCGGGGATCATCAGGGAGGAGGAGAGACCGTCGCCAGAAGAGGAAGCGGAGGGCCAGGGAGGAGGATATCCTTGGTGCATCAGTAGTAGGCCTGGGGTTAGATGCCGGCGGGGGAGAACCCCAGGTTGCTTCCGGGGGTATGAAGCGAGACAGGGATCGAAGGGACAGGAAAAAGCGGCGGCGGGACCGGAGCAAAAGGAGCGTGTTGAAGAAGGATGGGACCGTCGCCACGACAGTGGAGTATGACGATGTGAGCTCTCTGTCCGAAGGGGTACTGTCCGAGGGCGAGCACAGACCGGATACGCTGGCTCCGGCCTTAAGACTGGGCCTTGTCCCATCCCCGGCCTCTGATAGATGCCCCTCGCCGACTACGCTGCACCAGACGCCGCTTGCCTTGCTACGGCAGTCCGGGGACTCAGAGCGGAGTAGTAGGAGGAAGCGAGACTCTCGCAGGGGGGAATCGGGTCACCGCCGTAGGGATGAGAGCCGAAGAGAAAGCCGCACTGAGGAGCGCAAAAGCGTAGGGGTTGGAGACCTGGCCGCTCCGACACCCTTAATGCTGTCACCGCCCTGGAGGCCTCAGGCCGAGGCTGGAAAGAGAACGGAACCTAGGCCCGCGGGTTCATACAGGCCCAAGAGAGAAGAGCCAGTGGCCTACAGCAAGCAACCGCCTAAGGCCTACAGAGAGGAAAGGTCCTACCGGGCCTCCTCACCGAGCAACCACCGCAGGAAATCCATCAGCCCTGTCCGCTCCCCTAGCCCCGGCTACAGCGGACACCGCCAGGGTCGGCGATCTCCCAGCTATGGTACCTACGACAGGACCGAGGCCGCCTCCCCTATGTCCCGGCGGAGATCTCGGAGCCCGTACAGTCCTGCTGGCAGGTGGGTGTTTTATCACATAATTATTATTAAATGTAGTAATAATACTTGGATTAGCATCAGAATCTGGGCTGCGCAAACCTTAGAAGCCAAGTAGCCGGGGCTCCCAGCACTTTGCGTCTATGTGAGTCTTACTGGCATGTGGCATTTTATGCTCGGATCCCAATTATTATTATTATTTTATTATTATTTATAATTCCCATTATTAGCAGGAGTAGCAGTTTGGGTCCTCATGATAATACAGGTACTACGTGTACAGCTTTCCATATACAAACATTACTCGGGAAGCTAATATACACGATTACCCTGTTTATGATGTCATTGGTTTGTCCCTGTAGCTGGATGGCATCATTTCTTTGTCATAGGTCCTATTACTGCTCTTAAAATCTCCATGTAACTATTAAACCGTCAGTGGTTTTATTATCATTATTCATTATTATCGTCTGAAATGTCAGGGCTAGTAGTCGTAGCTTTATTAATAGCGAGGTTTTAAAAAAAATATTAACAACTATAAACGTTCCAGAAGTCTTCTAGGTCATAATTGTGATGTCACCAGAAGATCAGCCATAATGGGTATTACTGCCAAAGGATTCTTTACACGGAAGCACCTGGTGCCACCAGTTTCACTTTATTGAAAATTAACTCTTTTATTTTAGTCTTTAGTGTGTGTATATATATATATATATATATATATATATTATAACTTGTGGACAATAAATGTGTATATACATTTACTTCCTTTTCCCCCATGAAAGAAATAACCAAATCTAGAACTTGCTGGCCTTGCGCAGAGGCTTCGGAGGCAGGAAGTCTAGTTTAAAAAATAATAAATAAAATAATTTGTAGTATTTTTAGGAACACGAGTCCCTTATTTCTTGGAGTTTGAATAAGTTACCTGATTATTATTCCAAAAAATCCATACTTTTATTTTTTTATTTAAATGGACCCTGCCGTGTCGTATGAATCTTGTAACGGGTACACACGCTAGTAAGTAACTTATTTAGGAAAATAAGTGTAAGGATGTTCTGCTTTACTGAGAGGGTGTTAGATAGGTGGAACAGCTTCCCAGCAGAAGTGGTAGAGGCTAATACAATGAAGGAATTTAAGCATGCATGGGATGGGCGTAAAGTTATTCTGAATCTAAGATAAGACCAAGGACTGATTAAGGTTTAAGTCTTTACAAATCCGGAAAAATGGGCAGACTAGATTCTATGAATGTATCTAGTTCAAGAGCAAACTTTTTTTAATTTATTTTTTTTCTTTCCCCAATAATGGATTTTATTTTCACTTACTAGACCGTGGTCTGCAGTTGAAAGATGTTTGTTAGGGCAACACGACATAAAACACGCCTTTCTTCAGTGCTTTACCACTTTGTATAGTGCTGCAGTTAACCCCTTCATGATAAGAGGTATTTTATACCATAAAGACTCGAGCTTCTATGTTTGACTCTAATTTTACACTTCCACACGCTGACATTTTATGCTCACAAACGCCTTACTGTAACACACGCTAACATTCTACACGTGTACACACATGCTAACACCATACACTAATACACACACTATATGCTGAGCTACACTGCCACACTGTAACATACACAACACCACACTCTTATATACATGCATACACTGGCTAACACTATACATACATTAAAATACACATTCCAACACTATGCATACATACAAACTGACTCTGGCACTATACACACACACACACACACACTCTGGCACTATACACACACACACACACAGTATGTATGTATGTGTATAGTGTCAGAGTGTGTGTGTATATTTATGCGTGTAGTGCCAGTCAGTGTGTGTGTGTATGATATATCACACACACACACACTGACTGGCACTATACACATAAATATATATACACACACACTCTGACTCTGGCACAATAGTATACATGCACACACTGACACTACAGTATACACTCGCCTCTCACCTGCCACATCGCTGCCTATATTCTGCCATCGTGAATCCTGCGCTTTCCTGCAGGGATGTGTCTGCCGTGGGGTGCCCAGCGGGGACGCGTAACGTGCGCAGGAAAGCGTACAGTGCTGGGTTTGCGAGGGCAGCCCTGTCCAGTCTTTACCCCCTTGTCCTGCCAGTGGTTTGGCGAAGCCTGATATAGTTTTTCTGGCCTCCAAGCTTTTAGGGTCTTCGCTGCGCATACCCAGCCTATGCTGTAGGTGCAAATAAAGCATGTGCAGTGTATGTTGGGACCCTCTCTTGTATGTTAAACTATAGGGTTAATTTTGAGTGCACCTCGTTAAACAGATTCCATGATTGTTCTGGAATTTTTTTGAGGGGCTGTTAAAGTTTACTGATTTCTCCCCTCTCTGCTGCAGAATGAAATATTATTTGCACTGTAATGAAGAATGCCCGGGCAGTAGAGATACTCCTTATCACTATATGTGTAAGGGGGTACTGGATTGCTCATCATTCTAGCTGTAGGTGACCTGTTATGGAGAATGTATAATTCAGTTTGTGCTTGAACGCACCTTTTTGAGTTCTATTATTTTCAGTTTACTCAACACCTACAGTATTTAAGGTATTGCAGCCTTGGTTTTCATTGCTTTAAGATCCCACCATAGTATAACTGGTGGGATCTTAAAGCAGTTTTAATACATCCTATCAGCCAAAACCTTTTCTTTTTTTTGCCAGGTACACTTAATTGTCACGTGACGCACAAGCACTCACTCTTTGTTTAGTAACCTTTTAAAAAGCCGCTTAAACGTTTATTTGGGGTCCATTCACTAAAAGGGGTGTTGGCAGGGGAACTTAGTTTCATTTCCTCGACCTCACAAGCTGGCCCTGTATAATGCATAACTAAATGGGTAAGGAGACTTGGAAGAAATGTGCGCTGATTTTCATATGCATTATGCAGGGCATACTAGATCATCTTGCAGGACCCTCCATTCATCATAAGCATTGCATGGTCCGTTTACATTGTATGTCTGCAGAATTCCCCACCCCAGCTAAATTCCATGCAGTAGATGTATTCGGCTGAAAGCGTCTCCATGCACTTACCTCGAGTCAACTCCAGCTCCTTGAACTGTGGAGTAGGTGGGCATCTGCATTGCTGCAGCTTCTGCCTTAAGTATTTTTTGTTTTTGGAGAGTGTGTGTTTAAATACATAGTACGCATTCTTCTTTACAAGAGATGGTAGGCACCGTAAACCATCCCTTGAATTAGCAGTAAATGTAGATTGGTGAACCCAGAAAGCTTTTCCTGTAATACAAGCTAGATCTAACCACTGCAAGTAGATCCATAAGGCATGGCCCTCTAGAGCAAAATAGTTTGGGTATTCATATGTAGGAGTGTATGTGCTGGACATGATCATGGACACAATTAAGCTACAGAAATCATGATCAGTCTTATTTAGCCGTAAAACTGAGCTCAGACCCTTTGTAAACATTTGACGTGGAATTCTATTTTCAAGATGTTTTGGTTCATTCTAAACTTATAATGAAATATTATATTAATATAATCATCAAATTTGAGTATTTTCCATTGTGGTTCTCAGTTCCAGATAAATGCAAATATTCACCAATTCTGTAGGCTTTTATTACAGAGATTGTCGCAGATAGTAGAAATGCGATAGAAGTCGCCGATAATAGTTGTCATTTTTTTCATGGTTACTTTTTTAGGTTTTTTTTAATTATGGCCTTCACAATATTATTTCTTAATGGTAGAAAATGTCTGAAATCTGTTTAATGCCCAGTGCGAGAAATGAGATGTCCGTTTAAGCAGCAACCACCCAAGTTACCATATGCTTGGTGTAACTGCGATGTCGTAAGGTATGCAAGCATAAGCCGAAGTTATTTTTGACACTTTAGTGAATCAGTCTCGTGGAATAATGGACATAACATTCCACAAAATAAAATTACCATGAATTTTGTGACTACCTTGGCCCTTCTACTTCTGGATGCACACAGTTTGCATCACTCCAATAGTGCCCATGAGATCCCTGGTGTGGTTTCTTTCCTTAAGTCTGTGCCACAAAGTGTATTTTGCTTGCCACATTCTGCCAGCAGCAAGTGAAGTTCACAGGAGACCATGTCAGAAGTGGCAATTCTATTAGAGATCAAACTGTAAGTTATATTGTTTTGTATTTCAGCTGGGACCATATCTGGTCTCATCTGTTTGTGGTCATCTGGCGGGTGTTGTGCCATGCTTGGCATTGTGACTTTATGGGTGATGTGCATTAGTATGAGCAATGTTCTGATATAAATTATTTGCTTCACTGATGCTTAGAAAAAGGGTTCCCATTGGCACCAGAAATGAATCTATAAAGGAATATCTTTGACACCAACTAAGCTTGCCTTCCTAGTCCTTGTCTGAATGATATCTGAGGAAGTATTAAGGCTACTTTTACTGCAGGTTCTGTGGTTAAACCCTTTCAGTTGTGGCTTCCTTGTATCTGCACATGAGTAGCCTTTGTTGATTACGTTTAGTACTGGAACCTGTGGTATGATGGCCATGCCATTGGTGGCCAAATGGTCCTGGGGGCTGATGTAAGCCAAATGTAGTGACCGCAAATGGGTCATAAAAACCAAGCAAGAATAACTATACTAGGGACAGCAAGAATGGGAGCAATATAAGCTAATGCTTTTTCCTTTCAACTTTTTAATGGTGCTTGCCGTTTGAGATTAACTGGTTATCTCAAAAAGCAATATTTCGAAAGATTGAGGTCTTCAAGCCTTCTCTGAGGTGACATTTTTGGAATGGTATGTCAGGAATACACAAAAAAGAATCCTATTTTATTTCTTGGCTGTTTGTTCAAGGGTAGCTAATTCACAGAACAAACATAAGATGAGGATGTTTTTTTGATGTCCGTTCTTAGAGTCCGTCTGATGGTGTTTCTCATTTAATAGATGTTCCAGGTAGCTTTATATCACCCTGTAACCAGTGCAGATCTACTTACTTACAGATGATGCAATCATGTAATCTGTAACTCGGTGTCTTCATGTATGGTTCTTTTCCTTTTCGCATAGGCGGAATGTGAGGTCACGTAGCAGGAGTCCTTACAAGCCACGGCGTTCTCGGTCTCGAAGCAGACATAAAATTTCCAACTCAAGAAGCCGACACTCAAGTATCTCTCCTAGCACCTTGACGCTGAAGAGCAGTTTAGCAGCAGAGCTAAACAAAAACAAGAAGGCCAGGGAAGCGGTGGCTGCTAGAGCCCTAGCCAAAGCTTCCAGCACTTCCACTCCCACCAAGACTCACGTGGAGGCTGGCAGCAGCAGTGCACCACAGGCAAACCATGCCAAGGAACAAAAGAAAGCAAAAACGGACATTGCACCCTCCCTAAAGAGCGAGAAACCTAAAGTTAAGCCAGTGACCCAAGAGTCGAAAGGGGAAAACAACCTTTCTGAAGATAAAACCTCCAAGCCATCAGTGAAAGTAAATAAAGTGGATGCTGCAGGGGATGAAACATCTGCTGAGAAGGATAAAGTACTTAAAAAAAGTACTACTACTACCAGTGAGAAGGTTAAGACTTCAGGGGCACCATCTTCAGCAATGTCATCACTACCTCTTCCCCCATCTCTTACCAGTAATGCTGACAGGTAAGCATTATTTATTAATCTGCACATTGTTTTTGGGTTGTCTTCACACACACGGATACATAGCATAATTTTGTTTCTTGAATTGTACGTTCTGCCATATTTCCCACAGTTTGCGTGGCTGTATCCCAGGAAAATCGGTCAAGAAAGAAATGGAAAGGAAGCTTCGGCATTTGTTGTCTGATTTGCCCCTGCCTCCTGTCCACACTGGAAGCGATGACTTGTTGGATAGTCCTGATGGGAAGAAGGCATCATCAAAAAGCAAGAGAAGGCCTAAGTAAGCACAATTTTTATAGAGGTTTTTTTTGTATATTTTTTTTTAGGAAATACAAGGTTGGAGGTCTGCCAATAATTGCTCTATTCATCTCTCATTTGAGTTCTATGGCCAAGCAAATTGCTTAATTCATGTTGAATCACCATGTATAGCATCCATATATTGGTGTGAAATTGTTAGAACCAGCACATTAAAGAAAATAAATGCCAAAATTATTATTATTCTATTCGCTGGTGTAAGTATAAATTTAATTTGCATTTGTTCATAGATCACATTTGTGTTAACCATGTCTAGCTGGTTGTGTGATACCAAAAGGATATTTCTGTTGCAGACGGATCTTCACTCGCTTTTGTATTCATTAGGTCACAGGATTTACAGAATGTACAGTAGTAGCCCAGCAGTAAACGTTCATTTTATTTTCTTTGTGTTTTGTTACTCGTAAATCAAAGGATATGTGGTCCACGCTGCGGTGAAACACACGAGAATGAAATCGACTGGGGAAAGCGTTGTGTGGACAAGTTTGACATCATTGGAATCATTGGCGAAGGCACATATGGACAGGTCTACAAAGCCAGGGATAAAGATACAGGTGAGAAGAGACCTGGATTTAAGGTCTAAGCCTAATGCAGCCGACATCGCTCAACACTTTGTTTTGTTATATAATTACTCTAAACAATGGATTTAGGAGCTGGCTGCGCACGTTTCAAGGGCTTGGTGCTCCAGCGTAATGAATTCCTATCTTGAAGCTCATAGTAAATATACGGCAGTATTTAAAGACTTTGTATTAAGGCTAGAACAGGATAGCAGTTTGTTTCCAGTTTGTCATTTAAAGAGCTGTAATTAAAAGGGCTAGGCAACTGCTTTATTTTTCATTAGGTTTAATATACTTTAATATGACACATAGTGGTTATCAAAATATATGGTGTCCTCATCATAGCAAACGAATGGAATCATCTGATTTGCTGAACCGTTGCAGCATTTATTCTGGTAACAAGACCACTTTTCAAAGTTTCCTTTTAGAATCAATTTTTATTGTTGTTACCATGGCAATATATTTAAAACACAAAAGCAGCAAGGTTACTGTTTGTAATATGGAAATTCTACTTCATATGCAACATCTGCAGATGTGTTATCTCACATGCAAATCTACTGAATAGCCACCCCTCCCCCCAAATTAATGGAAACGTATTCATTAACACAGCTCTAATAATGTCTCAATAGTGCTTGGCGTTAAATAGTGAAAGAATATGTGCGAATGTTACCATTAATGTGTATCGTGAATGCTATTTTATGTTTACATTGTGCTATTGGAATTGTTTTGCATTTACTTGCCTGAAGTTTCCAATTTTTTACTTCTGAGTGGGGTTTGCAAGCATTGTTTTTGTGTGCGTAGGGCATCATGTGTGCTTTGACTTGCATGTGTCCCACGCAGCAGTTATATCCGTGGCATACGGGTAAACGAACACTTTTACGTTTAGGGAATATCTTTTTATATATTGAAGATGTTTGTGCTGAAGCAGCTCATAACCGTTGATAACTCTCTTATTGATTTCTTTTTCCAGGAGAAATGGTGGCTTTAAAGAAAGTACGATTGGACAATGAAAAAGAGGGCTTTCCGATCACAGCCATTCGAGAAATAAAGATCCTTCGACAACTTAACCATCAGAGCATAATTAATATGAAAGAGATTGTCACTGATAAAGAAGATGCTTTGGACTTCAAGAAAGATAAAGGTTTGGTATCAGTCTTTTTTGGGAGGCGGGTATCTCGTGTAGCATTACTTCTCTAACAAAAGCAAGCAGAAACCCCATGTAGCCTCAATTCATAATACTCTGATTATAGTAGCCACATAGCTCATCACATCTTGGTACTCTTTTAGTTAGCTTCATGTTTGTGAGTACATCTCCAAATAACTCAACACACAGCCATTAATGTCTAAACCTTGGCAACAAAAGTGGGTACACCCCTAAGTTGAAATGTCCTATTTGGGCCCCCCACCTTCCGTTTGAGGATGCCCCACAGATGCTCAATAGGGTTTAGGTCTGGAGACATGCTTGGTCAGTCCATCACCTTTAGCAAGGCAGCAGTCATCTTGGAGGTGTGTTTGGGGTCGTTATCATGTTGGAATACTGCCCTACGGCCCAGTCTACGAATGGAGGGGATCATGCTCTGCTTCAGTATGTCACGGTACATATTGGCATTCATGGTTCCCTCAATGAACTGAAGCTCCTCAGTGCCGGCAGCACTCATGCAGTTCCAGACCATGACACTCCCACCACCATGCTTGACTGTAGGCAAGACACACTTGTCTTTGTACTCCTCACCTGGTTGCCGCCACACACGCTTGACACCATCTGAACCAAATAAGTTTATCTTGGTCTCATCGGACCACAGGACATGGTTCCAGTAATCCATGTCCTTAGTCTGCTTGTCTTCAGCAAGCTATTTGCGGGCTTTCTTGTGCATCATCTTTAGAAGACGCTTCCTTCTGGGACGATAGCCATGCAGACCAATTTGATGCAGTGTGCGGCGTATGGTCTGAGCACTGACAGGCTGACCCCCCCCCCCCCCGCCCCTTCAACCTCTACAGCAATGCTGGCAGCACTCATACGTCTATTTCCCAAAGACAACCTCTGGATATGACGCTGAGCACGTGCACTCAACTTCTTTGGTCGACCATGGCGAGGCCTGTTCTGAGTCGAACCTTTCCTGTGAAACCGCTGTATGGTCTTGCCCACCGTGCTGCAGCTCAGTTTCAGAGTCTTGGCAATCTTCTTATAGCCTAGGCCATCTTTATGTAGAGCAACAATTCTTTTTTTCAGATCCTCAGAGTTCTTTGCCATGAGGTGCCATGTTGAACTTCCAGTGAGCAGTATGAGAGAGTGTGAGAGCGATAACAGCAAATTTAACACACCTGCTTCCCATTCACACCTGAGACCTTGTAACACTAACGAGTCACATGACACCGGGGAGGGGAAATGGCTAATTGGGCCCAACTTGGACATTTCCACTTAGGGGTGTACTCACTTTGTTGCCAAGGTTTAGACATTAATGTCTGTGTGTTGAGTTATTTTGAGGAGACAGCAAATTTACACTGTTATACAGGCTGTACACTCACTACTTTACATTGTAGCAGAGTGTCATTTCTTCAGTGTTGTCACATGAAAAGATAATAAAATATTTACAAAAATGTGAGGGGTGTACTTACTTTTGTGAGATACTGTGTGTGTGTGTGTGTGTGTGTGTGTGTGTGTGTGTGTGTGTATATATAATATATATGTGTGTATATATATATATGTGTGTATATGTTTGTGTTGGCTGAATTTGAGGTTCACAGTGAAACTCTTGTTTTCAGGGGCATTTTACCTTGTCTTTGAATACATGGACCATGACTTGATGGGACTCCTGGAATCAGGGCTAGTGCACTTCAACGAATATCACATAAAGTCCTTCATGAGGCAACTTATGGAAGGTTTGGACTACTGTCACAAGAAGAACTTTTTGCACAGGGATATTAAGTGCTCCAACATTCTACTTAATAATAGGTAAGTCTCTGATTTTCCAGCATAATTGGCGTTATGTAGCAGTCTCGCTTTACATCAGTTAAGGCAAATGTACCTATTTTATACAAGTATTTATTGTAATATAGACTTTGTACATTATTAACGTATACAGTTGCTGTAAATATAGTTTCATGGTGTTCAGTTCCTTAATGTTTGGCGTTCTCTCCACGTATCGTAACTAAAAAAATGCCTTTAGTAAAATGGACTATTTTATGTATTCAGCATTTTGTTGTTTCCACCACGTTTTAAGGGAAATTGGGTCTTTGCATAACAATCAGTATCCTGGTGTATTTTGTATCTTCCCTGACTGGTTCTTTATTTTCCCACAAGGGGGCAGATCAAGCTTGCGGATTTTGGACTTGCAAGACTTTACAGCTCAGAGGAAAGGTAAGGTTTTCCACTTTGATACTGCATGAGTGAGGAAGATTAGTAGCCAAATCTGTCCTTTTTGATTGCTGACCAATACAATTGTATAAACATAAACTGGAAAGCAGAAACCTTTATAAGCACAAAATAACACTTGGGGAAAATGGCGTCCTTTTAATTACATCATCATGTAAAGGCCTTTCATATGAGTGTTCAGTATATTGCAGTTATCACATGGTGTGTCCTAATCCAGGTGCTTTTAAGTCTCTCCCTAAAGACACTTGTTTCCTTGTTTGCGGTCAGCTTAGTCACATTCGATGAATAACCCAAGTATTGCGTGTAATGTACGAACACTGTAGATCTTTAAGAATAGACACCACGAGCTGTGCTGATGTGGGGGGGAAGAGAACCAATGACCTTGGGTTGGTGCATTGCAAAAAAATGAAGCTGCCTAACGGGTGCTTTATTAATTCAGCTTGTGTGCAGTTGTAAATATTTACGCCAATCAGTTATTTCAACTGTAGTGGTTGGAATAATCAGAAATATGTTTATAATGTTAGTATAGGGTGTCAAGAAATGGCAAATTAAGGATTCACCTATTGAGACTGGTTTCTATCAACCGTGCTAATATCAGAAGAGAACGCGATAGGTCTATAAAAACTCTAGCTGTGTAACTGTTTAAATATGCTTTTTGGGTTTTGGTGCCTGTTGAAGAACCTATTCCGCATGCTGGTTTTGGTACAAATAATAATATGTTGAAGAATACTACAAGATTTTTCCAGGTATACATGATGTTTATGGCAAAAGACAGCATGTGTGCAATTGTTCTTACACTTTTTGTTTTTATATATGTATATAGTCGGCCATACACCAACAAGGTCATAACTCTGTGGTACCGACCTCCTGAGCTGCTTCTTGGAGAAGAGAGGTACACCCCTGCAATAGATGTCTGGAGTTGTGGGTAAGTACCCTCTAATCCCAGGACTATGAATTCTAGCTCTCTGCATTATGTTTTGGAATATCCATTTGTTGAAGTGAATTGAAACCGATGATGAGAGCTCTAGTTGGCACAGGTGAGGTGATGCTGAGTCTGCTGTCTGTGCATAAAAAGAACAGACTTTGAAAGCCTGTAGTATGTCGTTCAGCATGTATGATATGAAGTTTTTATTCATAACTCACAGTGAAATGTAGAGCAGTTATTTCATTTGTGAAGATCTTTGGATTAAATAAATGAGCCACAGCATGATCCTCTTACACAGATGAGGATATCCTAAGAACGTACTGGTGTATCTGTGTATCCTCAGGAATTAATTTTAAAAGGATTGTTTATTTTCAAATAATTGGAAAGTAATGGTTTTGGTTTTTTTTATGTTGCCTGTTAGAAAAGCTCAGAGTCTATTTTGATGCAAAATAAATACATTGCTATTCTGTAAATCAATCCCAGTGTTAAAGCTTTATGATCTACTGCTATCCCTAAACAAACTATTTTCATTTGAAGGTGCATCCTCGGTGAGCTGTTTACTAAGAAACCAATCTTCCAGGCAAATCAGGAGCTTGCTCAACTTGAACTGATAAGGTAAGGCTCATCATGAGATAAAAAATCTCTCTGTTTAAAAATTAAAAACTAAAAATTGCCAAACACTATAGTTCCAGTAACGAAATAACACATTTAATACCTTGACAAGACAGCAGCCCCGTCCAAAAAAAGTGCCTAGGTAAGAGTTGTGGAAGTTTTAAATCGAGTGCCTCTGGTGAAAAAGATACTTTAACATGCCAAACGACATTTTTCTTGATGAGCACTAGGTGGCAGCATTTCCCTATAACAGTAATGCAGTGCATTCTTAGTGTGGTGGTTTGGACACTATTAAAAGAATGGTAGTGCTTTCAATACTTAACTTTGAACAAAAGTTCTGTTGATTTCTTGATTGTGTGATAGCCTTGGTTGTAACGGGGTCTATATACTTTACTATATCAATGACGATCTCAAAAAAACTTTGGAAAATTGAAAATCTGGATGATAGGCAAAACATACTTTTACACGTCAGCACATAGTATTGTAGAGACCTTTAACATGTGCATGCGATCAGTTATGTTATGAACTAGAAGTGCCTTATCCCATTAAAGTTTTCTAAACCGTGAAATAGTATATCAAGGCAACACAAATAATTAATAATAATATTTCATAGAATAGTAACCTAGTTAGCAAATAGTTCAACTTTTCAAGATATCTCAAATTAAAGTAAACTAGCTGAAGCAAAAAATAAAAACAACAAGACCTTCCGCGCACATGCCAGTTTAATTCAGTCAGAATAATTCCTAATAATTTCCGGATCAGCAACTCTGAAATTACTGCCTGAACCCTGTAATACTCTTTGACGTAGGCGTTCTCACACTTGTGGACGACGGCATTTTCGGCTGTCACCTTATTCAACAGCGATATCCCTGTTTTTTCGTTTAATTTACCCACATGAATTATATTTTTTTTCCAGGACAAGCAGGGCTTTATTGTAAAATACTATGGGAAAAAAATTAATAATGTGAAAAATTTTGGAAAGTAGACTACCCCAGGTATTGCACTATTGTCATTATGAGTATCCATTTCCCATAAACTAGCATAATTTAGATTTCTTATCCATGGTATGTCGGACTGCAGAAACAAACACCAGTTTTGTGATGTGCCATTCGTCATCAAGAAGGGGTTAATATGTCCTGATGTTGGCCTTAGCAGTTGCTACTTTACATTATAATGTCATTTTAGTACCCCAAATGTGATTTTAGTAATCTGACCCCAATTATCTAATAATTAACTATTTTCTCTGACCATCTCCCAATGTCATCCTGCAACTATGATTTTACTAAAGTTTACTATCTGTTCTTGATAGTCAAATTTAATAGCAACGTACCCAGAGTCCTATTGTACCCAACTTTTAACTTTAGTAACATCAAAATGAATTATCACAATTTCTGTTGCCTATTTTTAACCGTACTACATATTGTTAAAGTCTAAGGAACCCGTACAGCAGTATCAAATACAGCCAAGCTGGTAATTTAGTAATAACAAAAAACATTTCTCCTGTGTATCAGTGTGTGCATTGGCTGACTTAAAACAAATACCTCTGAGTTGATGCTTTCACGTGAAGTCAACTTTATTCCCAAAATTGTACACTCGGGTTTACTCACTATTCTTTTTTTCTTTCTTTTAAAGCCGTATGTGTGGAAGTCCCTGTCCAGCCGTATGGCCAGATGTAATAAAGCTACCATACTTCAACACTATGAAGCCAAAGAAGCAATATCGGCGGAAAATCAGAGAAGAGTTTGCTTTGTAAGGACTTTTCTTTATTTTGTTTCTTATCATAAATTGGTGGAGATGGCTTGTTGCTAGTGACATCTGGAAGGGCTTCGATGAAAGTTTCCCCAAATGTTCACTTCTGGTTATTCACAAAGCACTTTGAGTTGGAAGTTGGAAATTCAGGTGGAACTTACAGCATTTTGACCATTAAAGAATCAGAATAAAATAAAACCAGAAAACCATCTGAAGCAGTGTGTAGCATATTATAAATTATATATATTTGAAGCACATCATTTGAATCCAGCATAGTTCATTTCACATAAGCACTATGTGATTCAAAGTGGTTTTATAATGTACCTAACTTCATGGAATTCTTTACCGTGCAGCGTCCCTACTCCTGGGTTAGATCTGTTTGACCACATGTTGGCACTGGACCCTAGCAAACGCTGTACTGCAGAACAAGCCTTACAGTGTGAATTTCTGCGGGAAGTGGACCCAACTAAGATGCCACCGCCAGAGTAAGTAATGGCCTTCTTTCCCAGTTACCTGTCGGCTTTCCTGAAATGAAACTATTAAGCAACGTACTTAAAAACTGTTCAGAAGTGAAAAAGTAATATTGTTAAAATAAAAAAAAAATTGATCTTTGGATCACTCTGAAAACCAGGACAGTCAGAACGACCCATTAAAAACTGACTGCAACACTTTGTAAAGCAATTCTGACCTGTATGTTCCTATGGCCAATTTCAAAAGTTGTATTTGGCAACATGTTGTTTTTGCTATTATGAAACAGAGACTACATATGAGACCTTATTATTATTATTATAAAATCCAGAGATTATAATTTGATGATGTGAGTATTCCTCTTACCAGTGGTAAATAAATCGGAGGTCACTTTCCTTAGTTCAGGAACCAAAGATTAACCAGGCAGGAGATGGATATCTGCATTTCTTTAGTGGTTGTGTTTTCCACGGCAGGTTCAGTCATGGCTAGTATTCTGTTTCTCCCTTGCAGTCTCCCTCTTTGGCAGGATTGCCACGAGCTATGGAGTAAGAAACGCAGAAGGCAAAAGCAAATGGGGATGAGTGATGATGCAACAGCACCAAAAGTACCTCGGAAAGATCTGTCTTTGGGTATGGATGACAGCAGAAATAACACCCCCCAAGGAATGCAGACCTCTTCACAGTTAAAAACTCAGGGATTCTCCGGGCTTGGATTAGGTGAGTAAAACACACGGACTCAAATGATTAAGAGGTCAGCCCTGTGATGCCCAATGCCACTTAATAAAATGGAAATATTATACCTAAATGAAAGTCCTGGATTGCAACATTGTTATGCTTTCCCTTTATAGAATCAAACTGAATTATTTGGGCTGTAAACCAGGCTTATGTTACGCAACATCTTTTGCATGACATCACACTTGTACATAAATTTATTTTTTTTGACCCATTCCCAGTCAGGAAAAGTTATATATTTTTTTTTTATTTATAATATCAGCCTCCTTTGTTTCATGATGATAGATGTATTCAAATGTGCGTGTCCTGCCATCAAAAGTGTATTTGAGGGGTTGTCGTGCCCATTCTGTACTGTTAACAACCAGCATATTTCGTTGATTACTTTTTCAAAAGCCTTTCTTTGTTTCTAGAAGTATGATGCATCTAGAAGTGATATTTCATTTCACACAAATTACAGAATGTGCATGTTCTGTTTCTCTCCGTTAGGCAACCCAGGTACAGGCCCTCAGCTGAACCAGAACGAGGTGGCCATCTTGTTGAATCTACTACAATCTCAAGCTAATGTCAACATGGCTCACTTTGCACAGTCTTTAAACATCAAGTTAAATCCTGAAGCACAGCAGCAGTTGAACAGCATAACTTTGACCGGTGGAGTATCCGCCACGGGAGACAAGCAGCCCGGGCAAAAAGAGGAACCGCATCCTCCCGTCCCAGCAGCACAGCCTGAGACTCCTGCTCATCCTCAGATACCTGGTTTGAAAGCAGACCTTTCTCAGCCAGCTGTGCAGAGTGCTCTTGCTCTTATACTGTCTCAGTTGGTCAAGGAGAAGGAGACTAAACCCAACGATGACGCTCCTGAAGAGGAGGCAGGGGAGAAGTCGAATAATAAGATATTACCACCCAAGCGTCCTCCAAGTCCCTTACCAAAAGGTATGCTATGATTTCTGACTATCCAAGCCCCTATTTCAAGGTCAATGTATTGGACTACCCCAATACAAAGTTTCGCAAATACTATCAATTAGGTAATCAGAATTATATTATCTTATTATTCTGAATATGTTATTAGTGCAAAGTAGCTCACATGCAAGAGCAGACCTTTTACTGGGCAATAAGCGTGAAAGGAAAAGTCAGTGGCTCTACTACTATAGCTTCTGTTACGTTGGACGCCATATATTTTTGGCTCATGTAAGTTCATATATTGTACCTAATCTGGTAAATAAAACAAATTTCCTCCATTAAGGAATCTCTTGGCTGGTCTTCCCAAGTGCAAAGGGGATTCCAAGGTGTGGATTATTTGCATCAATATTTTTTCCGAAAGATGAGGTGCAGATGTCCAGTTGTTTGTAGTATAGCTCCCACATTTATATTTTGTATAATAAGTTATTGTTTGTTTTTTTAAACAAAGATCTATGGTAAAATACTCATGTTAATCTCACATCTTTTTTAGATGAAAATGACACTGAAGGCAATCATAACCAGCACCTACAAAACCCTTCTCCAAAGCCAACGCTTCCTCAAATACTGCCGCCAGACCAGCGCCCCCCAGAGCCGCCAGAACCCCCTCCAGCATCGGAAGAAGATCTCGACTACAGGACAGAGCGACCACATGCACATAGCTCCAGCTTGTCTGCTGGTGAAAAACACGCAGCGGTGGAAACTGCACTGCTTAATCTCCTTGCTCAGCAGCAAACTCGGGGAGAAGATCCTGGTGGTAGTGGTTTCCCTGTGGGAACGTCCTTTGCCAAGGCAGCTGAGTGCACTGAAAAAATTGGATCATCCTTTCTCCCATCCTCATTTAACAGTGATAGGGCTGGTAATATACCAAGTAGTATTTTGGAAAGGCATCCTGAAACCAAGCCTGCTGACAACTACAGTACCCCTTCATCTCAAATTAGTAATAGGCTGCCAGCACCCACTGGGTTTTCAGAGCCTTTCTGTAACTCTGCCACAGCATACCAGGATAACTTCCTTGGTTCAGGTTCAGTGTTGTTCAGTGGTGACAAGGACCACAGGTTTGAATACAACCGCAGCCCTACGATTCTTCTCAGAAATAACGATGCCCCTACAGGACTGGACAGTAGTCATGCATTGCCAACAAAAATTCATAACTTTAGCTACAGCACTAACCTACCAGAACATCCTGGTCTACCTGCTCATATGCATGGGCATGCCTGGACATCCCCTCTACAAGGACCTACCTTCCCTCAAGGACATAGGGGTCATATTGGAACATATGTCCGAGGCCGAGGTAGGGGCTTACCGTACTGAGTTCTGATTTTCTCCCTCAGGCAAAATATTTCTATCTGGAAAGACTTTCTACTTTACGACGTAGCTGCATTTTCTAGCAGCCAACTATGAGAGAGCAACAATAATTTGACAGCTTTATTTTTTATCTGAAAATGGTCTTGCAATATAACGGTAAATTAAGGGTAGGGGATGTAACTCCAATACTTTCTGTGTTTTCAGAACTAGAGAAAAACTAATTTTCACATTGACGTACTAAAAAAAATCTTTATTTTGTACTTTACCTTTTGAATAATAATTTCAAGGGCATCCTCTGGTTTACGTTTCCCTGGCACTTGCAAGAATTTTGAAGAACTAGCACATTTGTGCACGATTTTTGTACATTCGGACCAATGTTTATGGGGAAAAAGTTGGGCTGTTTGGTATCAGTTACTTTGTTAAAAATGGGAGGGAGAAAACCTACCTTTTAGTCAAAGGCCACTGTCTGTTCTTACACTGTTTTCAGTGTCATTGTGGAAGATGTACCTTGTCCTCATTTCAGGAAAAAAAACCCAATCTATTTTTTTTTTTTTTCTTGTGCTTCAAACGTTTTATCAACTGTTTCTTTTAAGCATAAGGAAATAAATGTTGATCAAAATGCTCTCCATTGTCATTTATTTTCAAATTAGTTCTCCATAATGTTGAATTATGTATAAAAAAATGATTCTCGCTGCTTTGTCTCTGTAATAGCGATGTCCATACCTTACAGTGTGGCGAGGGATTGCAGACCAGGATCTCACTCTGTGCTTCCTCAGCTTGATCCAACTTGCGGGAAACTCCTCTACATCAATTAGTGCTAAATCGTTTATGAGCTGTTGTGTAACAGATGAGAGAGTTGGGTACATTTGTTGTTGGGGAGACTAGATAGGCCGAATGGTTCTTATCTGCCGTCTCTTTGTATGTTTCTACGTTCACCCCGATGAGAGTTCTCAGGAACAGATGTAGAGGCTGCAAGGAAGTGAAAAAGAAAAACTCCCGTCGACTGGAGTGATGACTTTCGCCTTTGAGAAGCTAGGCCCTAATAAAACCCGCAAACATGTAATAATGGAAAAACAGAGAGCCTTGAAGAAATGTTACCAACGTGTGTGTGTGTGTGTGTATATACACCGTATTTGCTCGATTATAAGACGTTTTTTTTATGAGCAAATGGTCTGAAAAATACCCCCCGGTGCGGGGAACTCTGCTCTCTGACAGCAGACAACCCCCGCTGCTAGCCACGCCTCCTTCCGGCTGCAGCGTAAGTGCGTGGGATCCACACGCTGCCCCGGGAAGTCAGAAGCACCGGTAAGTTTGGGGGGGGGCGGGGGAGTGTTAAATGGGGGGGCATAAGGCATTTCTGGAGGCAGAGTGCTCTGTGAAATGCCTTTTTAACCCTCTATATGCCACTCTGCCTCCTGAATGCCTTAAACCTCCCTATATGCCACTCTTCCCCATAATATGCCTTTTAACCCTCTAAATGCCAGAGTGGCATATAGGGGTATAAGGCATTTCTGGAGGCAGAGTGGCACATAGGTGGTCAAAAGGTATATCATGAGGCACAGTGGCATTTGGAGGGTTAAAAGGCATATCATGGGGTATAAGGTATTTCTGGGGCAGATGTGCATAACTGGGGGGCAGGTTGGAAAATAGAAGGAAATAAAACCAAAATATTTTTCTCAATCATAGCTTTTATTAAAAAAAAATAGTTTAGATGAATTAACATTTACTGGTAAAACTTTTTTCCTATGGGGTCGTCTTATATTCAGGCTTTTTCTTTTTTTCCTAAATTAATATTCAGTTTTGGGGGGGTTGTCTTATAATCGAGCAAATACGGTGTGTATATATATATATATATTATAAAATTATATAATCATCCAAGCCTTTGTAGCTAGCACCAATCTACTTTTACCTCTTCCTGCGCAAGCCATACTTGTTTGAATGTGTGCACAGCTCTCCTGTCAAAGACCAGTGCTCCGCGGTTTCACTTAAATACAGAGGTTCTGTTCTGGAGAGATCAACATATGCTGCTTGGTATGTGATTGTCAGATCAAAAAAAAAAAAACCCGTTGCAGCAGGTAGGCCAAATTGTGATATCAAAGGTGCCAACTACTGTACTAATACCCATTCCTACTTACAAAGTAAAAATAACACACAAGCATATAAAAGTACTTTTTTGGGGTGACCCATTTGGTGGGAGCTGTGGCTTTCAAAAGTGTGTGCGCCAGTGAAGTTAAGCATACCATACTTTTCTATATTATCTATATTTTCTTATAATAAACTGGTGAGAAGGTGGGCCTCATATAGGGGGAAAATGTGTCTAGAAAACGGGTTCTGTCACGTTTTATTTACATGAATATCCTCGGGTTTGGGACTGACCTCACGTAACATTACATTACAATGTTCTTATCTATATACCGTATTTGCTCGATTATAAGACGAGGTTTCTTCCAGAAAATACCCCTCCTCTTATAATCGAGGTCGTCTTCTAATCAGACCTCATTCTGCTGGGGCCATGCTGCTTACCGGGATTTGGTCGCGAGCAGCGTCTCTGCTATTAGCAGCAGGAGAACAGGAAGCTAGCAAAGTCCTCACATAACTCTACCTCCCCCCTCCTTCCTCTGGGGCAGGGCCAGAGAAGTTGCTCGCACATCCGGGCCCCTGCAGAAGTCTGCCAGTGGGAGATCTGCAGTTCAGGTAAGGGGGTGGGGGGTTTGAGAGTGTGTGTGTATGTGTGATTAATGGAATGAATGAGTATTTAAATGTTTGTGAATGAGTGTGTGTGTGATAGCATGGATGTGTAAGGAGGGTGGGGGTGGTAGCATGGCATAGGGAGGCTGTAATCACACTTCTATCATCCTCAGGTTCCAGCATGTACTGGCTGCCTTGGCTATTGCTGTTATATATATATATATATATACTCTGCTATCTCCAGAAATGCCTTTTAACCCCAGAGTGGCATATAGGGGTATAAGGCATATCATGGGGCAGAGGGGCATATAGGGGGTTAAAAGGCATATCATGGGGCACAGTGGCATATAGGAGGGTAGAAGACATTTCTGGAGGCAGAGTGGCATATAGAGGGTTAAAAGGCACATCATGGGGCAGAGTGGCAAATAGGGGGGTATAAGGCATTTCTGGGGCAGAGTGGCAAGCCTGGGGCAGATGTGCATAACTGGGGGGGGGGCAGGTTGGCAACTAAAAGGAAATAAAAAATATATTTTTCTCAATCATAGCTTTTATTAAATATGAAAATTAGTTTACATGAATTAATATTTACTAGTAAAACTTTTTCCCTATAGGGTAGTCTTATATTCAGGCTTTTTGTTTTTTTTTTCCTAAATTTATATTTTGATTCGGGGGGGTCGTCTTATAATCAGGGTCATCTTATAATCGACCAAATACGGTAGTATTATAGATTTGTGGTCCTGTTTCTGTAAGATCCATTGTGTACCATAGGAATGCCTAATAATAAACCCAATGTTATATGATATACACAAATATTATATCCCTGATATGTATTTTTGCCATATTGGGAAATATTTAACTGCAACTTTGGCAACTAATGTCAATTTACTTTGAACCGTGTCCAAATAGTTCTAACGCCCCATCTGAATTCAAATAATGAGTTGTATTTGTTGCTCCCTGTCTGCTGATCACATAGTGGTGTAGGGCATAATAGTTGAATGAGAAGGGGCTCCCTTGTGCTGTGGTGGAGGACCTCAAGACCATCAATCGCAAAACCAGACTTTTAATAAAAAGGACATAAGGGTAGTAGAAGCATTATTTAAACACTAATCCACAAGCCAGAACGCTTGTTCCCTCAGAAATCTTGTGGTGCTGCCCCAACCACAAGGGATTCTGGGTAGGTGTATGCAGATAACGTTAACAAATCATCACCTTTCACTTCTATTTCTGCTTTTATAAAAATGAAGTCTTTACAACCATTTTGCTGTGTGGTCATCAACATTGTCGATATTAATTTTTTTTTGCCTCTTCAACAAGCAAAGCAGCTGTCTACACAACTATGTATTCCTGCACTGGCTGTTCTTTTCTTTCCCATCCCACTAAAAAGTACTGTCGTTTATTTACATTCCTAATTTAGTAAGGACCAATCACCAACCCAAAGGTAAGGGATGCACAAGCATAGAGTATATTGGTCAAGAAGAGTCATCTGGTAATTGACTCAGGAAGCATGCAACCAAATGACCAGAGCATTTATTTAGGATATGATTTTTAAGCAGATATTTTTAATGAACAACCCCTTTACTAGAAATTGTCAAAATAATAGTGAGCAAATATTAGTAGAACATTGGGGTTGACTACTTGTAGTGCATTGCCCTTACCCACTAGCGCCTCGTGTTACTCAATTGTAAATTATAATTTTGCTCTCTATCTTATTTTAAGAAGCACAAAATAGATAAAAAATTACACACATTTCATTTTAATAAACTTTTATTAAGAAAAGACATTGATTCCTCCACAGCAACTCAAGCCGTAAAAACTGCTTTTATGAACACATTTCAGAGACTGGAACCAATAAATACCTCCTGAGAATTTATTTTCATCATTGTTCCCAAAAAGATCCTCGTTAGCAGGAATGAATACAGAGGTTGGCTTTATTATTCAAATTTATATATGTATATGCACATCGATCAGCCGTTATGACCTCTGACAGGTGAAGTGAATAACACTGATAATGTGATCATGGCACCTGTCAGTGGGTGGAATATATTAGGCAGTAAGTGAACATTTTATCCTCAAAGTTGATGTGTTAGAAGCAGGAAAAAAAAACGAACAAGCGTTCTGAGCGACTTAGACAATGGCCAAATTGTGATGGCTAGACAACTGGGTGAAAACAGCAGCTCCTGTGGAGTGTTCCAGGTCGACAGTGGTCAGTACCTATCAAAAGCGGTCCAAGGAAGGAAATGTGGTGAACTGGCAAAGGGGTGGCCAACGGTCACTGATCCATGTTGGGGGTTGAAGGCTGGTCCGTGTGGTTAAATCCAACGGACGAGCAACTGGAGCTCAAATTGCTGTAAAAGTTAATGCTGGGTCTGATAGAAAGGTGTCAGAACACACAGTACATCAGTTCGCTGCATGCCGCAGACCAGTCAGGGTGGCTAGATGACCCCTGTCCCCTGCCAAAAGCTTCTACAATGAGCACATGAGCCTGGATGGCCTGGACTAATGGATCACGTTTTCTTTTACATCACGTGGCTGGCCGGGTGCGTGTACGCCTCTTACGTGGAGAACACATGGCACCAGAATGCATTTATGGAGGCCCCTCCTTGCAACTTACAGGACTTATCTCAACCTGCCCCCCCCCCCCCGTTCTGCACATTTGAGCCCAGGCTTGCCACACTGCCTCCCCGATATGCCACACCATCCTCCCCAAATATGCCTTATACCTCCTGATATGCCACTCTGCCCAACCCAGATATACCTTATACCCCCTATATGCCATAGTGCCCTCTGATATGCCTTATAACCCCCTATATGCCACTCTGCCCCTAGATGTGCCTTATAGCCCCTATATACCACTGTGACCCCCAATATGCCTTATAACCCCTATATACCACTGTGCTGGTGACATGCCCCCCCAACTATGCCACTGTGCCCGATATGCCTTATACCCCTAATGCCACTGTGGCCCCAAATATGCCTCATAACCCCCTATATATACACACACTACTGCGTCCTTGATATGCCCCCCCACCGACTTACCCCCGTGCTCCAGACTCCTTGGTGTCTAGTGGGGGCAGCCAGTGAGCGTCTGCGCGATGCGCATAGACAACCTCTGCTTCTGGCCGGCACTTTCCCTGGAGCTTCTATAACTGAGCACCGGAAGGTCATGTGACACCGCGGCTCCATCATAGAAGCCCCAGTAGAAGTGCCGGCAGTAGCGTAGAATATCTGCGCGCATCGCACAGACGCCCACCGCCATCCAGAGAGATTGATCTGGGTCCCCTGTAGCACTGCGGCGCATCCTCCTCTCTGGCAGCCGGCGACCGTTTCAACGATTTTCATTATCGATTAGTTGTTGCAGCCCTAGAAGGCTCAGGCTTGGTACTGCTTAATACATTTTTGAAGCTGAGCTGTACTGAATAAAAATTAGTCAATGCAACCCTCCTATGCATTTAAGTCTCAGGTACCAACCCATTTACAAAATACAGTCAGTTTCATAACTATTCTTTTATTAAATTTTCATAATTTTCCGTTCTGTACCCCCCCACCACAGTGGATTTAAATGAAGTGATGGATGTGACCGAATTGCACACTTTCTGCCTTGGTTCAAGGAGTTCAACAAAAATATACATATCAACTGCTAAGAATTAAAGTAATTTTCATACAGTGCCCATCAGGGGTTCAAACGTAAAATGATCATTTTTAATACTGGATTGAAAATCCTTTGCAGTAAAATACTGCCTGAAGCCTGGAACCCATGTAAATCACCAAATTCTGGGTTTTCTCCCTGGTGGAGCTTTGCCAGGTCTTTAATTCCACTTATGTTGCTGCCTTTAGTAGGTAAGATGCTCAATTGGGTTGAGGTAAGGTGACTGACTTGGCTATCGAAGAATATTCCACTTCTTTGCCTTGAAAAGTTCTTTTGTTGCTTTCACAGTATGTTTTGTGCCATATTCCACTGTACCATGAATTGCTGTCGTATCAGTTTTGACAAATTTTGCTGAATCTGAGATGATAGTATATACCTCAGAATTCATCCTTCTGTTTCTGCCAGCAGTTATGTCAAAAGTGATCCAGTTCCACCAGCACCCATAACACTGCCATCACCATGCTCTAGGTAATGTGGAAATGCTTTGGATCATTAACTGGTCCTTCCCTTCTTCCTATTCTTGAGGCTTAGCACTGGTTTCCAAAACCTTGTGGTAAACCCTCTGTATTTACTTTCATGAGGTCTTCTCCATTGTACACTTTGAAAATGATATGCCTAACTCCTGGAGAGTTTTGACATGGCTGGATTTCGCTCACCAACAAAATAATTTTGTAATCATCCAATACAGTTGTCTTCTGTGGTGGTCGAAGACTTTTTGTGTAAATGAGCTCAAAGAAATTACATCTTTTTGAGAATATGTGAGATTGATTTGACCACTCCTAACCCTGATATTTCTCTGATGGGGTTTTGTTTTGGTTTTCAGCCAAACGATAGCCTGTTTTACGTCCATGTAAATACCCTCAAATTAAAACTGAAGTTATGCAGTCAATTTTAGATCCATTGTGGTGTAGAGCCAAAATCATGCAAATTGTGTCACTGACCAAATATTTATGGACCTGACTGTATTTTAAGTACGTTGAGTAGTGGCACACAACTCCAAATACACAGGGGTCACAAACAGGCCAGCATCTCAGTGCTCAGTGGTAGAATAAGATATTAAAATGGATTTTTAGAAGATAAAGCCTGTGCTCCAACAGGAGTATCCAAAAATCATGGCCTGCTTGCACCTCAAGGTACTGCAACGGTGATTTATAAATTTATTTTTTTAGTTACTTCAAATTAAAGTTGGCCACTTCATTTTTCTCAAATATAGGATACGGCAACATATTAAAGGTTAAATATTAAAGGTTAAGCATACAAGGCCCGCCCTGCACAAAGTTTATATTATTCTAAACCAGAATACTTACCGTGCCAATACCGCTAAAAGACTTGATACAACATCAGAGCCATTATTAGTTTACCTACCTTTATCCTTTGCTGCCATTATACCCACTCCAACATTAGATGCAGCAGGTGTCACCTAAGAAACAAAATTTAATTTCAGGCAGTCAGTGAGCGAATGGGGGCATTATAACAACTGTCTTAAGGTAAAAAGGCAAAATCCTAACCCATGCTATCGCTGTGAAGGAGCTTCATCAGGCTTGAAACTAAGGGTAAGGGGTTGCAACCGCACACCCTGTACACAAACCACAAGAACTCAACCACACAAAAACATGCTTTTTAACAAATTCCGTGCATTGAAAGAAAAATTATATGCAACATTTAACATATTGTAATACTAAGAATTCTTGCTTGCGGTGTTTAGCAATCATGTAATGTGTACAGAAATGTTTTTGGAAACCTTCCGACATTAGGCATGCTTAAATAACCGGGCACTCGAAGAGGCAAAAAAAAACCAGAAGAGTCCTTCCATGTATCCCCTTTAAAAACAAAACGTCAAGACACTAATTACAGTGCCATATTCATTGAATTCAAAATAAAGGTAACCCCTAAATACTCATGGAGCCAACAAAACACAACTAAAAGATATAGTGCATAAACATTCAGTGATTTGTGATTGTGTACACCTAACAATAAACAAGCACCATTTTTGCATACATTTTTATTTAAAAAAAAAAAAAAAAAAAAAAAACTCACCTGTGAAGAAACTTTGGAGAAAACTCACTGATTTAAACTATGCATTATACAGGGCCAGAAAAGCATGCTGGAGTTGATCCTTTACAACGTATAGTCGAGTCGAGGCTTTGAGCTGTGTTGCAAACGCTTCTGTCAACTCGCCCTTTAGTGAATAGACCATAATGTCTAGAACTACTGATAGCTTTGTCAAAACGTGAAGACATTCCATGTGTACATGCAGAAGACCATGACACGTGTCTTTTATAAGTTATAGATGGAACCATTAGTGTGATCTTAGAGTGGTAGCAAGATCTTTCAGATGGGGCCATCTTTCTTTGGAATTGGCAAGCATGACACAAATTACAATACTGGGTATGAGTTAAAGCAGATCTGTCATGTCAAATATCAGTTTTCACGATTTCCATATTCAGGACTAATAACAGTGTAAGAAATTTCTTTGAAAATAGAAAACATGTGTTTTTAAAGTAACCTACTTGGCTGATGAGAGCTTGATTGACATTGTAAACCCCCCTTCATTCCCAGGCCCTGTTTGGAAAGCTAGTAATTATACATTTATGTGTCTAATCGAATGTTTCAGTGATTGGTTTGTATCTGTGTGCATGAGTGTATTGTGCAGGTAGCCGCTTAACAATACAATCTTGATATTTTCTCACAATTTAGTCTATTCACTAAAAGGACTAGTGGCTGTTTGTGGCTTTAACACTCACTTCACTATGATTGGCTGACCTCAGCAGGTTTCATCGACTACAATGGCTCAGCTGGCCCTGTATAATGTCATATAATGGGTGAAGAGAACTTAGGGAAATCACATTAATTTAACCACGCCAGCCTGCAGTAGAATAAAATAGTCTTCCTCCTACAGGCACGCAGTACAAAGAGGGCATGAAAGGTAATAAAATCAGGGAACTGTCTAAGGGAGGGGAATTCTCCATGCAGGCCCAGCACAGAGCTTGAAGCGCAGAAGGTACACACAGCTAAGGTGGTGGTGTGAGGCCCAAGAGGTTGTTTGGCTGCAAATGGGTCAACAACAAAGCAGCTATAAATAATGAAAAAATATAGTATGTTTTGCTAAGGTGTTAAGTTTGTAATCTAGATCTTCCAACATTGTAAAAATGTGTGTAATACACAATACCTATTTGTGAAAACAACAGCTTTATCAATGTTATATAAATAGGCTACAGTAACTGTGTACAAGGAAGAGAGACAGGTTACTAACCTTTATTAACAGACTAGGTCTGGCACTTTTTCCAACACAAATGATTCATCAATGAACAACTAAAGTCTCTGATTATGCCATGCATTGCTCACACATACTAGATGAAGCCATTTTAAAATAACCCATGTTAAGTGTTGGGAAATGTTCTAATGCTGTAACTGCAGATCATGCACTCATATGGCACCACACCCATTACAATTTGTATACATAGATGAATATAAAATGTAAGAAATGTCCGAGTCCAAGTATAAATAAATATCTAGTAAAACGGAGTTCAGAACAAGTAGTGCGGCTCTTTCCAAGAAGTGAACTTAATTATGCCACCAGACTGTAAAACAAAAGGAACAACTCACTAAAGACTGCCATGGAAATAAACACTTTAATGCATAGATTAAAACAAGATGACTGTGGAAGCCGTAGGATGATCATCATGAAAACTGGAGGAGACCAGAAACTAGAACATAACTATAAGTTGGTAAATCACCATTTTAAACAAATATCTAAATCATTTACACTCAGTGAGAAATTAAGAGCGCGAGCTATAGATTTCATAAATGCATTTAGGGCTGCAACAATTAATCGATAAAATAGATGATAATCGATTAGCTGAAATAGATTTTATCGCATATAAAACGAGGGTTATTTCAGATCAAATGCTCTGAAAAACACCCCTCATTTTATAATCTGACCTCAAATAGAGGTTGGATAATAACACTAAGATCCTGATCCCCGCAGCGCTGCAGGGGACCTGGATCTTCCACTCTGACAGCTGGTGGGCGTCTATGCGCAGACATCCTTCGCTACCGCCAGCACTTCTGCCGGGGCTTCTCATGTCATATAAAGGGTTATAAGGCATATCAGGGGTATAAGGCATATTTGGGATGGGGCAGAGTGGCATTTCTGGGTTATAAGCCATATCAGAGGGCGCTATGACATATAGGGGGTTATAAGGCATAGCTGGGGCAAAGGAGCATATATGGGGGTATAAGGCATACAGGGGGTATAGGGCATATCTGGGAGGCAGTGGGGCAAGCCTGGGCTCAAATGTGCATAACTTTGGGGCAGGTTGGGAAATAAAAACAAGAAAAGCATTTTTCCTCAAAGTTTGTTTATTCTGCTGTTTGTTTTTAACATCCAGTTTGTTCTTTAAACCACTTTAAATAAAAAACCAACTAATCAATTATGAAAATAGTTGCAGCCCTAAATGCATTACATTTAAAAACATGTGTAACGGACAATGATCTTTTAAACTAAACCCACCCCTTTTTCCCCTTGTTTGACTCATCTTCTGCTTATTCCAATTTACATAATCCATCCTTTTCTACTCTTAATGCCTCAAAACTCACTCTAAACCGATCCATATGGCCCAACAGAATTGCTGCACATGCAACGTGTGCTAGGCAGAAATGTTTTTCATTCAAATACTTTAGTGCCGTATCACTAGCACTGAGGGCTCCTGTACTTTGTACACTTTTTTACAACATGGACATATTATGGTGCATCACCCAATAATACGTTAATATCCTATTGCTTCTACACGTATTTAAATAAACTCTGGAAGCCAGGTTTCTCAATAAAACAAGAGCTTTTAAAGGCTTTATAATGTATGGACTTTTGTTGTACTGCATAATGCATAAAACAGTTTCATGCAAAAGATCCCCTCCCGATTTATGTTCCATTTCCTTTTTTTTTTTTTTTAAATTAAAAAATGTGCAAGCATATGACGACTTACAAACTACATTTCCTTACAATATATAACTCTGGCTAACCAAGGCCCTTTTTTATTTGTGGATCAATAGCTTTTAGTATCAAACACTTAATATACGTTAACACTTTAAGTGCACACTTACCTGTGCTGCTTATTCCTCTGTGATTAGACTTCGTCATATCCCAAATTTACTTACCAACACATACCTGAGGGCTACTATAAGTTGTTACCTACATTTTGTACAGGTTGTTAAAGACCACTAAATTATTTCATGCCTAGGATAGGACAATAGGCGGCAAGGAGTGTTCAAAGCTTAAAAATTGGGATGCCTATAAGTTACTACAGACCAATAACTTTTTTGCATTTATTTTATGCTGCATTTTCGTAACTCTTCCCAGACATAGCATGACTACTGAAGGAATTTATTATCATAAAATTGTAATGTAATTTCTACAATGATACAGCTTTTTTTTATCCTTCTGAATTGACCTACCACAGCTGATGGACATCATTGGTTCTTTAGAAACACCTCTTAAGTTTCACTATAAACATAGGTTGCATTTGTTAAGAATAACAATCTCAGTGGAAACCTTTGTTTCCTTTAACTCATTGTTTGTTTCTAGTTAAACATAGAACACTATCTGCATATGAATGTGCGCACCCTTTTGTTTATACCACTATTTCAAAGGTCTAGACGTGAATCTTAATAAAAGATCTACAAATCCAAATAAATGGTTTACTTGAGGAGTAAGTTTTCTAGAAATTGTTTTTTTACAAATAAAGTTTCTATAAGTACAATAAAACAAATCCCCAGTCAGTTCACACAACATTATAACATACAAAAAAAAAAAAAAAGCCATAAAGAAAAAAAACTGTACATATCGTGACCCACTTTAATGCTTGTTTTATAGCAAAATATCAGATCTGGACACAGACAAAATGTTTCAATAGTTTGTCAGGTAGGTATTTTTTTTTTTTATATACTTAACTGAAGTTATGTACAAATTTACATAAATGTAATCTAATAAACACCCTGAAACGATTAAAAATTTTCTATTAAAAAAAATGATCAGAGAATGAAATATTACACCAACATATTTTGATGATTCTAGTCATACAAAAATGTATCACAATTCCTCTGAAACCGCTGCACAAACATGCTTGCTGCATAAATAAAGTATTACAAACCTATATTGTTTATCCGGCTAAGTCGCCTAAAAAAATAAATCCATTTAATAATGGAAGAAAACGGTAAAAAATAGGCTTCAATTTAAGCCTACCAGGTGCACAAGAGTAACAAGTCTTGGAATCTGAGAGCTGCGGACAACAGTCACATGAAACGCTGGTGATTACAGAACAAAATTGTTCTTCATTGCTGGTGGACTCTTCCTGATTTATCTTACCACAGAGCTCACGCCTTCCAAAATATTACAGACTGACGTTATGTTGTAATAAAAAAATATGATAAAAGAGACAGGATCTGTCAAATTAAAAAAGGTTCTGAACTGTGTCCTTGACCATTTGTGGGGTTTTAGCTCTACCCAGGAGAAATAAGCGTAAGGGTGTTAACTAAAATACCTTCCCCTTTTACGAGTACATGTTGTTTGCTCATTGATGTTGGGTTGTTCTATTTCTGAAAGTGATAATGGCTTAAGATTAGCCCATGGGTCCTCAAGCATTGAAGGTCTGTAATACTGTTCCACATCATTAGACACTCTTTTCCCTCTGCCATGCGCTGTACCAAATGGTGTAGATGTCCTGGGTGAACCCTTGGAAGAAAAATCATCAAGTAAAAAAAATATTCCATATATATACCCTAAAGTGGTCTATAATTATTGAGAGAAACTACATATGTTTAGAAGTTTAAAATTAACGGGTCAGCACCAGCACCAAGTAAGTTAATAAATCTCATACATTTACACTAGACCTTATCGGTGAAAATTAAAGATCACTAGTTAATAATGTAGACCACCAAATGCTGTTTGACAATACTCATACGATTGTGACTAGCCATACTACTAGAAGACAAGACAGGTGCAAAATGTTATTTTAAACTACACGGGGAAAAAGAAAAAATGATTAAGTAATCACTACTACATTTCTTAGCCATCTTTCCACCAAAGTTGTAAAAGAATTTTGGTGACATTGTAGACCAACTGGTGCCTCCTTCAGGCAGACAGGACTGTTTGCCGACGATATTCCTGCAGCTACAGTATACCAAATCCTGCAGAGGAGATCTTGACTAGATTCGCTTTACAAACATTTACCGCTACAGTATGCCGCAAGCTTATACACAATGCAGAAGCCTTGGTGTAACTTTACTTAATATTACTTTCTAACAGAGAACCATGTTATCTCCAAATGTTGTCGCTTATAGAAGGAAAATACCTGTAGATTGCGCTAAAGAAAACTGGGGAAAAAGAAGTTAAATTGCGACAGCCGGACGTCTATACAAAAGCTTCAGGAATTCGTTGGCATATGTATCTGGCCAGGTGGGCACAATCGCTATCCAAACACATCCTTCATTGAAGCAGTGTAACTTTGACACCTTTCCTCTGTTCTTCACAATGAACAGCTACTAATGTTTCAGCCTAAACTAAATATTTATTTATTTAGGTGGAAGGAGAAAATTCACATTATCATTTTACCTACTTTCTACTACACGTATCCATACCTTAGAACATTTTAGAAAAATAATTAGTCTTAATAACCCTGGAACACCATTTTAATAGGTGTTATAAAAATCATAGAGATGTGTTTGGGAGCCAAGTGTAGCTGTCCAATACTGCAATCTAAAGACAAGCCTGCAAAAGTAATTAATATAAAAAAAGGAACAAAATGTCCCTTTTTGGTGTCTTACCTAATATCTTCTCCACGGAAGATATGGGTGATATTCTCCAAGGTGGGTGTATGATGTAATGTAGTAAGATTCTTGTAATCTTTATTCTTGTTACTTTTCCCTATTTTAGTGCCTGTCTTGACCGGCATTACCTAAGGTCTACTCAGAATGCCTGAAGTGTGCAAAAGATTTATAAAATCATACTTTATTACTATGCTATAAAAAAAAAAACTTTGTTAAGCAGTTTTTTGGTCATCCCAACTCACCAGCTCCTTCTAGGTATATTCTTTTATAGATTAAAAAAAAAAATTCATTGGTAAGAAAAAAAAGAGGCAATCCAGGAACCTTCCAGAATACACACCTTACTATAAACACACAATCGCCATTACCTCGCCAGCTCCTCATACATCACACAAGCTTAGTGTATATCTTTTTACAATAAATATATTTAATATAAACCCTGCGTATGCACAAGGATAAAGACCAATGTTTAGTCCAGATCTAATTTTTTACCAGCCTCGTTGCACAGATCTCGTACCGATATTTGGACTACCCTTCCCCCGTTTCACACGCGATTTTTTAATTTTTATTTTTTTTAACGATCCGGTGCTTCTCCACTTCGTGTGTGATAATATCCCACCCCCATGCGCGCGGTCGGTGAGGCTCTGTACACACCGCCTTTCCTCCCTATTACCTGGTAGTTCATCGGCTGCCTGGGAGAGCCGTAACCTCGGGCATGATGATGATGATGCTGTTGCTGGTACATGTTTCCTCCTCCTGGCGACATGTTGTAGGGGCCTGAATTATAACGAGGACTAGGCCGTCGGGGCGGGGTGTTCCCTGGGGACTGGTTGCCAAATCTACCACCGTAAAAGTTCTGACCTCCACCGGGGGATGAGCGCGGGGACTGCCCACCTCCGTTCCCGTAAGGCCGGTGAGGCCTTTGCACAAAGGGAGGGGTGTGAGGATTCCCGTATCCCCAATTCGGTAACGGAGGAGGAAGCATGGAACCCGGCATCCCACCGGCGGCGTGGCCTAAAAACTGGGGTGGGCTACGAAAGGAGTTTGGGCTCCCTCCACCGCCGTGGAGTGGGGTGGTCGGGGAACGGAACTCTGGCCTGTGCATGGCTCAGGCTTAAGAGAAATGCAACCAGTACCCCAAAGTCACCGCTCAAAATCCTCCGCTCAATAACCAGGCCCGAACGCGACCTCTTCCCAGTAACACTGCGTACCTAGCTGGGCAGCGCTTCCGCCTTCTCACTCCGCTTCCTCTCCAGTCCCCAACTTCCGCTCCTTCGCTCTGCGTGGCTGTAAGATAAAGGTTCCTGAGGAAACTAAGCAATACGCTTTTTCAGGTCTTCGGCAATCTTCCCAGGGTCCCTCTTTAGGAGGTACAGCCCCTTTCAGTGTTCCTCCTTTCTAGGAGCTCGGAATGTTTGCTGGGTAATAGTGTATACATAGAATATACGCTATATGTATATATAGAATAGTGAGCCCTAAAATAAGAGCTGTGCCACCTAGACAAAACACCAGCTGCAGTATGTAACACAAATAATCACTAGTAAATTAGTTTTTTTTTTATTTTCACTGTTAAGAGGTTGTGTAATCTTATACATCTAGACAAGTCGAACTATATATATATATATATATACCGTATTGGCTCGGATATAGGCCGCCCCCGTATATAGGCCGCACCCTAAAAGTTTGGTGCTTTTTTAAAGAAAAAGTTTTTTTTCTTTAAAAAAGCACCAAAAAAAACATGCTGCCACTCTGTCCTCCCTCCCCGAGATATGCTGCCGCTGTCCTCCCTCCCCGAGATGCGCTGCCGCTGTCCTCCCTCCCCGAGATACGCTGCCGCTGTCCTCCCTCCCCGCGATACGCTGCCGCTGTCCTCCCTCCCCGCGATACGCTGCCGCTGTCCTCCCTCCCCGCGATACGCTGCCGCTGTCCTCCCTCCCCGCGATACGCTGCCGCTGTCCTCCTCTGCCCCCCCTCCTCGACTTACCGGAGCAGACTCCCGGGTGTCTTGCGGGGCCGGCGAGGGACATCTACGCAATACGCGTATGCAACTTCCGGTACCGGTACCGGAAGTTACATACGCGTATTGCGTAGATGTCTCCCGCCGGCCCCGCAAGACACCCGGGAGTCTGCTCCGGTAAGTCGGGGGTGGGCAGAGGTAAAACGCTTAGATAACCTCCCGTGCCGGCACTCCCCCCCCGTGGGAAGTGCTGGCAGGGGAGGCTGTCTGAGCGTATCGGGGAGTAGGATGCAGGTCCCCTGCACCGCTGCGGGGGATCTGTATCTTAACCCCGCTGCCTGCCCGGCGCCCGGGACTGCATGTCCCTGGCGTCGGGCGCTAGACCCTGAATATAGGCCGCACCCCCACTTTAAAAACTTAAAGTGGGGGAAAAAAGTGCGGCCTATATTCGAGCCAATACGGTATATATATATATATATATATATATATATACACATATTTCACAGTGTGGACAGTTAAAGCGCAATTTAACCTTAGACTGGAAATCCCCTGTCCGTTTAATCCTCATTTAGAACAAAGGAAGGCTCCCATGCAAGGCAAGTTTTAACTTCCATGGAGAAAGTTCTCAAAGCTACTAAATGTCCAACCCTAACTAATCACAGAAGTCTTTACATGGTCAAGGAAGATGAGACATTGCTTCAGTCCTTGTGCTAATGCACTAATATGGCATGCATTACAACTGTCCTGATTCACACGCAGCAATCCTGAATTTTGGGTTCTATCACATTGTTCCAGGATGGTGTGTTGTGGTCCCACAATATGGAGATCAGTCCTGCAATGTAGTTATGTATTTACCTTTTCGGAGCAGCCTAAGACCCAACTTAAAGCTGCCGCCCACTCTGGCATTGGCATCCCAAGTACAATAGAAGGCACTGTGTGCCCTTAAGAAACAAAGCGCTGGCATATGACATCATATCCTGGTGCCCTGTGTCTTAAAGGCATATCGTGCCATTTAATAAAGCCTACGAAGGCTGTGCTGAGCCGACACAGCCTTCATAGTATAAATAGGTAGGTTGGGGACATCAAGGATCTCCCTTCTAACTGGCCTGTTGTGCAGTGGGACACTGGGGAAGCTTGATCACCAAAGTGGACTGGTGCCCCCCCCCCCCCGGATCTAATGCCCTAGGCCTACACCTAGTCGGGCTAGGCCAGGATATGTCACTGCTGCTATGCAGCAATTAATCCCTCTCCACGGTCTTCATTGTCTTGCAAACTGTGTGCCAGTAAATAATGCATACCTCCCATTTTTCAAGGGACAGCCCTGATTTTCAGACATTGTCCCGCATAGCTGCCTTACTATCCTGCTTTTTCAGTATTAGCAACCCATCTGTTTCCCAGTGGCTATAAACAGGCTATGCTATGAAAGCTTGCTTAGATTCATACACTTAAATGACAAAGCCCTGTGAAAGTGGAAAAAACTATGACAGAGTTGTAAAAAAAATTATGCCCCTCCTAACCTTTTTATCATTCCCGATGACTTTTCATTAGCAAATTGTTGAGTTTTAGGAAATGGTTTTCAGTCATTAAGGGATATTGCAGCCAATAAATGCACGTAGACCTATAGGATAGCCTCTGCATTTGCCATGCATGAGATGTATTTAGGCAAACACATATCCTGACACATGGTGTACTTACCGCCAGTCAGTATCAGTGCTGGCTCTGCAAATGCTACTGTGGGAGGTGGGTGTCATGCACAGAAAAATCTCACATTGACTTCAATAGGAACACTTTCTGCCACTGATCGGCTTCTTCAAGCAGCCAATTAGTGGAGCAAAACACCAGACCATGAGGGAGCAGGGACCTGCAACTGTGGAGCTGTGGCTTCAACATAACAAAATTACTTTTTTCTTTTTTTTTCAGGTGTGAAGAATGCAAAGCATATACAAAGCACTTTCATATGCATTCATTGTTCTTATGGTGCCCCCTAAGACACTGGAGTGGCTTCACACTCAAAGCAACTTGTATTTTTTAAAATCCAAAACACAACAAAAGAGAGTTTACATCACAATGCTTTGATTGACTTGCACAAGCAGAAATACACCTCCTTTTTAAATAACTTAAATACAGGACATGAACAGACAGCAGTTCTGTGAGACAACTGATGTCTTCATACTTTACTGATAGCAAGGTGTCATAAAAGTTTCCACCACACACCTTTATTCTGGTATCAGAATCAAGGAAAGGAGGCAGGGAGCCCAAAGCTGGCTAAATTCTGAGACATTCCGACGGGGCTGTGCAGAAGACGGATGTTGGGTAGGCACAGATGGCACAGAGACCTCTCTCTGCCTAGCTGCCTGTAGGGGGTCTCTGCTGCATGACTGGGGCTCGAGGCAAATCTGTTTTTGGTGTCTCTAAACCAAGTAATGTGCAAATAACTCTAATTTAACAGCTTAGTGTTAGGTTAGGCGTTAGGGTATAGTGCAAGGGGTAGCGCCAGGGTCTTGTTAGTGGATAGTTATTGCGTTCAGTATGGTTATATGCTAGGGTTAGGTTACAGTTAGTATATAGTGTTAGTGATAAGGATGATGATCATTTTATGTCATTGGTTATTGATTGGTGAGACTGATCAATGATCAGTGACCTAAAAAGCCATTAATCTCTGTCAGATCACTTCTAAGTGACAAATTTAGGGCACTGACATTGATCAGTGAGGCCAATCAATAATTAAGACCAAAATTGTCACTGACAAGTTATCAGGTAGTAATAATTATGTATTTAAGAAAAATTTGTGTGAGTGTTTGTTTTTTTTCCTTGGATGACCCCCCTCTCTCACTCTATGATATCTGTCACTGATTTATGGGGACTGGCAGAGCTGGCCTTTAGTGTTCTGGCACCCTGTGCGAACTACTCCTCTGGCACCCCCCCATCCCAAAAAAAGAAAGGAAAAAAATCTCCCCCCCCTGCCCATTCTCACTGCTTCCCCTCGCCCCTTCTCACTGTACCCCCCGCCCCTTCTCACTGCCCCCCACCCCTTCTCACTGCCTTCCCCCCCTGCCCCTTATCACTGCTTTCCCCCCTGCCCCTTATCACTGCCTTCCTCCCCTGCCCCTTATCACTGCCTTCCTCCCCTGCCCCTTATCACTGCCTTCCTCCCCTGCCCCTTATCACTATCTACCCCCTATCCTTACTTACCTTGTTGCTGGAGTCCTGCGGTGGGAGCTGGAGGCGTCCGTCTTCCCGCTCTGTGAGCACCAGAATAATTCCGGCGCTCAGCACGAAACGCCGGGACCGCGACAAAGACAGTGAGGGGCGCCGAGCGGTTGCTGAAAACTTCACGAGCGACCGCTCGGCGCCCCTGCCCGGGACTTAAATGAAAACACCGTTTTTTTTTTTACTTTATTTAACATCCTCCATGTTAAATAAAGTTAAAAACAACTTTATTTAACATGGAGGATGTTAAATAAAGTTACAAAAAAAACAAACGATGTTTTAATTTAAGTCCCGGACGGCGCCCCTGTTGCTATGGCGCCCTGTGCGGCCGCACACCCCTAAGGCCGGCCCTGGGGATGGGGGCATCATAATAATTAGATTACTCTTATTGGTCAGGAGTGGTACGATCATCCTCAGCTCATTCCTGATTGGCTGTGCAGAGTCTTGTGGTGTAGGTGCACCATAGCAGTGCAGAATTTAGTCTGATTTGTCCCCACAAGCTTTTGGGGGCTGAAGACACAAGCATTAATCCCTAAATTACCATGTCGCATAATAGAATGTGTAGCAGGGGAGGGTTGCGACTGGTGCCCAAACTCAGGACTTTGTCCCTGAAGCTGCCTGTGGGCTTAAGGCAGTATGATCACTCCTTAAGCCAGTATGATCACTCCTGTAGGAGCCATCAAAAGGTTATTAATATTATTATACTGTATTTATAAAGCGCCGATAGATTCCGCAGCGCTGTACAAGATGAAAATTTTACAGATAACGACAGGTACAATACAGCAATTGACATACAGATACAAGAGGAATGAAGGGCCCTGTTCCCGCAGGAACTTACATTCTAGGTGGAGGTTGGGAGGACTCTTCATCATTGTTGCAGGTCTACCCAGACTTAAGGGCAGGAAGCAGCAGTACCTCATCTCCAGGTACATTACTGGTCCTCTAGGAACATTTTCACATACATGGTACATCTTTCATTACGAAGGGGTTAAATAACCTGTTGAAACCACCGATTGAAGATTGGTGACTTAATTTAGAAAAGATTTAACTCCTGACAAGTAATTACCGTATTGGCTCGAATATAGGCCGCACTTTTTTCCCCCACTTTAGGTTTTTAAAGTGGGGGTGCGGCCTATATTCGGGGTCTAGCGCCCGGGCGCCGGGCAGACAGCGGGGTTAAGATACAGATCCCCCGCAGCGGTGCAGGGGACCTGCATCCTTCTCCCCGATACGCTCAGACAGCCTCCCCTGCCAGCACTTCCCACGGGGGGGGGGTGCCGGCACGGGAGGTTATCTAAGCGTTTTACCTCTGCCCACCCCCGACTTACCGGAGCAGACTCCCGGGTGTCTTGCGGGGCCGGCGGGAGACATCTACGCAATACGCGAATGCAACTTCCGGTACCGGAAGTTGCATACGCGTATTGCGTAGATGTCCCTCGCCGGCCCCGCAAGACACCCGGGAGTCTGCTCCGGTAAGTCGAGGAGGGGGGGGCAGAGGAGGACAGCGGCAGCGTATCGCGGGGAGGGAGGACAGCGGCAGCGTATCGCGGGGAGGGAGGACAGCGGCAGCGTATCGCGGGGAGGGAGGACAGCGGCAGCGTATCGCGGGGAGGGAGGACAGCGGCAGCGTATCGCGGGGAGGAAGGACAGCGGCAGCGTATCTCGGGGAGGGAGGACAGCGGCAGCGTATCTCGGGGAGGGAGGACAGTGGCAGCATATCTCGGGGGGGGGCAGAGTGGCAGCATGTTTTTTTTGGTGCTTTTTTAAAGAAAAAAAACTTTTTCTTTAAAAAAGCACCAAACTTTTAGGGTGCGGCCTATATACGGGGGCGGCCTATATCCGAGCCAATACGGTATTTTGCTGTCGTTAGTGAATCACTGACATTTTCATGTATTCAGAGTGGACTAGTAGTGATCAGGCACCATCCAGGTTCCTAGCATTAGGAGTATGGCAATGCAGGCATGAACAGCTTCTGGTAATCTTCTATGACCACAGTTAGATGAAGAGAGGATTATAGGCAAAGGAACATGCATTCCACCTGGCAGTACTTTTGTTCTGGTGACATTCAAGTTATACTTCAGATTGTTTTAGTAAATTGGTCAGCACAGTGTGTTCTCAGACATTCTCACCCTGCAAATATAACATAAAACAATTAACAAAATGTAAATGTCAGGGCCTTTTCCATCAATATCTTTGAGTTATAGACGCTTATATGTCAACACCTTCTTTAACATGTTTATTTGTTATGATCCTCTACAGTCCTTCTACTTCCCTGTGGTTGCAACATTGTAATAGATTTCTGTGTTACTTTTACTATGGACCGCAAAATAACTAATACCCATTATTCAAAGTTACATTCAACCCCACACTCACTAGTCAAAGATTGATAATAACTATATTATATCATGTATTAACTATAGGCCTGCAGTGTGAGTCCCTTCTTCTCCCCGGACAGATCAGTAGTAGCCCCGCCCCCTGCCGGCCCGGTGCCCTCCAGCTGCCCGCCCCTCCTCCTCTGTCTTGTTTGCCTGTAGTGGGACTCTTTCTTGCACCGGGACAGTGAGTGGGGTCCTGAGTTTCTGTATGAGTCCTGCTTGTCTGATCGGCGTTTCCCTGAATTATGCAACCCACTTCCCGACTTGTGGAGTCCCTGAGGAGGAGCTACAGGGTGGTGAGGGTGCAATGTGGGGCCTCCCCTTACACCTCCTCCCTTACCAGGCACCCTGCATGCCCCCTGCTGCTGCGGGGTTACTGCCAGAGAGGTATAATAGATTTACTAGCACCCATGTGTTATCTACATTCCATAATACATTACACTCTGTCTTAATTATGTACCAGGACTGATCCAGAATGCAAAATAAAATACAAAAAGACCTAGAGGTGCTATTATCTATATCACTTAAAATATATAACCCCTGTACTATATATGGCATGGTCTGTTATACATATTTTTCAAGGGTGCTCCTATATGTATATTTTACTATATGTTATTTATATTATATCTAAATATATCCATGTCATAATGTGTTTATTAGTGTGATAAATGAATGGATTGGTAGTGTTTATGATAAAGACGAAATGAACAGCATGTCTTAAAAAGGCAAGTCAGCTGTGTGTTTTGTGTATATAAGTAGCTGCGAACTGTCATGGATTACCAGGAAAGGGCTCTTATATGATCCCAAATGTATAGATCTTGCTGGTCATATATCTGTGTGTGGCTGTCATTCAAGGAACTGCCATATTTTAGGAGCACCATTATAATAATATTGAATCCACCCCCCCGGACCCCCATGCCCTATGGATTGTTAGATGAAAACACTGTGCCAGGCAGTATGTCTCCCTCTTTTTGACAGTTTCACACCCCATCTTATCTAGGAGGTAGAAAGAACAACTGTGCGCTGATGGGTTTCATCCTCGACCCAGACAATAGGGCAAAACGCATTGTAATTCCCAAATCTGATTGCATTTTTGTAAAACAGTTTACTTTGTTGATGAACTCAAAAAATGGGCATGACTGTCCCTTTGTTATGCTACCCATTGTAAAGCGCTGTGGAATATGATGACGCTTTGTAATTCAATAAATAATAATACCTGCCCATACCTGTGTACAATAAATGCCAGGCTTAAAATACCCCCCCCCTTTATTTAATAAGCTAGTTTTAGGCCAGTTTTGTTTGATATGTTTATTACTGATGTTATACTCATTATTATATCACATTTTCTGTTTAATATTTATGTTAAGATAATTTCTGAACGCAAGTTAATAGCTCTAGTCCCATAAAACAAAGGTCAGATTTAATGATATAATGCGAATCTGAAAACAACTTAATGTTTTACCCAGAATGATGTAGCTTGCATTAATATTAACTGGAGATGTGTTTTCGACAAAGTGTCCATGGCTTAGCGTTCGTAGCAAAGCTGTGAAACAGATATTTTTGCTATAATATTTTAGCTATATTTTTTGTTGTTGAATTATTATCAACATCCCATTATCCCATGTCCTGCTGATTTTAAAAATATAATGAGCACCTTTTACTAGTAAGTGTAGAATAAACAACATCTTCCCTCTTGCAATTAAAGTACCACTTTAATTTCCAAATAACATTTGCTTCAAGTATTGTAGTAAAAAAGTCTCCAAAAATTGTGAGAAAGCAGTTTCTGTAATAAGATGATTGGCTTCCCATTATGCAGCACAGAAGCCAATATTTCCAGAATACATCACTGACTGACACTTAGGTGGGTGCTGACCATGGGGTCCATTCTCCTGATTCTCTTTGTTCCAAATCTCTCTGTCTCTGACAAGTGGTTCCTCTGGGGAATTATTGTATAAAACCTCTGTACATATTTGATGGCACTGCTCGGCCTTTCTATCCTGCACCTTGGTTGTCTGCTTCATTTTCAATGTCTCTCTAGGCTGGAACATACCGAGGTTTGTGCCTGTGCAGTCAACACGATGGGCAACTCCATCTGCCAGATTAGGTGTTGCTGGTTTGCCTTCACCTTTCTGTTTTGGTAATTTTGCTGGTAGTTATGAGGACCCCTTTGACATGGATAATTGTAATGATTTGCTGCAGATTTGCCACCATGGATCATAACAACACCAGTGACAGTTACCTTAATTCCCTTCTACTTCATCAATCTTTTACTTCTATGGCAATCTCTATCTAGGGTGATTTTTTCATGGCACCTTCTTTGGTGCCATTTCTGTTGATTAAGCCATATCGTTTTTTCACATTAAACCATTTGACAGGCCCAAAAATGAGTTGGAATGAACTTCTTCTTTCCCATGGCGGCCACCCATTTTGTGTCAGGCTTGTTCTCCAAGGTGTTTATACTATACATTGTGAATTTATCTACTCCTTCTTCTTCATCATAATTGGAGCCTTCTGAATCATAAAGGGGTTTCTTGCTTTTATATGTTTTGATTATACTTCCTATATAATATTTAGAGTTACATGCAACTGTGGCCCGTGTACAACATTCATTATACCTTTGCATAATACACAACCTCTTCTCCAAGAGTCCTAAAATAGGGAAAAAGGTGAGTATTATATGAGAACTTTTACAGCACATAATCTGTAAGGAAAGGCTGGTACCCTTTGGCCTGCGGGCAAGCAAAGCCAATTGCCCCCCTCGTGTGTGTTTGTATACATACACACTGTCTTTACACATTCGCTCACTCACACACACACACACACACTTACATGGAGTCTGTCTTGCTCCCTGCTTGCTCCCTGCTTGCACGTGGTGTGAGCTACTGCGTTGCTACTGCTCGGTCACATAAAGTTTATGTTTATACTATTCCACACCTCTCTGCTTAGCCTGGGGTGGACTTGGGGGTTATGGTCACATAGCACGTGGATGGGCATTCGACCAGCAATTGGGCATTTGCCTCTTGTTCAAAATGGCCAGGCCGGGCCTCGCCCTAGCAGTTGTTGACCAAAAATGTTTCCCCTGACCCTGATCCTGTTTGCCTCAACTACCCCTGTCTTTTGGTAAAACAAGTAATGCTCCTTCACTTTCCTGGTGGCCGCCATGGCAACTTTCGCAGTTTTATAAAGAAAGAAAATTATATGTACCTCATCTTGGAAATTGGTGTACTGTTTTTTTTTCCTGCACATGTTTTGTATGTATGCTTTTATATTTCTTATATGCTTATATGTATTCTATGATTACAGATTCTGGCAATGTGAAACCACTAGAAGGTGTAAAAATCCTGGACTTGACCAGGTATTTTAAGATTACTATAGAGGGAAAATATTACAGATCTGGGGAGGAAGATGGTTACAAAATGTCAAGTAAGGGTAAAAAGACTTGGGAGAAAACATGGGGTCACTTAGATGTTTTTAAGGAAAACAAAGAAATTTCTAGCTATGCTAACATAATTGCAAAAGGGGTTTTTAATGATCAGTTAGCCTTTTAAACCTGGATTAGCGAACACAATGTGCCATTGGAACACGGGAGGGATGGTTGTTGATAAAGGGCCTCTGTACACCTATGAAAATATACCATTAAAATAAATCATCGTCATTTACAACATTAAGAACATCTACACTGTAATTCTCACCAATTTGATGTTAACAACATTAACACTGATGATGGACAAAGTTTGCTTTTCTTTGAAAAACAAGAACATTTCTAAGTGGCCCCAAACTGTAACTCTCTCATTTCCAGAGAACAGTCTAATTCATGTTTGTTTTAGTTATTGGCACTATGAAATATATTATCCACACCGCATATTCTATCAAACAAGTATCAGTAAGTTAATGCCTCAATTATATTTTTTAAACCAGGCCTCCATTTCTAATCCAATAATTAAAGTTGCCTTTTTGTTCCATTTACATCCTAAAGGGCAAAAAGAGAGCAAACAAAAGTTACATGTAAAAAATGGCATTTACAAAATATTTGACTACTTTATATATAAAAAGAAATAGTATATCCTTTTAAAACTGATTATTAATACATTCTGAAGTAAAATTTCCATGTCATCCATAAGTGTTGAACTTATTTTTTGTAGGGTGCTTGCAGGACCATTTGCCACAATGATTCTCGGAGATCTTGGTGCAGAAGTCATCAAAGTAGAAAAACCAGGTAGCCTCATTTGTATAATCAAGTTTTATTATCACTTGAATACCTTGATACTCACAAATATAGTATAAATGCGAGTCAGTTCTATGTCACACACACAGTGATCTTGTATTGCATCGATGAACTCATGGAGAGAAATCATTATGCTTGTTCCAATAGTGGTTTTAGTTTTTCTGTTTTATTTTTTTACTTACTTTTATTAGCGTTCCTTAGCGTTGCCTAGGAAAACAATGTTTGTACATCATATATAGCCTGTAATGGATGCTTTGTGTCTAATATTGTAGTTATTCAAACAAAATTGTATTTCTGGGAAAATTGTTGCTGATAAACAGTAGAATTATCCCCTACCCCATTTAAGGTGAATGCTTAATATGTATCATACTGGACCATTGAGGGTGTCACATGTGGAAAACAAATAGCTTTATAGTATAATATTTTTATTTGATTTTTAATAAACGTTTTACATTTATTTTATTTCCATTGCAGGACATGGAGATGATACACGATCATGGGGACCTCCCTTTGTAGCAACTGAAAGTGTTTACTTTCTTAGTGTAAACAGAAACAAGAAGGTATGGACATAACAATACAATAAAGTTGTAACTGTGTTCTACAAGAATGAAAGATAATATAAAAACAGGGTACTTAGCTTTTTAACCCTCTATTCATTCATCGGAAGACATATTTCATATTTCATATTTCATATTCATCGGAACCACCATTTGTGGTTTTTATTCTTTTTACAGAGTACTTTTAAAGCTGTATCCCCAGAATTTGTTCTGTTTTTTCCACGGACATAACAATGTCACATATTAATAGGTTTCCACATTTTCGGTAAACAAGGAGTTACAAATAAGTCACGTCTTTGCAAAAGCTCATTGATTTATGTATTCTACAAGGCCACCAAAATGAATGTTTCCAGCGTGACTCCTTATAATACACAGTAAAAACAGAGCTGTCACTTTTCCTGTCCAGCACTTTACATTTCAGTACAATAAAGAAATATATATTGTTTTTTCTGATTAATATAAGAAATATTAAGGTAGTAGAAATTCACCTTATGTGATTACCATGAAAGCAGCCATCTTAACTGCTAGTGTGTCTCCAGTCAATATCAAGTAAAACACAATCAGTACAAACTATAGGTAGTTTTAATAAGTGTACTAGATAGGTCGGAAAAAAATTCTGTTTACCCTTTGGATATTATGAAATGATGAAACTCTTGTCAGCTCATTCTTTAGTGAATAAATCCATTGGTGTTTTCAATTATGTTTCTCTAACATTAAAACATAATGCTGTCCAGAAGGCTTTGTCTTCCCATTCCCTCAAGATTGTAAGCTTGCGAGCAGGGCTCTCTCCACCTAATGTATCGGTTTGTCTTAGTCTTGTCATACCCCTTGTATGTATTATATAATAATAATAATAATAATAATAAAATTCACATGCAAGATTTGATGGTACATGGCCCCTTCCATCGTCCCTTTGATGTGCTGAAGGTGTCCTGGACCTTAGCAGAAAAACACCCACCAAAGCATTATGTTTCCACCTCCATGTTTGACGGTGGGGATGGTGTTCTTGGGGTCATAGGCAGCATTCTTCCTCCTCCAAACACGGCGAGTTGATGCCAAATAGCTTGATTTTATTCTCATCTAACCACAATACTTTCACCCAGTTCTCTAAATCATTCAGATGTTCATTGGCGAACTTCAGACGGGCCTGTACATGTTCTTTCTTGAGCAGGGGGGCCTTGCGGGTGCTGCAGGATTTCAGTCCTTCACGGCACCTTGAATTCATTAACAAGATCATCCTGTGTAGTTCTGGGCTGATTCCGTTCTCATGATCATTGAAACTCCACGAGGTGAGATCATGCATGGTGCCCCAGACCGAGGGAGATTGACAGTTATTTTGTGTTTGTCACCTTCTCACCAAGCTGCCTTGACGATGGTCTTGTAGCCCTTTCCAGCCTTGTGTAGGTCTACAATCTTGTCCCTGACATCCTTGGACAGCTCTTTGGTTTTGGCCATGGTGGAGAGTTTGGAATCTGATTGATTGGTTCTGTGGACAGGTGTCTTTTATACAGGTAACAAGCTGAGATTAGGAGCACCCCCTTTAAGAGAGTGCTCCTTATCTCAGCTCGTTACCTGTATAAAAGACACCTGGGAGCCAGACATCTTGCTGATCGATAGGGGATCAAATACTTATTTCACTGAGTAAAATGAAAATCAATTTATAACTTATTTGAAATGTGTTATTCAGGATATTTTTGTTGTTATTCTATCTCTCACGGTTCAAATAAACCTACCATTGAAATTATGGACTGATCATGTCTTTGTCAGTGGGCAAACTTACAAAATCAGCAGGGGATCAAATAATTTTTTCCTTCACTGTATCTTTTCAGCTCATCATCCTTTGAGGTGATCCTACTTGTTTCACATGATGGCTGCCAATTTTTTCATTCAGAAACAAGAATATAATATGGGGCTAGAAATGTGTATTTTCTGCCTGTACAAATATTACGCTTAACTATCCTATGTGTATTTTTATATGTATACAATTTTCTTCCTAGAGCATTGCTGTCAATATGAAAGATCCCAAAGGGACCAAAATTATTCAAGAGGTGCGTAAAGTACAGAATCATTTTTGTACTATACTAGATACTGGAATATAAAATTATATTTATTTTTGTCAATTATAATGTAATATCATTTATTATTATATAAATCATTTTTTATCACTGACATTTTTTAGACATATTCATTAGATTTTTTTTCTTCAGCTTGCAAAAGCCTGTGATGTTTTTGTTGAAAATTATATTCCGGGCAAACTAGCGGAGATGGGACTGGGTTATGGTGACATAAAAGAAATTGCCCCTCATATTGTTTATTGCTCTATTACAGGTAAGGTTAACTTTTTCTCAGCTCTTTATCCTGTTTTTTTTAGTTGTGTTATTAGTTTGTTGTTGTGTTCTTGAAGCAGAAGAATAATTTGCGTGTTAATGTTCAGAGTAATCTCAGGTGCCCAGTTGCCAAATGCATGGGTGCTGATCTTGGCTACTGGGTACAACATTTCAAAAAGAAACTGGAAATATTCACAAATCTAAAAGTCTGATGCTTAAAAATAAAGATTTTAGGCGGCTACCTGAAATGTGTGTTTATCTTGCACATACATATAAATACCACCACATTTAAATAATTGTTGTATCCTTTACACATAATTGTGTTAACCTTTCATGCAGCCGTCTCCGAACATGAACTTTGCAATTAAAACCAAAATGTTAAATTTTAATTTGTCTATAAACCAGAGGATTTCCAGTTTCCCACTGTATGTATTGTTGGCTCATGTTTAACGCCTTGACTTGTTTTTCTGTGTAAGCGGGGCCGATTCAAGGCTCTGGTGGGCCCTGGGCAAACAATATAATAGTGGGCTCCTGTCCTGTCCTGTAGTGGGGGTGGGCAGGTGCTGTAGTGGGAAGTACAGGGGCTGTAGTGTGTGTGGGGGGGCAGGGCTTGTAGTGGGGGGACAGACAGGGGCTTGTAGTGTAGTGGAGGGGATAGGTGCTGTATGGGGGGGTGAAGGATATAGTGGGGAAAAGGAGCGGAGGAAAAATTAGTTGATTATAAAAATCAAAACAAAATTTATTTAAAAAAAATCTTCGAAGATGGCCGCTAGATGTGTGGCCATGTTTGAATTCCACTACCACGGACAGCGAGTGATTAAAAGCGCAGAGGGGGCAACAAATTGGGTGACCACATTTTTTTTCTGCCATTCAGGGACACACTATGAAGCAGATGAGATTACACAAATAGGTCTATATTTATATAAATATATATATATATATATATATATATATATAATTTATACACTGATGCACACCGTCACATACACATAAAATACATTTTATATATTTTTTATATATATATATTCTATATATATATATATAAATCTCACAGTCACACACATAGTCAGACATAACTGGTGCTGGCTGCAGCTTACTCTTGTGATGTGTTGTTGTGAAGGAGGAACTCAGCCTATCAGGAGAGGCTTCTGAACTCGTAGGCAGTCTCTCCTGATTGGCGGAGGTCTCCTTCACTCAGACTCCTCATTCCGGGACAAGGCACCCGGGACCCAGGACTTAAAGTCTCGTTGCGGGACTGTCCCGGGCAATCCGGGACATGTGGTCACCCTAGCCCCAAACTGGCAGTATGACTGTCAGTGGGCGCCCGAAGGTTAGTGGGCCCTGGGCAACTGCCCACTTTGCCCGCTGAATAAAGCCGCCTTGTGTGTAAGAAGTGGTATAGAGCCCGCTCTTTTTCAACTAAGTCTGCACTTTGCTGACTGTCTTTTGCTTACTAGAGTAGGGTGTTCCAGGTTCTTGAATTTTAGAAGTAGATGCTGGCCTATACCACAATGATGAGTTAGCTTAATATATTGGTCTATACTGGTTTATTCTGACCCATATGATGGTATTTTAAGTAGCGCTGAAATGAAACCCATTAGAAGAAGTAAACTAATAGTAAAATTGTAGACACACATAGAAGGTCATGAAAATATGGCTACCACAAAACTGAAAAAGGGTTCTGGGAAAATTATGCCCATCTGGTGGGCGTGAACTGGCCGTAGGGCTGGTGGGCTGGTTTATTTTTAATGCTCGGGCCTATTTTTGATACCACTACAACCATGCCATCTTGCATACCTTATACTTTTTATAAATTTTTGTACTAATTTATTCTGAACTTGGTATTTAGTTGTGTCCCATAGTCCTTACTTTGTGCCCTAGAGTCCATATATTCCACAAACTCTGGCATGTCCTTATCAGACAGTTATGTGGCTACATTAGTTTATTGAGAAATGTTTCACTTACACAAATATGACTGCTTTTGTTGTTATACTATTTTCTTGACCACAGTTTATGACAATGCTCCATCTAGTGGCTGTTTATTGTTACAATAGTATTTCTAAATATCTTCACAATTTTGGGTACTTAAAAAGAGACACATCACTAGGTAAAGCCTTTCATTATTGTAACTTCCGTTTGAATGTTCACTGCCTGCAGCTTACTTTCTCTCTGTCCTGATGGCCAGAACTGGTTGCCAGTAGTAAATACTGTCAGATCCTTGCTTCCAACATTTTAGGCAGCCAGACCCTGTTTAACGGCAGATCAAAAGCATTTGGCCCTTTCCCCATACCCCAGGCTAAACACCTTGCAGGAGATGCATTCAGCCGGTTGCCCGAACGTGATTCACATTCAGTCAGCTCCAATGAACATTGCGCGCAGGAGTCTCTTTAGTTGGCGGTGCTCATGTGTAAAGTCTTCCCATCGGTTTTAATGGAAGCACTTTCCTGATTGGCTTTTCTTTATATTTTTTTTTTTGTTTTGGAGGAATGCATATTATAGTACTCACAGAGTACTTTAATATGCATTCTTCTATAAGAGGGGTATCCTTTTAATGTTTTTTAGATGCAGTAGGCATACGGGCAAGTGGACGTATTTACCAAATGGGGTGGAGCGTAGTGCTTACCTGACAAAAATTCTAACTTGACAAAAAATCAGTTGGTGAACATTTTTGAGGAAGTTCACACATTAATCTATTTTTTTTTTTTATCCTACTTCGTACTTAGATTTAAGTCATTAATGACCTGTCTAGCACAAATAGTGTTTAACATCATGGAGACCAGGGAGTAAGATTCCTAGGTTAATTGGGCAAAGTATAAACATGCATCATATTTCTGATCAAAGTCAGAGGCAAGTACATTTCCTGGATTCAGGAAACTGGCATGTTTTCAGATTCTCAAAGAGCAAAAGGTCGTTTCATAATAGCAGGGATGTTTATTTTATTGTAATTAAACTGTGGATGGTTCAGTTGAAAAAAGGCAAATCTTTGTTTACATGAATTCGGTTCCCATGTGGTATACCCACTTAAGGCAAAATAACCAAAAATGGAAGGTTCTTAAGATCTTAAAATTTTACAAAAGCATATTTATTTCTTCCTAGAATTATCATCCTTTGAATTCAATGCAGGGATTTATATTGGTATTTCAGCTTTCATCTGACTTAGCTTCAAGTTTTATTTTTCTTCTTAGAATTATCATCCTTTGAATTCAATGCAGGGATTTGTATTGGTATTTCAACTTTCATCCGACTTAGTTTCCAGTTTAATAATTTCATGGGAAATGTAAGGGGTATTACAGATGATTAAACCTAAACAAACCAAAGCCCCCAAAACTAAAATAATCAGGGCTCGTGTATTTTCAGAATGTGAGAACATGTTTCCGCTATAGAAATCCAGCTTCCATAATGTAGAAAACATACAAGTTTAACATGACCTGTTCACTGCTATTAATAGTCAAACACAAGTTTGCGAGGTAGCAGAGCTTTAACCTCCATGGGACAAGGGGGCAGGGGTGGACTGGGGCAGGGGGGCGGCAAATGCCCCCTTGGCTGGTCAAAATTGCTCACAAAGGGCAGGAACGCAGCCAGATCCCACAGTGTGCGAGTTGCCAGAGAGAAAGCTGCCAGTGAAGTAAGGGAGATGGAGGGAGCTTGTGAGTGAGGGGTAAGGGAGGGAATATGTATGAATGTGTGTATGTTTGTTAGAATGAGAATGTATGCATAAGTGTGTGTTAACGTACAGTAAGTGTGTATGTGAGCATGAATGTGTAAGTGTTTGTGTGTTAGCATAGACTTTACTTTACATTTAATTGTAACTGCCTTTGACCTAAACTTGAACAATATACTGTTAGGACCTAATATAAAATGAATATGGGGATTAAATACCAAAATCAATTTCTGCGATCTGATGTGAATCAAATAAAAAATAAATTAAACTTAACTTTTATTGAAATATCCTAAACAAAAAATTGAAAAGGAACTTCCCAAGGGAATGCAGGCTAACAACTATATGGGTACCTTTATCCTTCCCTGACTCATGTCATGGTGAATCTAGTTACTTCATTTGTGAGCCGGATTATATTTCAAAATGTGTGTTATTCTCAAATTACAAAATTAACTGGTGGCTTTGCATAAAAAGAGGCATGGTAACAACTCAAGAATGAACAGCAATTAAATAGCTTGTCGTATGATTTGTTTTAGCTGACTTGGGCCATCACAGAGGGCCCACCATTACACTTGGGTCTCAGATACCTACTTATGAGATTTCATAATGATGAAAAATGCTTAAAAATGGCTTTGTAATATAGAGGGTTTTGTAAAATGTAAGATTAAACAGAGGCAATGGTGACATTTTGCGTAAATAGAGAACAATAATGTATTCAAGTACATATTCTGTATATGTAGCTGTTGTCCTCAAGTAGGATTACGCTGTACTTCTAGGCATACTGAATCCATATACAAACCTCTCGACATTCACAGTTTGATTCTCACTGATGCCTCCTTTCCTCTTAAACACATACTGCACACTACATGTCATATGTGATGCCGGATCTATGTGCGCAGGACAATAAGACAGAGAGACTCAAAGGGACAGCATTTCATGGAGAAACCTGCCACATGATCTGTTTTCATTATTGTTTGTATTATATTTTACGTAAATGTATTATTTAACAAAAAAAGTAACGGCAGTGATAGTTGAATGGTAATTCTCATTTACTTTTTGCATTGTTTCATTCAGTAATGCTAAGTCTTAATAAGCAGGTTGTGTTTTAATGTTTCTGCTTTCATTTCTGCTGATGTCGGTGTAGAACGTGACACAATGAGGCTTTGTAAGTAAAGTATTTTGGATGCTTGGACACTCCATCTTTTTCATGGATAAGATGGATATTAAAGTTTTTAACGCTTCTGAAAATCCATTCAGCAGTGCTGTTCAATTACTATTACGTATAGCTGTATCACTAAAATAATCCAGTTGGTATCTAATGTATCTTTCCAGACTCTTAAGTATGAGTGCTTCCCTGCTATTATAAAGTGTCATACCTGAACATGTTTTCGTGCCAAGTTGTATTTTATGTCTGCATTCCCTACTTTAAGAGATAATGAGAATAAATGTTAATATCCCGCAAGGAAGGGCCTGCAAAGATGCTTGGTTTCACGTTTATGTCCTTTACTTTCCAGCTGGATGTATGTGGTCTGTGGTTGGATGACCGAAGGCATTTACATGACCTCTATGAAAGGTCATCTGATCTGAATGATATCATGCAGTTCATTTATAATTAACAATATAACATCACTTGAGTGGGTTTATTGCAAATATGATAACACGCCTTGAGCTCTTCCTAAGCTCTATTTGTTTATTTTTAATGTTATTTAGGTTTCATTCTTCTATTTGGCTTTTTTATATCAGATAATGCTAGCGTCAGAAACAATAATTTGTTTTAGGTTACAGTGGAGAAAAGAACAGACGTTTAAAGGATGGTTTGTAACCGCCTCCTTGCAACCCAAACGTTCCTGTCAGGATAACATTTCAAATGGAACTAATGATACTCTTCAGATTCTAATCATAGGTTAGGTGCTATTCATTAAAGGTCGAGTGAATGCTCCTTGGCTGCCAAGTTGTGTTTGTAGTAGCAAACTGGCACGAGTTGGTCAAAAAGTAAGACTTGCAACGTCTTACTGCAAATACCGTATTGGCTCGAGTATAGGCCGCATCCGAGTATAGGCCCCACCCTAAAAGTAAGCCACTCTGCCCCCCCGAGACATGCTGCCACTCTGTGTGTCCCACTCTGTGTCGTTGTCCCCCGAGATATGGTGCCACTCTGTGTGTCCCACTCTGTGTGTGTGTGTGTCCCCGAGATATGCTGCCACTCTGTGTCCCCCTCGAGATGTGCCCCCCCCTAGATTTAGGCACCGGAAGTTGTATACCATTCTGCGTAGAATAGATGTCCCCCGCCGGCCCCGCAAGACACCGGGGACTCCGGGAGTCTGCACTGGTAAGGAGGATTGTTAAAGCTTACCACGCAGAGGTTCACCGGCGAGCGTAAACAACCTCCGGGCAAATACGGTATATATTTTTTGGACTGGCAGCATACATGTCTCACATCAACTTAACTGCAGCACTGTTGAGTTGATTTGATTAAAAAACCAAACAAGGAACTCAGGGATTTTTTAACCTCCAAATGTTTTGTGAGTTGTGCAAGTGTGAATAATGGATGCATGCAGTCTGTTCTCCAACCACTTGGTGCCACTTGTGCAGGGGAGTGTGGGTATTATTGTTATTAATCATTGATTTATATAGCACTATCATATTCAACAGCACTGTACCATGGATAAACCGGACACAACAAATATTGCATCACAGAACAATTTGGACTTAAACGGTCAGAATGCCCCTGCTCAAACAAGCTGAGGAGCAATCTAGAAGAAGGTGGGGATATATTACACAGGTGAAATGTTTGAGGTAGATCAGCCAAAAAAAAATATATACCAGTTTAAACATTGTTAAATTACTTTTTGGTACCTCAAGTCCCGGAGCAAATTTTTGCCCTTTTTGTCGGTTCAGCGATTATTCTCCTTTCCTGTGAATATTGTACCTATGTAAACTATATATTGTTTTTTTTAAAGAAGAGATATAGCTTTCTTTTGATACCATAGTTGGATGATTAGCTGAAAATTTAGCATGAGAAATTTAGTAAAAACTAGCGAAAATTTAAAAAAAACAAGTTTATCAATTCAGGTGTCCTGATTTCAGAAATACCTAATTTGTATAGATTTTCCATACTTTCCCAGCATTTATAGGCTTAAACTTATGGCTTAACGAGTTTGGGGGTTGTTTACGGGGGCAAGAGGGTTATACTGGGTAGATGGGATGTAAGGTTTTTTAATTTTTTATTATCATCTTTTTTATATATATATTTTATTTTTTTATTTTATTTTTTATATTTTGTTTTTGTATTTTTTATATATATATATTTTTTAAATGGTTAGTGGTCCTCTTAGGGACCTCTTGAACATGTTATCAATGCCAGTGATGTCACAATGACATCACTTAGCTCACTTTATTGTTTTTTTTATTATTATTTATTGTATTATTTTAATAATTTTTTTGTTATTATTTTTTTAAATGACTAACCGTTTTTTCCCCTTCGTTTTCTGTTTCAGCATGGGAGGAGGGTGAGAGACATGGTTTCTTACTCTCCTCCCAGCGATCCCCCTGCACCGATCACACTGTGATCTCTATGCAGGTCCTCACAGACGTGCATAGAGATCGCAGCGTCTGTGCCTCATCGGAGGACAGGATATCTCCTGCAGGGGATATCCTGTCCTCCAATGAACTTCCGGGTGACGTCAGCAGTGACGCAACCCGAAAGTGAATGCCCGATTGCGCGGTCGGCATTTAAAAATGTAACAGCTTTCCGTCTTTTGTGCTCTGAAAAAAACCCTCATCTTATAATTGATAAAAAATCGATTCAACTAATTTTATCGATTAGTTGTTGCAGCCCTACACTAAAGGAATTTGTGAACATTTAGTGATATGGAAGTTCTTATTCTGACAATATCTGCAAGATCCAATGTTTTATTTGCAGTTTTGTGCACCAGATATTTCATGAGTAAAGATAGAATCACAATATTATTTGCATCTAAATATTTTTGCACTTTAAAAAAATGCTCTTTGACATATGCTTATTTAAAAACATTTTTTATATCATTTTCTTTTAGATTTAGATTAAATTCATAATCCAAAATAAACAGTAGATGGTGCTGGTTAGCGATCTTAATGATTATATAGTTACAATGTTTTGTAAGAAAGTTTTTCTCAGGAAACAGTAGGCAAAAAATTATTTTGACATGATACAATATGTAGTATGTGATTGTTTAAAGGTTCCAAATGTACTTTCATTTTTTTGCTTGTAATTTAGGGGCCACCAATAAAAAGCAGTGTTTTTGTTATTAATTTTAATAATCTTTTCCCAAAAAATTAATTTTAATATTGTTTTGCCATTTTTTTCACAACACCTTAAACTCTATTCTGCATCAAGTTCAATTTGCCGTTACTGAACTGAAGTCATTTGTGAGACTTTTTTTTTTTTTTTACATTTTCTGGTAGCCAAATAAAGTCTCCTAAACTTTCATCTCAAGCAAGTCATATGTAAATATGTGAGTTGTTTTGCCAGGGTAGGTATGGAAGTGTATGCAACCAACCACTCAACTTTTTTTTTGCTTGACAAGGGGGTAAAAACTGGCCAGGGCAACTATCATATCCGCCACCTTGCACTTTCCTGCAGGGGTGCGGTGAAGTGGGTGCAGCGAGGCGCCCAACGGGGCTATGTAATGCTGGGAGTAGAGTATTTAAGTGTATACTGGTGTATACTGTAGTGTCAAAGTTAGTGTGTATGTGTGTAAATGTATAGTGCTGGAGTCAGTCTGTGAGTGTGTGTACATACTGTAGTGTCAGAGTAAGTTTTTATGTGTATATGTATAGTGCTAGAGTCAGTGTGTGTGTGTGTAAATGTCAGTATATCTACTGTATTTTAGTGCCATATTCAGTCTGCATGAGTGCATTGTGTTAGAATAGTGTATGTGTATACGAACCATATAGGATTCTAATATTTTCTCACAAGAGACACCTGACCAGACTAGCCCTTCCAGGGGCTATGGTATCATGACTGGTCTGGTGCACCATAATTCTATTAACATCCTGTTTCTAGCCCCGATCTGTACCCTACCAATGCCCCACCATAACCCCCCCAATTTACTCTGCCTGACTTGCATATTACTTCTATATCTCCAGTAGTTGGATATGTGGAGTTTTCTTCTGCTGATTCATTTTTTTTGTTATGGGCCAAATATGGATAATCGTTCAATTCTGAGATGTGTTTGGCTTTGTTGCAGATGATTGGGTCATGGACACCCATGCGAACTGCAGGAGCACTTACTGAAATAGCTGGTCGTACTTTCTGTCTCAGCTATTTGGCTGAGATGGGTGCTGACATCTTCTGGGTGGGCCTGTAGCTGAGATTGCAATCTGAACAGCCACGCCATGTTTTTCTCACATGTTTTGTGCCATTTATGCACTTTTGGACATAAACTCAAAAAAGTTGCTAGGCACAGCATGCCTGTTGAGTCGCAAGAAATGTTTTTACATAGGAAGTTTTAAGTTGTATAAACTTATCAACAGATTGGTGATGTTGTACGTGTTTTTATTCTAAAAATGATATATTCTGGAAACCCACTTCCAAAAGTGGAAAAAAAGTTCCCAGAAGGTAAAAAATATTTTTCCGTTTTTATTTTTTATGAGAATATCATAAATCTTTAAAAATATAGATCTGTTCTTATTCAATGCAACTGAAATACATTAAGAGATTTTAATATTCCATATAATTCCTTAGAGATAATTCCAGCTCTCCATCAAGCACCATCACTGAATTGAGGCATTACTGTTAACAAGCTTAGTAAAATAATCTAGCCAACACCATGAAGATACATCAGTTTGTAATATAAAGAGTGTAGCATTCATTTACAATGTGTTTTCTATTCAGTTTTTTTAATTTAGGTTAATTAAATCTGGCAAGCTATTGTGGGGAAAGAAATGTAATTATAATCTACACTAGGCATGGCATGGCAAAGATCTGCTAACAACAGTTCCTCCTCATAACAATTACACATACAACACTATGTTTTTTTTTTGCTAATTTTAGCATAAAAAACACGCTACTCCAGAATTTGTCATGATCATGTCATCCAATTTTGTCTGATCTAACGTAGCTGGTTGTGCTAACATTTGAGCTACTTGCAATATATTAGAGAGTGTGGGACACTATTCATTTGAAACATTCATGTTTTTAGTGTGGGTATGAACTCCCTGCTGACTATACTGCATAAATCCAGAATTGGTATCTCTACTGTAATGCTAATGCCATGTAATGCTCAAATTATCTCACCTTCTTTTGTGCATACTATTATGAATTTGCATTACAAACCGCTAATTTGTGTAAGTTGAAGTTTTGTTTTCTAACATGTTTTCATTTTCAAACTGTTTTGCTGTTTTAAAGGCTATGGACAGACAGGCCCGATGTACAAAAGAGCAGGTTATGATGCTGTTGCCTGTGCTATGTCTGGACTTATGCATATTACGGGACCTGAGGTAATTTTCATTAAATTCATTATGGTGCTCTGAAATAATTACAGTCCTTAATGCCATTTTCGGGTTTAGAAAGGAATAGTAAGCGAGAGATATCTACATCCTTCATTGGCCTGCATTTGTTGCTGTTGTCACCTGTCAGCGCTTACTTCACAACAACCCCCCCTTTGTTGTATCTATCCTCATTTGTGTCAATGTAACAAAGCCCAGGTTGTTAAAGGGTCCTTGAATTGTTTAAAATACCCTGTTTCTTTTGGCATTCAGGATGGTGATCCTGTCCGTCCAGGAGTGGCAATGACTGACCTTGCAACAGGACTGTATGTTCATGGAGCAATAATGGCTGGTTTGATACAAAGAAGTAAAACCGGGAAGGGAATGCACATTGACTGCAACCTGCTTTCATCACAGGTAAGCCTGCCAGCTCTCATAAAATAACTGGTATTTGATACCAAGTGTGTTCTGCCAGTGTGTTGGTTTCCATGTATTTATTCTGCATGGATGGCAAACTCATTGAGTAGCAAAATATAATGCTCATTGGGTAGCTGCCGACTCTTTAGAGACTTCACACATGTCCTCTCCATGGTATTAATTGTGTTGTTGCATTGTGTAGAATGTTGTACTCGGCTTGTACTGGATCCCAGTCTTTAATAATGAGATAGAGCGGCCTGCAATAGCACAGATCTCTATTTACCGTACCTGCTCGATTATAAGATGACCCTGATTATAAGTTGACCCCCCCAAATTTGAATATTAATTCAGGAAAAAATAAAAAACTTGAATAAAAGTCTACCCTGAAGGAAAAATGTTTTACTAGTAAATATTCACGTGTGAACAATTTTTTTCAGATTTAATAAAAACTATGAATGAGAAATCTATTTCTTGTTTTTATTCTGTTTAATTTGCCAACCTGCCCCCCCCCAGTTATACACATCTGAGCCCAGTTATGCACATCTTCCCCCAGGCTTGCCACTCTGCTCCCCAGATATGCCTTATACCCCCTATATGCTACTCAGCCCCCCCGATATGCCACTCTGCTCCTCCCAGACTTAACAATGCATCCCCAGACTTGCCCCCCCCGCTTCAGACTCCCTGGTATCTAGTGGGGGTAGCCGGTGGATGTTTGTGCGATGTATGTAGACACCCTCTGCTGCCCGGCACCTCTGCCAGGGCTTCTATGAGGGAGTGCTGAAAGATCATGTCACACCAGCGCTCGTTCATAGAAGCCCCAGTGGAAGTGCTGGGAAGCAGGGGAGGTTGTCTACGTGCATCGTGCAGACTTCCACCGGCTGCCAAAAAGGAGGATCCAGGGGCTCTGCAGCGATGCAGGGGATCAGGTTCTTAATCTTATAGTCAGACCTCTATTTGAGGTCTGATTATAAGGCGACCTTGAATATAAAACGAGGGGTATGGCTCCCCAACTAGCCCATGTTCCCTACACCTACAGAAGCGGAATTGTGGAGAGCCCAGTTCAACAGCTGTGCAATGATCGAATATTTGGACTGTCCTGCAGAACATGGATTGGTTGGGATGTATCCAACAGAGACAATGCTTTTAAAGATATTAAGATATGTGTATGAGGATTAAGCAACTGTTTTTAACCACCAGTTTTTAATACATTTTATGGCTTTAAATCATAGACTTTAAATGTATAATATAAACTAATAACTAGTATTTTCAAAAGTACAAGTTCAAGAGTGAGGGAAGAGAGAACCAAAAGAAGAAAAGACAATGTTACAGCTCAAACACAAGGAAAAAACTTGTTTTCAAATAAAATTAAAAAAAACCAAATTGGTTCAGGGAGCCATGTGTTCATGTTCTCTTCCTAAAGAGGACCACAGTAATAAAAGTGAATGCTAGCCAGAACTTTTTATATAATGAAGAAACAAGAAGGGGTGTATAGAAACATAAGCAATAATAATAATTCTATTGCATGTTTTGTTACATTTTAAAATACTAAATGTCTTTTTTTTCAAATTCTTTACTTTATAAGATTATAAGCTTCTAATAAGGGCTTTCTAACTTTCAAACAGCTTTGCAAAGCTGAAAGTTGAGTTTGAGTTCTTGGTGAGTAATAGCTGGTGGGCAGTGTGCGTCTCTTGGGTTTATATATAATTGTTTAAACCACCAAACCCACTGGCCATGGAATGAAGGGTTATAAGGGCGTAGGTGATCTCTATACTCCCAGGGTTTTTAGTGCTTGTCACCTTCTTGTTTGATAGGGGGTCTGTTTTCTTGGCATTGTCATGCCCAAGGCCAGATCAAGGAGCTTGGGGCCCTGGAACACTTATAGTCAAAAGGCCCATCTTTTCTTTCGCCCAACTATTTTTCCCAGCTCAACATAATAAAACATAACAGACAATAAAACACTAAACTGTTTATATCAGGTTCCTCTACATTCTGCTCATATTTAAGCATTGACACCGCATTATGTCCCTCCTAATGATTGGCCTGGCCACTTCACATGTGCAAATCATGCTTCACTGTAAAATAGAGACTTTACTTTTGCAGTCAATGAAGTGTCAATCTGTTGTAATATTGGAAAAGACTTAGCTTTTCTGCTAGTATCTGACAGTCCCTCACACTAACCTAGAGATCACAGGCTGCACAGTTTATGACATCAGTGGTACGGCTCAGGCTACTACAAATCAAGTAAGTGTAAGGTGGGGGACTCAGGCCTCATCTACCACTCTGGGACCCTTAAGCTATTGTTCTCTGTGCTCCACAGTTAATCTGGCACTGGTCATGTCAAATGTCATTCTGCTCACATGACCTTGCCTGCAACATGAATTTTATTTCAGTGGAATTCGCTTTTGCCTACTACAAGCAATTCATATTGCAACTGTAGGCTGTTGGGGGAACTAAGGACACCCAAGGAAAACTTCAGGCATGTTTTTAGCACATTACTTAAAATAGATAAATAGATCTTAAATAGACTCCAGTGCCCTCTGTTGATGGTCAGGTTTTCACTCATATCCATTATTTTCCAACCAAAAAGACTTTATGCTTAGTACAGATCTTAACAAATGTACTGTTACAAAAATTAGAGCCAAAGCATCATTAGTAATTTATCACTCCACAATCCAATAATAATGTATAAACTGCAATATTTAGATTTATGGAGTGTCAGTGTTCACTCATTACCCATAATAGGATTGTCTGGGTTTCTATGGTTTGATTGATTAACCCCTAGAGAATTGTGTTTTGTACAATGTGATCTCCACATGTAACTACCAAGAAAATGAATATTAATGAATTTAGCTGTGTCTCAGTCCATCAAATCTGCTGCTATTCATTTTGACATTTAGTGTTTTATTGTATAGTAGCAGAAACACAAAAATCAAGTTCATTTTCAGAAGAAAAATATATAACTGGATCTGGTTTCAAGCTGGTCCCAAGTTTTCAAGCAGAAGCACATCTTAGAACTGTGTATAATTGACATCATTAAAGAAAACAAGAAAAAAAAGTGTTAACACTTATTGAAATTCAAGGTTTGTTTGAAGAACCTGGTTTTAATTAAATATAGGAAGGATATGAACATTTCCAAGAAATTCCTTAAGCCACAACTAAAGAATTGGAAAACTTTTCAAGTAATTATAACCGCATTCAAAACCTACTTCCTTTCATGGAAGGCTGCTTTCTGAGCTGTCTTACCTACTTGATGCCAATGTGAACACGTCTCCACAGGTCTGTCTTGTTGAGAGGTACATAGTTGGCCCTCCTTTTAAAACCTATGTAGTGTTACCTTCAAAACTCTCCTTTGGATGTGTAACTCTCCTTTACTGTAACACCCTTAATGTGAAAATTTGAACTCATCTTAATAAAGAATTCAAAAATTACTAAAAGAGAAGAAAATAAGTATTTTTTAGAACAGCGAGTATACAATTGCAGGGTGAAATTTAGTATGGCTGGGGCAGATTCTATAAAGATCAACAGAAACCTAACAGTATTTGCTGTGTTCAATGGTTGGTCTCTTCAGAGAAGTATGTAATCTATCCTATTAAAATGTAATCTATCCTGTTAATATCCACAACCTGTATTTTGGGAAATAAACCTTCCTCTGTCCCCACCATCAAGATCTTCAGGGTATCTCCTGTCTCATTTTCCTAATAGATTGTTTGCTTGCATAAGCAAATCACTCTTCTCCTGTAAAGAGTATGTTGTGTTCATATTCTCGATTCTGATATTATTGTCAATTTGGAATTTTTGTAATATTGCTTTAAAATCTGCTGGCTCGCTATAGATAAAATATGATTTGATGTGTTAGGTCCACACTACATGTGTGTGCATGTGTCAGATTTTAGGAATATCAAAATGTCTCAGCTTTGGATCTTAAAAAAATCCTTATATTGCAGATATGGTAGACAAAGTCTGGCTAGTCATTTAGTGAGGAGCAGATTAATGTCGAGTAAGGTCCAGGAGCAGCACAGTTACTTGAGGCTCTGTGTATAGTGTATCATATCATTTTAAACTTACGATACTATATGACACAGTTACCTATTAATAGTTGTGTTTATTCCTGATCCATGTATATTTAAGCTTTTTGCAGTCCTGAGATTGCTGAATGCCAGGAGATATAGTCTGCCAATATCTATTGCCTGACAAGATTTGGGTCCTGCTTTGGATCAACTCTAACATTGTTAATTGCACCTACATACTTAATGTCAGCTAGAGTCACCTGAACCCATAGAGATGTCTGTTGGTTCAGGTGAAGATATTCAGAAATATGCCTTGTTTGGAGTATTCAAAGACAGTTGCTCTCAAGCTGTGATGTATATTGCAAGGTATTAACTTCTTACCAAGGCATAACTGAAACAATTCTGCAACAACAAGTTAGTAAAAAACAACAGACGAAGCCTTACTTTTTAATTTCTAATTCCCAGTCAATTCATCTGTTAGAATAATGCAGTCTGTGGTTACTTTATCGTTTACAATCTCAAATCAATGTCAGACACAGACATTTTTGTAAAGCCTGATCATCAGCTCCTAGCACACTTTGGAAAATACATACTAGTTGAGACACATAGCTACGGGCAGATTACTATGTAGTGGCACTTACACCCATAGAACTATTGCTACTACTTATACTAGCGAGTCTACTGATTGGGTAACTTGCACACAAATGGTAAACTATATTTACAGATTTGATTATGGAATGCAGTCACTATTATAGATTTAACACTTTATAACCAAAGTGTTTAAATGTGCATAGAAACTGGACTCAATCATGGTATTTCAATCAGACCCATTGCCACAGGTGTATAACATCAAGCACCTAGCCATGCAGTATGTATTTACAAACATTTGGGTTCTGAAGACCTTAGTGAATTCAAGCGTGGTACTGTAATAGGATGCCACCTTGACAGTAAGTCAGTTTGTGAAATTTCATCCCTGCTACATATTCCACAGTCAACTGTAAATGGTATTATTTGAAAACAGAAGCGCTTAGGAACAGCAGCAGGGATCACGAGTGCTGAGGCGCATAGTGCATAAAAGTTGCCAACGCTCGGCTGATTCCATAGCTGAAGAGTTCCAAACTTCCACTGACATTAATATCGGCACAAAAAATGTGCGGTAAGAGCTTCATGGAATGGGTTTCCGTGGCTGAGCAGCTGCTTGCAAGCTTCACATCACCAAGTACAATGCCAAGTGTTGGATCGAGTGGTGTAAAGCAGACCGCCACCTGACTCTGGGGCAGTAGAAATATGTTCAGTGGAGGGATAAATCACACTTTGTCCGATGGGCGAGTCTGGGTTTGGCGAATGCCAGGAGAACGTTACCTGCCTGACTGCATTGTGTCAACTGTAAAGTTTGGTGTATGAGGGATAATGGTATGGGTATGTTTTTCAAGGGTTGGGCCCCTTCCAGTGAAGGGGACTTTTTAGTGCTTCAGTATACCAAGACATTTTGGACAATGCTATGCTTCCAACTTTGTGGGCACAGTTTGGGGAAGGCCCTTTTCTATTCCAGCATGACTGTGTCCCAGTGCACAAAGCAAGGTCCCTAAAGACATGGTTGGATGCGTTTGGTGTGGAAGAACTTCCAGCAAACTAAGGTATGCATATTTCCACTGAAATTAAATATGCAATCAACTCTGTTATTTTAGCAGTTACATAAATAGGACATTTTGAGTTCCTATATTACAGATGGATTACAGTTAATTGAAACCTTTCAAGATGGTATTTTTATTTGCTATAATATTGGACTAAATGACATCACTGGTCATGTGTACACAAGAGAAAAATCTCCCCCGATTTCTCCACAGTAGAAATCTGTTGGTTTTATTTGTAGCTGGTCCCCTCTGATTTTGTCTATTTTGAGGAAACGTATGGTAGAGTTTGGTCAGTTGTCATTGGCAGATGTATATTAAACATTTTTTTTCTGCTCCCTTGTTTAGACTGTAAGCTGGAAAACTTTACCCAATTTCACCAAGCACTTCTCTTGCTTGGCTCAAAACAAATATAAAATTAAAAGTTTTCTAACAATTAGGGATACTAAAAGTTGGAATTTTTACACAAAACCCTTTGTAGATAAGTATGTCGATTAAGCCCAATGTCAGGGTTTTCATATACCCTATAGATAGAAGTACCTATGCACTAGTTTGGAAATTCATCTTAGAGTTACGTTTCAGACAGCTATTGCAAAATCTGTAAAGAGCCATCTCATTTATGGAGGGAAATATCTCAAAGCTGTTGTTTTAATATGTTACTCTGACAATCTTGCTAAAGATAGGTGAGGAGATAAGGTAAATATTTGGTATTGCTAGGTTAGCCACCTTTTGCCATATATACCAGTCTCTCTTGGGTAAAATAGCCATCACTTTAAATCAAAATCTTAAAATACTATTAGAGTGACAAAAAAAGAATACTCAGACTATAGCTAGTTTTAGAAAATAATTTTAATGATGTTTGATTTTGCAAAGATGACAGTTCCCCTTTAAGTATGAAGGGGCATGCAATGAATTACATGCAAAAGGTTAAATTACTTAATTAGTAAAAGAAAAGGCTGACTTAAAGGTGCCTGGCTGGAAATTGTTGATATTACTGTCACTAAGTTAAGCAGTTGGCAGTATGGGTTTATTAACACAAGTGCAGAACATAACATACAAGCAAATAGCCCTGTTTGAAGTGTTTGCCTTCATTTTTAGAATGACTCATCCAGTCTTTTTGCATTTATACTTATTTGTGCTGATATACAATCAAATGAGTCAGATGTTGTGTTGTAACAAATTATGTTTAGAATGCAATCCCAAACCCTATGTCTGTTTTTGCTGTCTGGATGCTTGACATTTAATATTTAATTTCCCTATCAGACATTAGCCAACTCAGCCATATCAGAATAATAAAGTTTCAAGCTTTGCTGATGTTAATATAAGTTCATGCACTATAAATTGACGTAAGGTAACTGCTCTGTTCAGCGGAGAATTGCTTAATCTAATTTTCCTACTGTCGCTTACTAAAATTAACTCATACGCAGAGTGCCTGGTGCTTTAAATAGATTGGGTGGACTAGTTATGGTATGTGTGTTTTGGAGATTTATCAGAAATTGCAAGATAACATATACATAGACGTCTTTCGACACATTTCAGCCTTTATGGGCCTCGTTGGTGGGTCCGGTTTGTATCCCTCTAGGCACAAGAGCATCTCAGACTTTTGTATGGTATTTCACCCTGCGGACATCTCTTGAGGCCTACATCACGGGAAAATGTGAGTCTAGAGGTGGATCTCCTTGCTCTCTTGCCTAGAGAGATACCAACTGGGCTCCACTCATGAGGCCCATTAAGGCTGAAATGTATATCTGGGGTTGTTGGCTCCCTCATGTAGAGAAAATGTTTCTCACACTTGTAGCACAATCAGACTGTATTGATAGAGATTTTTCCTCTGTAATGACACAAGAGAGTTAGAACTTGAGATACTCCTAAGCAGGGGAGTACTGTAGGACATGTTATAAAGCAACTGTCTGTTCTTGGTGAGCATCTTGGACTTGTTTTGTATGGCATAAAATACAAATTCACAGTATAATGACATAATTGGGTAGGTAGTTAGTTTGAAAAAAGATTAGACTGCATCATACTGCAGCCAACCATGCAGGTCAATGGATCCCAGACAAAAAAATACTACTACAGACATAGACAAAGCCTGTTGGTAGAATTAGTGCATGGAAAGAGTTTAAATACCAGCATTTCAAATATTCTGTGGTCTCAAGTTTTCAAAAATATATGGTTTGATGGGGTAAATTGAATGGGTTCAAAGATGTCCCAAATAGGACATGGGGCATGATAGCCACGTGTGAAAATTCTGATTTGAAAAACTGAATTGCTTGTGTTCCAAATGTGGCTTTTTGGCCCCTAAATAACCCCAAAACCTATGCTTTAGTGTTATCACTGTACTCAGGAGATGTTGCTGAACACATATTGGGGTGTTCTTTCATACTTAAAGTAGAATGTGTGTTAAAAACACACAAAAAATCACCACCACAAACTTTGACAAAGGCTGGTGGTAGAAGTAGTGCATGGAAAGAGTTTAAATACCAGCATTTAAAATAGTCTGTGGTCCCAAGTTTTCAAAAATATATAGTTTGATGCAGTAAATTGAGTGGACCGGGTTTAAAGATGTCCCAAATAGGACATGGGGGAAGGATGCAACTCCCAAATGTGGCACTTTAGCCCCCCAAATGTACCAGGAGCTGTATTTTACACCTAAAGTACATCGTGTGTGTGGAAATAAAAACACAGACGAAAAATTACTATCACAAACTTTGTAGACTTTGGTGGTAGGGTGGTTTGATGGGGTAAATTTAATTGGCTGGCTTCAAACATATCCCAAATAGGACATGGGGTCAGAATGACCTGATGTCAAAACTCCAAATCGAAAAGCAATAACAACTTTTTCCGCACTCAGGGCAAATATTAGAATCTATTTAACGTTTTTTTATTAGCTTTTGTAGATGAGTAAATAAAAGTCAGAAAAAGTGCTTTTTTAAACTTTCCACCATATTATTTGTTCTAGTGAATTAGATGATATGATGAAAATAATGGTATCTAAAGAAAGCCCCTTTTGTCCTGAAAAAAAAATATATCCCTTGTGTGGGCACACTAAATGAGAGAGAAGAAAATTACAGGTAAACAGCAAGAATGCAAAAAGGTTAAAACAGCCATTGCCACGAAGGGTACAAAAATAAAAAAACAACCCTGTCCTTAAGGGGTAAATACAGGATAAGGAGTTGCATGCTTTAGCACCAACTGCCTGAGATTGCAGACTTCTGGTTTTCAGCAAGCTCTCCTTTTCATAGATTCATAAAGTAACTGCCTAAATGCATGTTTATATATCATCCCTTAATTATTACTGAGCTACAATTCATTTATAGCAGTGCTATTTTAATGTGTTGGTCCAGAATTCATGTATATCTGGATCTGCACCATGTGACATCATACATTTTGTTCCCCTCAGATGTAACATTTTGCTAGTGCCACGTGCCATGTGCCACAAAATACTGCTATGTTCAGGTGCTTCCATTCCATATACAACATATCACCATAATACTGTGATATCCGTTCTTACCTATTGAGCATGTAAATGCAGTGTTCTAGTTTTGCAAACAAATAAGCCATCATTGTGATGACAAAACACCTTGCATTGTCGAATTACATTACAAATGTCATTAGACACAGGTGTCATTAGTACTAACTTCAAAAGGCCCACTTATTTTTCAAGAACATTTGAGGACCCCTTAAGATGTTTCAGCAACCTTGCTCAACAGAGGCCTACTTTGCACCCCTGATCGCCCTCAAAGAAAATAATCTGTAGGGTACGCAACTAGAATAGTTGAGGCCAAAAAACATTATATCTGGCATCTCATTGCAATTAACTGCACTTTGTTTGCGCACATAGAGAACTTGTGGTTACATAATCACCTGTGTGAACATGAGGGCTTAAGTATGAAAGTAGTTCTGATTCACAGTTTTAAAAGTGGATCTGTCATGTAGCAACTACTAGTGATTGGGCCACCTCATTGGCACATTTAATTATGCGCGTTACTATTTTGTGAGTTAATGATAGGTGGGTGAGCTGGCTTTAAGTACAGCTTGAGCGTAGATGGGGCCGTGGCACAGTTTATCTAGTCACACGTGAGCCAAGCCATACAGTATTTGCCTGCAACATAAAGAAAATAATTGCACATTCTGGTATTTCTCAGGCTTTAAGAGCCAGACTGAACCAAATGTTGGGCCCAGCTTGAGTCCGTGTTGGCTCATTCAGCTATCCTAGGCAGTTGATTCTGGTTAAAATGTGTTGTTATATTGCATGTTAGTAATTTCCTTAATGTTATGCAAACAGGCAACTTTGCTGTCCAGACATTCAATCATTACGGTCAGTTTACAGAAAGCAAAAACTCAAGCCAGGGAGACTAATTTATAAAGTTTAAGGCAACCCTATATGGGGCTATAACAATGTCACTGGGGAAACCGATGGCTACAAATAATATAACTCAAACAAATATCATGTTTTGGCTGTGTTGTGGTCCTCTAAAACTCAGGCAACAAATTCGAACAGTTCCTCCATTTGGGACACTTGAGTATAATTCCTCTCGGAACATGAATGGAAGATTCAGGGTGATCCTTAATTGAATTTATTTTATGTTTTCCAAGCGTTACATATGTTTCTTGACCCATTTTCTGGTCTTCAACCACACCACATTACTTATATTGCATATGAAAATGTAAACATAATTCAGTGATATATTTTTCTCCACTATACCTCTTTGCATGTGGGATTCTTTGTTCTGGATGATCTCCATGTATCATTCCACAAAAAAAACCCACCTGCAATTCAATAGAAGCTAATTTTCTTTTATAATAACAATTGGTAATAGACCTTAAACCAAAAGCAATACAAAATTGTTCAAGATGTCTAATTACAAAATACACAAAAGCACACATTTTGGAAAAAGCATTGTAGTGAGATAGCTGGTCATTTTCTAAAACGCCAGATGTGATTCCCAAAGGTCATTGACTGACTGTCACCATTACATGATTGTAGCCAAGGACGCCATCCTGCATTATAGACTGTGTCGTGTACACTTTGAGCAGACACATCGTGATTTTACATTGCGCCATGTCTAATAATCATTCCCTGTGGATTTTGTGAACATGAAAACCCAGCTGAGCTAATAGATAATGCCACAGCCAGCACCGGCAGTGTCCAGAAGCATCCCCTTAGATCTATAATTTTGCTGCATATACTGTATTTGTTAGAATATATCAGTGCTGTTTGAATGGGATGGGACAGAGTATATGTTAATGGAAGTTAATGACAGATAAGAACCATTCAGTCCCTCTAGCCTGCCACTTTCTAAATTATTAATATTATTAATTGGAAGTGCTTTAGGGCCAGTTGAGTAAGACCAAACAAACTGTGTTTTTGGCATGACAGTGAATGTACCTTTTTATTTATTTAGGTGGCATGCCTGAGTCACATAGCAGCAAATTTCCTTAATGGAGGAATTGAAGCACGACGTTGGGGAACAGCCCATGGAAGCATTGTCCCTTATCAGGTATGCTGTTGTTTTAATTTAAAAAACTTTAAGTAGAAAAATGCAATGTTCCATGTTTACATCCTCCTATGCACCCATATGCAGTGTTGTATTCTGGCCTAGGAGGTCAAAGCTGCAGGTCCCGGGGCGCGCCAGCCCCCCAATGTAAAACTGTGGGAAAAGATCCATGATCAGGCTCCCCAATGTGCTGCTGCTCAATGGACTTGTAAAAAGGAAGACCTTTGATCTTCCCAACATTTTCATTTACACGATGCCAGCACAGTCTCAATAAAAAAGGCGTGGTACCAGCCATGGAGTAAAGCCACAGTGAGGAAAGTGACCATGGAAGGTATGGCTAGTGCCGCTTCTCTAGGCACTAGGCCTCTAGTCCCCCACCTGCTGAGTTAGCCAAATATTTCTTATAACGGTTTAAAAATCAGTGCAGTTGGCAGAATAGGGACAACTCTTCTGTTCTCAAACCAAGGTTTTGATTCTCAAGTAGCTTAGGATGTTCCTGCAAGTGGAACATGAGATTCAACCTGATTAATCATGGTTACCAATTTTATCCATTGTTTTTTAGTATTAAAAACATCACATCCCTACTATTGACAGATAAAATTATGAACCCAAACTGTCTGTTTTACATCCGCTACTTCAACGGAGGTATCATACTTTACAAAGAATCCCAACTGGCCATGATTTGCTCTGTGGACCTGCCTTTGCCTTGATTATCCACCTCATAGGATCTCCATTAGACGTGCTTTTATAACATTCCAGGATACGTCTGAGTATTTTTTCAATTCATGTGGTTAAAGTGAAGAGCACAGTTAAAATGAAACATCTGTTTTTCGTTGACCTTTGTGACCGTTATACTCGCCAATGGCACAATGTGTTTTAAATGTTCCTTTTTAAGAATGTATTTCTTAACCTTTTATCACTGGTTTAGCATAAATTAAACCAAATAACCAGAAAAAGGTTCAGTTTCTGCACAACTGGTAGGAAATTAGGAGCAAATTGCACTCGGGATGTTTTAAATAAGCAAGTGGACAACTGATTTTTAGTATAGTGTATTTTTAAATGCATTTTTTTTTCATTTTATTTGTTTTACTTAAACCATTGTTTTTGCACAGATGTTGAATGATTTATTAAACAAAAATGTAAATGATTTTGAACATCTGTATCTTTGTGCATGACAAATGACTGACCACAGGCGAGCTGTAGCTTTTATTGTAAAATTTAATTAGAGGATAAAGAAACTGCCCTATTATCTTGGTAAATGTTCGCTTTCACCAAGACACTTTTTGCAGCAATTTGTAGCAGTTAAGGAAACTGGGTTTGAACCTAAAATTTAAGCTGTTGTATTTTTGTATTTCCTTTGACTTCTGCAAACTTAAACTTCACTTAAGCTTGATATAAAGTTTGTTATAGAACTTACATGAATATTGCAGTATTGCCCTCTACAGAAGATCTACCACAAACCTTTTCTAGGTCTCGGAGTTCCCTTCATTAGTTTTCAAGAAGTAAAGTAAATCCACAACGCTAAAAATACAAATGTAAAAAATGATATTATAGAATATGAAAAACTTATCCAGCAGATATTTATGTTGAGTTAAAAAAGAGGTATACAGTAACATTACTGTACAAGTGTAAGGCCACAAAATACAACAATTTGGTGGTACAGTCACATGGCAACACGGAGAATATTCTAATATGCTAATTGCTTCACATTTACTACTTTCCACCAGTATAATGTATAACCATATTGTTTTCTTCCTGAAACTGGGCTGCTAAGGTAAAATCCATAATACTCAGCGTATTGTCTATGTTTTGTCTGGTATCCATAGTGTATTTCATAATGATTTTGGTTGTTGTTGTTTTTTTACGCAGATCTCTGTTTATACATTTCCTTCCTAGTGTAAAAAGTATGTTAGTTTTACCAAGAGATTGGATTGTCCATGCTACTGATAAAGGAATTAATAAAGCAAGTTAGAAGCAGATCAGAGCTTCAGGGGTCTGCTTTCAAAGTTGCAGTCAGATCTCTTAACTCCTTCATGACCAAGGTTTTTCATACATTAAAAACTAGAGCTTAGTTGCCATTTATACATATGTTTGTTTACTATTATTCCCCCCCTTTACGTGTTTAGTGTACCTGCATAAATTATACATTTTCAGACAAAGTACATTCAATACAATATATATTTGTACAAATATGTAAATAAAACCGGACAAAAAAATATTCTACAGAAAAGGTGCCACTGCTTAAAAATAACTCAATTTACGTTCAGCAACATCCATAATTACAGCCAATACCAAACATACATATTTATGTTTAAGGGGACAACATTGCTCTCTTACATAGTAGCCTATTTTGTATGTTTTAATACTTACGGCTTCAGACGTAGAGAGTTGCTTTTTTGTAAACTTCTAGTGGTAAAGAAGAGAGTGCTGGGGAACATTAGAAACTTTGCCACTGTACTTATCACTTGGTCATCAGGAAGCAGGGCATGTGTGTAATCGGCCAAGATGGAAGGTAATCAGAGATTCCAGCAGGGTCTGGAGTCTCTATTTCTCTATCCAGTCCTTCTGGCAGTGTCAGCAGTGAATGCCCTGATGTACAGTTGGGTGCTCAAATAGTGAAGGTGTACTGGCAATCATAGTATGTCCACATGGTTGTGAAGGGGTTAAAATAGCAGTCATGTAATTTTTTTTACATGGCACTTGGCTTTGACCCTTTGGCACATTATTCTGCTTAACAGGCCAGTAGCATGATTGAATGGCAATGGGATTTGATCCTTAGCCCTGTCTGTAGGGAAGAGACATTCATGGTGACACATTGCTTGCATCGCTGAATGAAGGACATCATTGATGCCTATAAAACTATAACATTATTTTATATATAACTGTTTAATAAAGGGATGGTTTTTATGATGCTTTTCTATACTCTATATAAAATCCTAATATTTAAAATTCCTGATGTATGGGTGAACAATTCACACAGGTATATATTAACCCACAAAACGAATGGTAGACATTTTATTGTGCGTATTTAAAAACCCATTGTTTAGTTTGCGTAAATGAAAGTTTAAATAGTTGACAACTTTGGCAGGTTTGAAATGCATCTGTGATTTTGTCTTACATTTGTTTTTCTCATCATCAAAAAAAGTGTCTTGGCCTCCCGAAATACGGTTTCATTCCCTTTGGAATGTAAATTATTTACAGCAGTCTATTTGTTCCCTTGTTCTTCTGGCTTTTTTGGCCCTTGAGGGAAGTCAATGTAATTTACTTTTTTTGTTTTATTATTAGTTTTTTTAACCAACAACCAGCATGTGTACGCATAACATTGTAAGATAAGTTACTTAAAAATCATTATGCTTTTGTATCATGATTTTTCTAATTAAACAATTTATATTTTGCGTCTGAAGCTGCTTTGCATAGGCCTTTACCAAAAACACTTAACATTTAGCCTGAAAGCATGAGTGGCCTAGTAACATTAAATGTGTGTGGTGAATACAGCGCTATGACTTCTTGAGTGTTTAGTGAAAAGATTCAGTGGGGTCCCCTTTGGGTGACTACATTGCCATTTTTTTCATGTTTCTGTCAACCGTAAAGTGCTTGATTGAGTTTATTTAGGGACAGTACATACATATCACATACAAGGCAGGCTTACATACAAGACAGAATTCATACGTAGTTGTGAAAGGGGTAGGTAGTAGGAATATCCCATTGGTTGCTATAGGGTTAAGACCATTAAAAAAAAAATAAAAAAAAAAATAAAACAGATCCAATGCGTTCATATACCTACATTTTTATTTAATAATTAATAATTATTTTTAATACAGCATTACTAGTGGCCCATTTATTACAAACCAAATCATGATGGCCGAGTGGCTCTTCACATAATGTAAAACTGCAGCTCTCACGTAACTGAGAGTTATAGAGTTTAGAACGCTAATGGTTTTAAATATCCACGTTCAGAGAATGACATTACATGACGTGAGGAACGAACATATGGAAGTAATACCATTGTCCGGCAGTCATGACTACTCACATCTTCTCTACTGATTTAAATATACATCTTTTAATGAGCCGGAGTTTTTGTTTGTTCATGCTAATACGTTAATACACATGCACTTGTCTAAATGGAAAGTAAATGTAACATTTTTTTAAAGGGCAAGTGGAATATTGGCTATATATAATGTTAATTTAAAAAACATGCGTAACATGCAATTTTCCTGGAATTAAAAAAACTGTTTTAAATAGGATATGTCTAGTCATTATTCATGAAATGAAGAGAAGTTTCACATTATTCTGTACCACTAGATGTCACTCTTGTATACATTATAACACCATCTAATGTAAAACTAATTGTTAGAATATATAATATATACAAGCATATAGATAGATAGAAAGAAAATAGATATTGATTTGTTTGGTAAATTAATTATACCATATACTATAGTTGTCATTAGTACATCCTGGCTTTTGTTCTCATTATTTTATTTATATGATTCTAACAAATAATCAGTATGTGATACATAGTATATCATAAGATTAAAACCAAATGTGTCTATTCAATACAAGCTTGACAAATGTTTCTTAACACATTCAATGCCATTGTTATTTTTAAGGGTAGTATTCAATAAAAGAAAGTGAAATCAAATAAATACATTGACTGTAGGAATTTTAGAATGTCTTTACTCTCTCTGGTATGTTAGGCAAGTAGCTGAAGGTTAAATCACATTCAGCAGTACTAGGAGTTATGTTCCTAATGCAACATTTAGTTTCAAAATGTTAAATTCAGTATAGAAGGTAGAAAATTAGAAACACGAGGCAGGGATGCTAAGCAAAAAAACTCATCCCATTTTTCACTAAAAAAAAACCAAACCTTACAAGTGTGTCCGCTATAGCATCAGTATGCCAAATGTTAAAGTCAGCTTATCACCAATACATTCTTACCAGGTAACCTCCAGAATGCCACCTGCCGTTTAGATTTAGAGCCTTTACTTGTACACATTCATCAAGTAAGACCATGCTGACTCCTTAACATGAACACAAATTAGCCTTCAGCTATTTGAGCCAGCAACACAGTTAATTGGCAAGGGTGTAGGGGGTGGCTAAAATATTTTTAGCCACTACCAAAAACCTTTCTTTGTGTATCTGTAATATAATCTCGCGTTTCGGCAGCATTACCTGAGCACTTTACTGTTCTATGTTAGCCCATTCTTGTAAATGTAACAACTGCACATTGCACAATGAGCATGTTGTCAGCCAAACGTCTTTGGCCTGCTAAATTATAGGCTTACTTGGCTAGGTTTACTCTGAATGTTGCCAGTGTTTCATTGCAGGTAGCAGTAGTGAGTCATTCAGCAACAGACTAAATCCTAACTAGGTAATAAACTTCACAGGCATTTGACATATAAGAGCAGTGGAAATTCCAGGAGCCGTGCACATAATGTAAATGACAAATATACTAATATATATAAAAAAAACTTGTATGGAAATCTGGTGTTTACTGGAGCCAATAAAGACTAACACAAGTCATTACAATACTATCTATTTCTATCGGTGAACTTGCCACTTAACAAATGCAAATGTGAAGCTATCCCAAGTGCTAATAGTTTGACTAATCCCCCTGAAAACCAGTGCAATATTTCTGCTAAGTGTTTCAAACATTATGTTGCTTCAGAATGACTTTGACAACTATGTGTTTTGTGTAGGATTATAAAATGTTAACACAAATGGCTTTCTTTTAACATGAATATTCTTGTAGCCATTATATTTATCATATGAAATGTATACATAATTACATAAAAAGTGATATATTTATATATATATATATATATATATATATATATATATATATACACTCACTGGCCACCTTGGTGCACTTTGCTAGTACCGGGTTGGACCCCCTTTTGCCTTCAGAACTGCCTTCATCCTTCGTGGCATACTTTCTACAAGGTGCTGGAAACATTCCTCCGAGATTTTGGTCCATATGGTCATGGTGACATCACGCAGTTGCTGCAGATTTGTCAGCTGCACATCTATGATTCGAATCTCCCGTTCCACCACATCCCAAAGGTGCTCTATTGGATTGAGATCTGGTGTGTGGAGGCCATTGGAGTACAGTGAACTCATTGTCATGTTCAAGAAACCAGTTTGAGATGATATGAGCTTTGTGACATGGTGCATTATCCTGCTGGATGTAGCCATCAGAAGATGGGTACACTGTTGTCATAAAGGAATGGACATGGTCAGCAACAATACTCAGGTAGGCTATCGCATTTAAATAATGCTCAATTGGTACTAAGTGGCCCAAAGTGTGCCAAGAAAATGTCCCCCACACCATTACACCACCAGCCTGAACCATTAGTTTTATTTTGCAGTGGGTGATCAGTTGGATTTTGCAGTTTTATGCCATCATAGCAGGGACATTCTCAGTCTATAACTAAAAATGTGTTAAGGTCTATTTAGACATCATTATTTTTATTATCTAACACAAAAATGAGAAATCAAATGAGATTAACCCAACAATACATCTCCCATTTTGTATTTGAAGACCACCATTTGGTTCCCTGGACATTCTTTTTACAATGAGACCAATATGGTAGCGAAACTAATTGATCTATTTAAGAAGCTGATGCAAAATGTGTCTACACCTAGTTGACATGTCATATAATATATCTTCTAGAGCTGGGATTAAAGGTTTCAAAACCAAGGCAAAACAAAGAAAGGTTAGGATTGTCTATATTATATTTTGTACAATAAAACAAAGCCGCATCGAATGATAAGAACTAATGCAGAAACAGTAGGTGTGGATTGTTGGATGTGCAAATAAAAGGATTGATCACTGGCTAAATAAATTCCTTTGTTGCTTCAGTAACGTTAGATGATTAAGAATTAATGGGGCTAGGCTGAGGGAAGCATTAGAGGTTCCTCTAGTGTTTCAACTCTTTTATTCATGCATAGTACACATAGACAAGTCAGCTTCAGATGGTCCTCTTTCAGGTGATCCATGAAATATTGTTAATAGAAAAGCACTGTGGATAATACCATGTAAAATACCTATCATTTATGGAGGCATGAACAATTAAACATTCAAGTGTTGTGCTTTATTGGAGTAGCTGATTGTCCTGACACAGTTGAGAAATGTTTCAGAACATGACCTATCAATTCTCATTTTTTGCCATTAATACTTTATATCAGAGGTATCCTCACAATTTCTTAGGATGTACTTAACACAATTGGATTTGTTAGAAACAATGAGGACGTTACTTGTAAAATTGAGATTCTGCATGATTCTGCATGAAATAGAGATTCTGCATGTGAGTTTGCCCCTACTCTCTTTTTTTGAATAAGCATTTAAGCAAAGCTTTCTTATAACAAAAGTTCGCACACTCGTTCCACTAAAGGTTCCGGAGAAAATGCTCACTTCCGCCTTCACATTTTCTCCCTGGTCTTCAGGGGTCCAGCTTTGTCAGTACCACGCAATCAGGTCCTCACAACGTATTTGTGTTTCTCTGTTACAATATATAGGTGATGACGGGATATTTTGATATCAAATATAATAGTTTTTCCGATAATTGAATCAACTCATATTACTTTATATGAAAAAAATATTTATTGTAATATACAGTTATTTTTTTTATAAAAAAGATTATCAAAACTCTGAGAGACAAGTGACAGGCTTTCATTCCAAAGGCACACCTGATTTTTTCCAGGCACCGCTTTACATCATTTAAGGTTGTAAACTCAAGACATCTGTTCATAGTAACAGAAGGTAATGTTTAACAAGTCAATTATTTAATGCACAAGGTCAGTCATTTTAAAACAGCCATATGTAACAAGTGCAAGAATTTCATTTTTTGAGCATGTCTTTTACATGATGTGTTAAAACTATTAATAATGTATAAAAAGCAGGTGCATGCAGGAATGAAACTTTTCTGGGTTCCAAGTAATATTTATATGGAATTATTAGTTATTGACTTTGTTGGTTATGGATAATACAAGCTTTTTTGTAGTAGAAGTTGTCACGGACTGGGTCCAAGCTGGTGACTGGAAGGACCCAGCGCGCCCGATGGTTGTTTACAGGAGTCACGATGCAGCAGTGGAGTCTGGGGCAGGGCCTGGTTGCAGGGTGACCACACTCGCCCAGGCGATGAGCACCTAGGAAGTGCAGCCTAACACCAGCGCCCTGATATGGCAGCAGACGTAGTCCAAGACAAAACGAATCCTGCAGGCACCCTGGAGCAGGCATGAAGCATAGCACATGGATCACGAGCAGGATGCTGCAGGCTGGGAGAATGAAAGCTAAGCAAAGGGTTAATGTAGCAGACACTTAACACAGCAGAGGAAAGGGAGACCAGGCAAGAAACATGATATAGGATATACATGAGAAGTGGCTAGAAACATGACATGAGTAGCGTAAAGATAAACAGGCACCAGACAAGGAATAAACATAACCTGACAAGACATACATGGTACAGGGCACAACAAAGGACAGGGAAGAAGGCAAGGAACACAGGGGAAGGAGTGAGGAGCCGGAACCCTCGGACGCTTCTCCTATAAGCAAGGATAGGACATATTAACAGGGACATGGGGAGAGGAGAGAGGAACCGGAATCCTCAGATGATTCAAGGAAGAAGGGCAAAGGTACATAAAAGACCGACAAACATGAATACAGAAACTAGCCTAGGACTACAAGATAACTATTGGAGATTTCGTCACATGATATGGCCATAGTATGCTTAGCCCACCACTACGCCAAAGTACTCCAATGACGGTGGGTCCTAACGCTAATCCCTGCAGACAAGATACAAAACAAACCACACATGTAAACCAAACACAGCACAGAGACATACCTTAGACTGAAGACTGCAGACTGAGACAAACAGAACACACAGGTGGGGCACACCTAATAAAGGAAGCAAAGCTGAAGCAAAGAGCCGGAGCAGAAGCAAGGAATGGAAAATAGAACAAAGCAAAAGGAAATCCAGGAATGGATCAAAGCAAAGCAGAGAAACTAAAGCAGGACAGATATGAAGCTCCGCAGCCTGGGCAGAACGTGACACAATCCCCCTCCGAAAGAGCGGCCTCTGGACGCGAACAGAAACATCAACAGAAGGAAGGCCCGCTCTCTAACGGAAGACTGAAGAAACAAGTCAACCCAGGAACCAGCATACGGAGTCTGAAAAACGTAGGAGTCCTTCGATGACCAGCACTGCCGCTAGTAGACCAATCTCCTCCAAAAACAGGAATCAGAATGTCTGAACAGGATTGAGGAAGTAGTCTCTAGCTGACATTTAGATCCAGACGAAGGCAAAGTAGATAAGCCACTTGACAAGGCAGACACGGCAGGTAACCCACTTGCTGGGCAGACACGACAGGTAACCCACTTGCTGGGCAGACACGACAGACACGGGTTCAGGTTCAGGCTCGGGTTCAGGCACAGGCACGGGTTCAGGCACAGGTTCAGGTTCAGGCACGGGTTCAGATTCAGACAACAGGTTGCCCACTTGCAGGGCACACGGCAGGTTGCCCACTTGCAGGGTACTCGACCAGGGTAGCCCGGATGCAGGCACTCTTCCTGGGAGTCCACAGTGGGGCGCTGGCCGCAACTCAGGAAACCCTCTTTCAGGGTACACGGCAGGTTGCCCACTTACAGGGTACTCGACTAAGGAGTCCACTTACTGGGGCACTGGCCGCAAATCAGGAAACCCTCTTTCAGGGTACACGGCAGGTTGCCCACTTACAGGGTACTCGACTTAGGAGTCCACTTACTGGGGCGCTGGCCGCAACTCAGAAACAAGGCAGGTTCTGGAACAAGGCAGGTTCTGGAACAAGGCAGGTTCTGGAACAAGGCAGGTTCTGGAACAAGGCAGGTACTGGAACAAGGCAGGTACTGGAACAAGGCAGGTACTGGAACAAGGAGAAGCCCTCTTGCGGGGCACACGACTAGAAGCCCTCTTCCAGGGCACACGGCATGGCTAGAAGCCCTCTTGCGGGGCACACGACTAGAAGCCCTCTTCCAGGGCACACGGCATGGCTAGAAGCCCTCTTGCGGGGCACACGACTAGAAGCCCTCTTCCAGGGCACACGGCATGGCTAGAAGCCCTCTTGCGGGGCACACGAGAACAGAGTACCACCGGGCCAGGCACGAGTACTGGTTCATGCAAGGGTACCGGCATAAGCTCAGGTAGTGGATCATGCATGCGTACCGGCTCAGGCACGGGTACAGGAACGGACACAGGCTCAGGCAGGAACAGGCACAGGCTCAGGCAAGCGGGTACAGAGGCCCACTGGAAGGGCAGACGGGTACGGAGGCCCACTGGAAGGCCTGACTGGTACGGAGGCCCACTGGATGGGCTGACGGGTACGGAGGCCCACTGGATGGGCTGACGGGTACGGAGGCCCACTGGAAGGGCTGACGCTGCAAACTCCACTCCGCGAACTCCTGGCCGTTTACCTGCGGCCATGTGTCACGGACTGGGTCCAAGCTGGTGACTGGAAGGACCCAGCGCGCCCGATGGTTGTTTACAGGAGTCACGATGCAGCAGTGGAGTCTGGGGCAGGGCCTGGTTGCAGGGTGACCACACTCGCCCAGGCGATGAGCACCTAGGAAGTGCAGCCTAACACCAGCGCCCTGATATGGCAGCAGACGTAGTCCAAGACAAAACGAATCCTGCAGGCACCCTGGAGCAGGCATGAAGCATAGCACATGGATCACGAGCAGGATGCTGCAGGCTGGGAGAATGAAAGCTAAGCAAAGGGTTAATGTAGCAGACACTTAACACAGCAGAGGAAAGGGAGACCAGGCAAGAAACATGATATAGGATATACATGAGAAGTGGCTAGAAACATGACATGAGTAACGTAAAGATAAACAGGCACCAGACAAGGAATAAACATAACCTGACAAGACATACATGGTACAGGGCACAACAAAGGACAGGGAAGAAGGCAAGGAACACAGGGGAAGGAGTGAGGAGCCGGAACCCTCGGACGCTTCTCCTATAAGCAAGGATAGGACATATTAACAGGGACATGGGGAGAGGAGAGAGGAACCGGAATCCTCAGATGATTCAAGGAAGAAGGGCAAAGGTACATAAAAGACCGACAAACATGAATACAGAAACTAGCCTAGGACTACAAGATAACTATTGGAGATTTCGTCACATGATATGGCCATAGTATGCTTAGCCCACCACTACGCCAAAGTACTCCAATGACGGTGGGTCCTAACGCTAATCCCTGCAGACAAGATACAAAACAAACCACACATGTAAACCAAACACAGCACAGAGACATACCTTAGACTGAAGACTGCAGACTGAGACAAACAGAACACACAGGTGGGGCACACCTAATAAAGGAAGCAAAGCTGAAGCAAAGAGCCGGAGCAGAAGCAAGGAATGGAAAATAGAACAAAGCAAAAGGAAATCCAGGAATGGATCAAAGCAAAGCAGAGAAACTAAAGCAGGACAGATATGAAGCTCCGCAGCCTGGGCAGAACGTGACAGAAGTCAAGTGGCCTGGGCATATACATCCTCCCAGCCAGCAGCCATTTTAGAATCCACTATAACTGGATATAGTAAATAGGCAACATAAGTGTATCTAGAATCAAAATCAGCAGAGTAACCTAAAAAGATAGCAAGTAAAAGTTCTGGAAATATTACAATAGGCAAAGTGACTACATCAATTAAACAAGGTTTGTCAACTTTTTCCAGATAATCAATATTTGGTAATGTTGTTTTTATAATCTTATTAACAGAAAAAAAGAAAACAAGAAATACAGTAATTTGCTTTCTTTTCTTTGGAGGGGTAGTACAATCATACCACAACACAACCACAGTTACCTAACTGCCCTCCTCACCAGAAAAAACAGGCCGTTTTTTAAAACGTGAAAAAACCACACATGCTCTGTGCAAAAAACAGTGCAATCGTGTGAAAAAAGAATATATACAAAAGTGCTCTCCATGGAAGCCCCAGCCCTTGATAACCATGGCGCATCATTATGCCATTTGTAACAAGCAATATAAATAGCAATGTAAGAAGAAGTTTGCTGTACAGGGAGATGATGGAATCTGATTAAAAAAAAACACACAACTTGATAAAAATGCATAACAGAGTAGCCACAAAAAAATACTGCATAAACCAATAAAATATTGTAAAAGTAAACTGAATAACTAAACTTACGGATGATTTATTATGTCTCCCACGTAAAAAAACTATTTCATTTTGTGGGAAAAAATAGCAATCTAAGAAAATTTTACATTTTAACTACATGTCCTCATGTATGATGCCTACCACTCAAGATATTACGCATTACTATGAGAAAGTGTCCCTCGCCACCTGCCTTGTAAACAGCATGAAATTTGTACAGGTGGAGCAATTGTAAAGCTGACACATGTTTACCCTTCTGTACGGCTTAATTGTCTCTTCAGGTCACTGTACTCTAATGTCTCACAGGGCAAGCCAGGAAATTTAGCTTTCCGAAATAACACACTCTTCCCTTTTTTTCCCTTCCGCCCAGCTGGTCCACACATGCACTTACTGAAAATGGACGATATATACATTAGGATCCCATTCAGTATGTTAAGCCTGTAAAATGCAGCAGCTTGGTAGAATTAAGCAGAGCATGACTTCCTGAATACTTTAGGTTCCAATCTAAAACAAAACAAAACCCTAAAACGCATATCTTCGTATTATTCCTGCTAATCAAGTCGCTTTGGTTACTTGCCAACATACTACGAGTTGTTTAAGCAGATTTGCTAAGAAAAGTCACAGACAGGCACTGGATGATATGTTAATGTAATATTTTGAAAGGTGTTTTCATCAGCTGAAGTATAGTTTTAAAACCGTTTCCTCCTTAGGAAGCCGAAGTGTTAGAATTCCCATGACTCCCCGCCAGACTTTCTTCATTGTGCTTGTTTTTTTTCTTACTTCCTCGCTAGTCATTATTTAGCCGATCGCTAGGAAATACAGACAGGCTCAATCCATTTAAAACCCTCTCCATTTCATGCATATTATCTGCTCTTTTCTTCAGCCTCCATAAAATTCCATTGCACCTTTTTTAATCTACATAAATCACCACTACTCGAAGTACATCTCCCCAATGTTTGTGATATTTGCCTTTTTTAGTTATTGAACACATTTTTAAAGAAATGCTTTTTTTGAATGCTAAATGTAAGTTTTTCGAATCTCTTATTGACTTCCTCCCACTAGCCTCTAAACTTTCGCTTGTTAGACACATCTGTCTAGCCGCATGGTTCACAGGACAGTTACAGGAAATCCTCTAAATCTATACCCTTAACTACACCTTTCATCGCCTCATGTTTGCAAAAATATAATTAATTTCCTAACCAATCAATTGCGTAATATTGTTCCTTATTTATGAAGTCAAGACATGTTTTTAAACCTTGGGAAGGATTCGATGGGATAGGAATAGTATATTAAACCTTCCATGTTTTTTTAGTTCCCTACTTACTGTATGCTTTGTGTCATTTTTATCTTATGTTGGTTTAATCAAGATTCCCCGTTTACCAGTTTGATGTACTCACATAAATGCATACATCCTTTTATTTTAGTGAAACTGATATTTCATTAACAACGATAGAAAATAGAAAAATTAAAAATAAATCGTTTTTTTTTAGCAATTTTGCTTTGAGGAACAAAGACCTAATTTATGTTCAATATCCCCTGATTTCAGACGTACCCTAGATACATGTCTATATGTCATGATAGAGGGCCACATCCATCCCTTACATAGTACCCTATAGGCATACCTGGGAACTCTTCGGGTTTGACCCAGAGATTGCTGGGTGAGCACTGCTTCTCCGGTTCTCCGGGTCAAGACCCGAATCCTCCGGGTTGCGGGAGCTGGGTCTTGACACGCCCTGCTCCCCGCCCATTTTTTCAACGTCAGCGGGACCTCCCAACGACATCAGTGTGCAGTCCTGGCCATGTCCCACAAGGGAAGGCTCTGGGTAGCCAGAGCCCAGAAACTCCCAAGTAGGCCTATAGGATAGTATTTGTAATACCTCTGGGTATTTGGTGGTAGTGAATGGTGGGGGCGTAGCTATAGTTTTTGCATGTAGTTCTATGGCATTGGGATGTCAGGGTCAGGATTTTGAATTATCATTTTTTGCAGTGGTGCTCTATGGATAGAGAACCCTTTAGGGATCTCTTGTACATGCTATGTATGCCAGCGATGCCACAATTACATGGAGATGTTCTTGTTTTAAAAGTTAAGAACTTGACAGATTTAAATTTTTACAGTAGCCAGAAGAGATGTTGATGCTTCCATTTTGAAGAAATTAAAGTGTGAGTCACAGCATATATGTGGTAGATCTACTTTTCTGGTGTTTTTGATGGTAGAGCCTTAGAGCAATATTTTAGATTTTAAGTTTGAAAGCTTCAGGTAAAGCATATGAAAGAGGTGGGAAGACCTCATGGCTAACATTTTGCTGCAGTACAAAGGCCATGTCAGGGAATAAATGGTTATGTGGCTCTGTCTTAGTAGTAGGCCTGTAGTAGGGCCAAACTGTTTTGATAGGGCAACCCATCTTACCAGAATGGTAGTAAGATGCCAACCAGTGAGTTGCAAGCAGTGCAGCCTTCTTATGTGCTATTAGATGAGAAATAGCCACAGCTATAGAGCAACTCTTATGGTGTATGATTTAAAGTATTTTAATGTGTTTCATATGGCTAGGCATAGTATGGTAAAATTTGGGGTAAGATATTTATTTAAGATATTGTTTTCAAAGAACAAAAATTGTCTCTATAATCTACAAACATTTTTTATTGTTTGGAATTTCAGAAACTACTATCATAATGTCCTTGGTTTATCAATAAATAGTGTTAAATATAATATTTATTCCTTCAAAGAGTAGAAAGAGTATAGTAAAGCTGTAACGGCTGACATGCACTAGCATACTGTGCTTTAATCTAATATTATCATTGTATTGCATAATAACATGCCAGTAAAAGCTACCAAAATATTGTTTATTCATAAAACATTCAGCGTTGAGCGTCAGTAAATCATACAGTCCTGGATACTAAGAGATTCGTTTTGAAATGCTTAGAAGGTCAATTATTGTCATTTTAACGTACAATGTCATTTTTTTCTGCTTTACTGACACAAAAAATTAGTTCAGTGATGAAATTACACTCTGCTGACTTATGTGGAACGTCAGCTGCACGCTAGGGCTGTGCAGAAAATGTGTCTTAATGGGTTTGCGCCTTCTTATCCTATTAACGCTGCTATCTGTGGCAGCCTCTACCTACCAAGGTCAATGATTTGAACTCCAGCAAGAAAATTATACATGACTTCAAATAAATTGTCAGGCTTTACTGAAAGCATTTATTAATTTTTTTTTATAAAAACACTCATGGTGTTTTAATGTTAATGAAAGCTAATAAAACAAATGTACGATATATATAGCTTAGTGTGACCTATGGCTGATATATTTTGCCTCTAATAACCCTGTGCTGGCTTCATATACATTTGATGATGTTGATCACTTTTATTTCAATCGCCGTGAATGTACTCAGTAATCTACTAAATCTGTATGCCGGAAAGATGATATTGCGTGTAATAAAAGTTCTAAGTTCTACCACCTCCTGGGCACTACAGTTGGACAAGATGCCCGAAATGCAACACTAGCCGTATTGGAGCTGAGTCAGGTTCTTCTTCTGCAGACGCATGTCCTGAGAGCATTCATAAGCCTGTTCCTGTCCTGGTTTGGCTCTTGCTTGCAGGCATCTGCCATGGTTTCTTGTGATGAAATGATCATGACGGAAGCTTTTGTGAGAGACACAGGCAGCCTGGTTTAAACTTTATTGCATGTGGCTGCCTGTTGCTGAATCTGGGGACACTCCCACTGCTACCACCAAATGTGACAGGAACCAGGCCTGCAAGGCCTTCATCATTGGCTATCCCTCTTCCAGGGCCCCAGGGAAGCTCTGTTGCTGTCTGCTGTTTGTATGGAAGTAATATAGCTCTGTGTGAGTCTTTGTGTCCCACCAAGAACTAGTTGAGACATGGTTAAGGGGGAAGCATAGCCTTTTATGGAGTAGAGCTCAAAGGAGCACAATAATACAAGCAGATAACAGATCTGAGACAAGACAATCAATGAACAGCGATAGGTTACATTGAGAGACCTAGGGGAGAGACATAGAGACATAGGGGAGAGTATGCTCCTTAAACACCAACCAATGAGAGGCCGCCTAGCTTCCCCATGTTATGCTGTGGGTAAGGGTGACAAGTCATGTCAAGCTATCCAGTCGGAGTAGCACCTACATTCTCTGTATTACTCCAAGTGGATCCACACAGGCAGTCCGGCTTAACCTTTATTGTTTGCGGCCGACTGATTCCGAACGCGGGCGCACATTCTCACAAATGCTCCCACACCCATCGTGCCTATTCCATCATAATCAATACTTGCCTCTAGAGTCTGAAAGTCCTTATTGCCTCAGTCAGCAAAAATCTGTCTACTAACTTAGGGGTGTCGGACATAATCTCCATGCACTGAAGTATTGAAGAGACACATGCCCAATGGATTCACTGATCTCATGTCTCCTATGCAGGAAAACAAGGGCCTTATGGTTTGCGTGAAACCTACCTGTTGTTATGTAACAATATTTTCCAGAATACTCTGCATTAAGAATGGTAAACAATGGTAAACCATTATAAGTGCTAGAAAAGCCTGTGTACTCAATTGACAGAATACTTAAGAAGTCTCATAAGGAGGTAATACACTGATAGTAGGATGTTATGGGACTAGATGGGTCTTGACAGAATTGATATTACTCCTTATACTTTCAAATATCAGTAATGGAAAAACAAATATTATTGAACTCTATATTGTTTTTTTTACTCAGTTGTATCAATTGATCACTTTATAAAACCATACACAGTCATGGAAGAACTATGCTTATGTTTTCCTTCTTGCATTAAACTTTAAAATCTAGACCTCTAAAAAAGCACCAATTACAAAATGGGAAGTTTTTGACATTTATTAATATAAAAAAAAAGGTTACAAAGTTTTATATTTTTGTCCAACTCCACTGTGCATTTTGGGAATAACACCTTCAGACTCATGGAAATGTATAATTTTTAGATTGTGTTGTTCTTGCAAGACAAACCTAGGGTGACTAAAAGTTCAATTTTTAAAGATATTGGCCTTTCCCGTGAAGCAACTGCCAACATTTTGAATGATATGCCTTTTTAGTTATGAGCTATATAGATTGTGAGGGTCTGAAGTGAAAACACCACAGACCTCCCACTTGAGACTGCACTTGGACAACATTCTCCTAGACAGGTCAAAATAAGTTGTATTTACTTCATCGAAGACCACAAAGTTCTGAAGTTTGTTTGGAAGGCTCAGTACTTAGTTTGCAATGCTTCTTTAATAAATTCTCATTTTTTGTTTAGTCCTGTAGTGTCATAGTTAATACTGTAAGCTTTGCCTGGATGGTTGGAGGAATTTCAAAAGCCTTTATTTTCTCTTAAGTGTTTACTTTCTATTTTTTTTTTAAAGCATGTGCAAAAGAGTAAGTCGTTTTCACTGCTGACTTGGCAAAAAAATGCAAAGATATAAATAAGCCAAGCAATACTAAAAGCTTCCTGCCTAAAATTAGAATCCCAAGCAAATTTTGTGTTCTCATAAATTAAATGGGTCTTTGTCAGTTGTAGAAAATTGTTTAGGGCCTGACATAGCCCTCCCTTTATTTAAGAGCCACTTTCGAGATAAAGTCATAGTTCAATCCAGCACTGAAAAAACATGTGACATTTTCTATTTTAAATGATTATGATTTACCAAAGGGATTTTATGCAAAATATTCTGTTTTTATTACTCAGTGACATATTATGGCAGGTCTGGGAAGTGGCAGTACTTCTGCCACAAAACCAGGGGGCAGATTGCCACGTCACAGTGGGTAAGTAAGAAGGGAGATCTCTGATCTCCTTAGCCTGCCCATTGTAGGCATAGCCTTCACAGCATAATATACTAACACTCAACCATGAGGACAATGGTAGTGGTGAGGGCAGCTGGGAGCACAGACCTAATTCAGGCCTATGGCAGGTAAATACATTGCTGCTAGGGGTTCTCTGTAAAAAGTAGTTCTGTAGGAACATTTGAAAAAACGTCTTCATAACAAGTAGCTGAATGGTCAAATTAGCAGCCATATCCCCAGCAATGCATTTAGTTTCTGCCATGCCCTACTATGCCTGACCAAGGGCAGCGCCCCCCAGCCTCCTCTGTGCCGAAGTCTGCACTTTAAGTCTGCCATTAAGACACAGAGTCCCTGGATAAAACTCTTATATCCTTGTGCTCCTTGTCTTCAAGACACAGCCTCCATAGTATAAATGGGCCTGTAACCAGGGGGATACTGGAGGGGGGCTGATCACCCTACAGGGTGATTTGCCCCCCAGTTTGGCAGCAGGGAGACTGCTCCCCCCCTGGACTTGCCGCCTAGACCAAACTAAGTTACTATATCCCATTGCTTGCTCAGGAGATTTTACCACTTTTAAATGACATTCAGCACTCTGAATTCCAGTAAGAGGCCATATATCAGTCATATCATCTTGAGTCACTTCATTAGCCTTGGGGACCACAAATATTCTTGTATCCATCTGCTGGTGGAAAACCTAAGCCCATAATGAAATTTGTATTTGAAATGAAATATTTGAAGACAGACATCTTCTTCATCCATAAATGTCTCTATTGTATTCAACCCCTTGGTTACCACTTTAGGTCAGTGATTATGTACACATATGACCTAATTCAAAACTAATTAGCTTTCATTCTCCACATATCTAAAATGTCATGTTGTGTCAAACCATTAGTTGTTTCATTTAAAGGTCACTTACAGCCAACTGTCTACATATTGGTGTTATTAAAGAATCCAACAAAATGCAAACCCTTTTCTTCTCAAATAGACTAATATACATGCCTTGCTCAACATTTTCTGTCAAGAGTTGCTTTAAAGCACTGAGATGAATATATAATGGTGACCCCATCCTCTTTGTGTAAAGATAGATAATGCTATCTACCCTTTATGATAATGTGTAAATGTCCCCATAGCCCACAGGATAAAGCAGGCCTGGCTCTTCATGGACATTACATCATCAATAAACCTACAGCAAGCACCTGTTTTAAAAATACGAATTAGCTAATCATAGCTTATCCTTACTTAAAACAAAACAAGAAAACACTGGAAAACACAATGAAAAATAGAAACTAAAGATGCATTTGCAGATTATGTTTTCTGTCTTGGGATGTTTATGTATAGTATTGCTCTTGATGTTAAACAAAGTTTCATACTCTTAAAATCTTGTTACGAAAATGTACTGTTAATCCACTATTAAAGGTCTTACTACATACTACACTCTGTAACACTCATGCTTTGTCGATGAACGTATGAATATTTTCTTCTAAAATTAAGCATATGAAAAAATCAGCATTTTATTTTTTATAGGTATGTTGGTAAGGCCAATAGAAAATTGGCGTTTGGTTGGGTCAAAATTACAACAAAAATGAAAAAAACAAACAGGGGTCTCGATAAGCACTTTATTACAGAGGGAATGAAAGATGGATATTTTGTTCTCACATTGTTTTCCAAGGTCCTCTTTTGGCAATGGGGAACTTGGTCAGATGGAAAGTAATTAATTATTGCTTTCCACAGTGCGTTAGAAAGTTATTTTTACTTCCTACATACTGGGCTCTGAAAGTGTAAATGTTTCCATAACAGAATGTGGAATAGGGAATAGCCTTTAATGTGACTGTGGTATGGCATTCAATGAGCCTACGGTTGCCATATTTGTTCGATATTATTGCATTACATAGGAAATGCGAGCTTTTCCACCTTTTCATCTTCATTAAATACTAGTTTATTCTATTACACACTACCCCCCTTTAATTAATATTTCAGATAGAATGGTGCCACCCTTAGCTCAACATCTTAAATATTCAACACAAAGACTATTGTTATACACATAGCTAACCTCAGATAATCCACAGTAAAATTACAAAAAAATAAGAACAATTGCTCTTGTTGACATTATATACGTTTTGATGTTGATTTTCAAGAAGGTCATGCAAGTTTTATAACCTGGTTCCGTTTAGGGACAGTGTGGCATAGGTTGCAGTTGAAGGACATCAGTGCTTTTCTTTGCAACCCAACTAAAGATTCATATCTGCTCCTCAACAATTACCAGTATGCATGGGACATGAGTTAGGTAGTAGTGAACCTACTCAAACAAAAAAGTTGAGTGATGAGCAAGACTCAAATAACTTAGTACTTTTTGTTTTACAAAAAACATACCTGAGGAACAAGCATTATCTTCTACCATTGACATTTTCTTAACAATACCCCTGATTGGTCATATGTGACATACCCAAATCATTGGGAGCTATGTATAAAAAGTGATTATTAGTCCAAATTTTGAAACGTGGTCAACCAATGGAATACGCATTCCATTGGTTGGACCGGGTTCACTTTTTTATACGTAACCCCTATGCTGTCTGTTTATGTGCTCAATCATTAGTGACATACTAATGCTGACCTATTAGCCCTTGTGTGCTATAATAACTGAGCATCTATGTTTTGAGAAAAACTGATTTTGTTTGAAGCACAGCCGGAATGTGTATAAACTGGCAACTCATATTATCATATTCATTTTGCGCATTCAGGACATTTGCAGTTTTATAACCTGGAAATTACCTAATTATCTTGGAAAATTATCCTGGAAAAGACACAGACTTGGACTTATGAATCGGTTCTAAGATTTACTGTAGAGGAAGTGTTGGATAGAGAAATGAGGCCAATGTTTTAAAAATACAGTAATGCTATTCAGATGTCTCTAAACATATACAAAATTCCTCTTTCACTTGTATTTTTATGTACTTTGTTGTGGCCCATTGAAATGTTCTGGGTTTTTTTTTATAGCACCCTCTGTAAAGGAAATATTTTGATTACCATAAGGAATTAAATAGGAACCAGAATAATTATACTATTTACCAGTCACCTGTAATACACACATGTACAAATAAAAATGCTGAGTGGGTTATTAAAAACAGTATGTCTTAGTCACCCTATTGCAGGAAACTAAGAACACTGAACAAGATGCCAGTGGAAATATTGACACAAAGATGGATTTTATTAATTTGGGAATTTTATGTGTTTACTAATGTTTATTTTGGATATAAACTGTTTGCTTTGACAATTTCCTACTTGAATAAGAGAAATGAATATAATTATAGGAAATATGAAAAAATATTGAGAATTTGAAGCCTGATGTCACTCACAGGTTCTGAAAGATTATTTACTAAAGGGAGAGATAGCGGGAGTGGTTCCAACTTTTCAACTTCACCATACATTACGAAGGGCCAATCCCAGTGAGCTTCTGCCGCGGGAAGATCTTTACCAGCTCTTTATAAGCTATGGTTAAATCAATGATATTTTTTTTCAGTCTCTTTACACATTAAATTATACAGTATACATGGTCAGATCAGCCCTTCTTGCTGGAGAAGAGCTGTTTTGTAATAAAATAAAAAAGAAGCAAAGGAGCTGAGACCTCAACTCTCCTGCAAACTCTTTGTGGCAGTACAGTCAAGTTGAATAAAACACTTGGTTTTACATTTGATAACATTTGAATTATATATGCGAGTTGGAACTGTGAAACTTCAGTTCCCTGTTCAATAAATAATAATAAAAAAAACAATAAAAAAATAACCTAAAAAATAGAGCCTATATTAAGTAAGGGCAAGGGGAGATCTGGCGGGTTCCATGTCACCGATTTACACTGAATTACAATGTACACAGTAGTGAGTACATAATAGTGAGTGTACATTCAGTTCAGCCACTAGATGTTGCCAGTTGCACATCAACACACAAACGACGGGCAGTTGCTGTTAGGAGTAGACTGGAACTTTATTTTGTGCATTAGGTTTTTCAAGCTTTGTGTATATTTGTTTTTATATATTTTAAATGCCCCTTTTCATGTGCTGAAAATGAAGTATTGAGGGCACTAACCCCTATACCAGTGTGCTTTGGTAAGTAGTATAGGTGTTTTATTTATTTTAGCATTTCATCCTCAACTCTTGTCTTTTGCCCATTGGTATATGGCAGGAGGAGAGAGCTTCTTGCCTCTCCAAAAGGTTAAATAGATGTTACCTCCCACCATACCAATTGTTAGGAGATGGGGGGTATGGCATGGGTTCCTTGCCTCCCATAAGATCATTTTATTGTATTTCAACACCCCCCCTTGCACTCTGGGAATGGGGGATAAGGAAGAGTACAGTTGGAGTTGATTAATCCCGAATGTTTATTCATTACCCTCACAGCACACAGGGGTAGGGAAAGAGGAGAGGGTAATCTTCACCCCACCCATTTTATGAAATATCTTGCCTATAAAAAAACTTTCTTTCTCCTTGCAAACCACTGGGGTTCTTCCCACTCAAATATGCAACTTACATTAACTTTCCTATCCTCAAGTGTTAATTTATATAGTGCAAATGCGAGATAGCAAAAAGTGAATTGCGACATGCATTTACCAACTAGGAGTTAAGTGAATGATCAGTAGACCACTCTGTACAAAAAAAGTATTTTTCATCTTCTTCTTTAATCTTACTGGCATTCTTAAAAGCATTATTATTTCATAATTTTGGATTTTTTGGACTGCTTCTAATGTAATAAATTGCTGTGAGTGTTGAAAACATCAGTGCATCTAGAACTATAAATAATGTATTTTCTTTTATACATATAAATATTCTTCCTGATTCTATGTTCTGATTATGATTACTTCCTACTAGGTTTATAAAGGACATATAAAGAGACATAAAATGAAAAGGTCATAATTAAGGAATCCATAGAAAGCCTTTTGAATAGCTAGGAAAAATGCGTGCTTAAAATATTTTACCAAGAAAATCAATTAGAGGTTATTTTAAGGAGTTCTTTGAATTTAAGTGAATCCTTTCCAGCAATATAAAACTTTATATGGTCTATTTTTACCCTGACTTATATAAAATGATTCATTCATCTACATCCTAAATGTATAGTTGTAAAAGAATGAAAAGGGGCCACTAGATATCTGACTGTACGTATTAAATGAATGCAGTCAGTGGGTACGTCTATAGCCATTTAACATTGGGGTGCCCAGGAATGGTCCTTCACGTGTTGGTTTTATGCCAAACCTAACAAATACTGAATGGTAGTATATTTTTATATTATCAAAAGTGATAGAAAACTGGGAGTGCTCTGTTATTTTTATAAGCAATAATTCATACACGCTGTTTCAGCTGCACAATTAAAGATTTCACGAGATTAGGCTTATTGTATCTTTCAAGTGTCCCTCTTTAGGGACACCAAATACGGTACAAATCCCCCTGCCTCATTGGTCCTCCACGGATGTTTCAGGGAAAAACTGACCTAATGCGGTCATTTTTAAGGGTTTTTTAAATAAACGGTTTCAATACAAATTCTCTGGAACTCATTGCGCATGATAGCTCCACAAATTCTCAAACATCTTATAGGTATTTCAGATGAAGAAGTGAGTGCAGTCCTATTGTCCTGGGTTGTTCCTCCATCGCCCCAGTTCTGTATAACCCAGCAAAAAATCACCGTAGGCTGCATGTTCACCTGGGGTAGAGGAAAGGCTTGCAAATTAAGTGTCAGATCATCATGCATCCGTTGCTTGCATACTTGCTACAATTATATACAATGTATACTAGATCATAGATACAAAAAGAGAAGTAAAACATGAGTGTCCTATTTCATTACATATTCCCTTTATCAATAACAGCACTCCGATTTTTACTAAAAAGTTCTTTCTTTTCATTATGTTTTTTAAACATGTATTAAAAAATACCTATAGTCTGATTAAATAAATCATTTTATTTTATTTGATGAATCCGTTCCTGCTTTTTGCACCTTTAATTGGATTTTTTTTTTTGACAACATCAGCCTGAAGGTCAAACTTGAAGATTTAATATGATTGAGTTAATGTCATTATAGAGCAGGCCAAAGTTCATACATTAAAGTCACATTATATAAAGAAAACAAACAGATAACGTTACCATCTTTTAAAAAAAAAATTGAAATATCATTGTGTCGTACAGTGTGAAAGAAAAACAGTGGAAATACCACCAACAAAGGCAAATTCATTAGTAAAGGTTTGACCTTAAAGTTTGGCAAGTAGGAGCCTGAAGAATAATTCATTACTGTCGCTGCTCATTGAATTATCTCTACTGGTATCTTTCATCAGCTATTCATTTTTCACCAACTCTCATCACTTGGACCTATGCAACTCAAAATAAGCTTCTGTGCAGAGACTCCCTTTTCTTTGCTTCTTTCGAGAGGAAGTAGTGATGAGTATATAACATGTTTTTTTACCATTAGAAAATGCCTTCTATATTATTGGGTAAGTCATAGCAATGAAATACCTATGTTATGTTCCCGATAACCGTTAACACATATCTTTATGTTTATTGTGTGTAGATGTTAGATTAAATCAATCTATTAAAAGTAATTTAATAGGAATCCTTACATATATTGTGGTAGATTGTGTGTGATAAAACAAAACAGTGACACATTTTATCTCAGTTAGTGACTATAGGTGTCACAAGCGCCTATTGCGTCTTAGCTCTGGGTGTCCAGGGGTGCATTTGTGGTCTTCCCGTCCAGCTGCCTTGCAGGTCTGTGCAGCACAGTAATAGTGTGCACAATGAACGGGCACCAACTAGAACAAGTAGAACAAGAGCACGGAACGGGCCACACGCCTATTCCCTGCATAGGGAATAGAAAACAGGTCACAGGGATGTGCAAAACGTCAGCCGTTGATGCTGTAGCGCTAATGGATGATCCTATAAAAGCGTACCAAGCTAATTTATCATTGCTTGATTATATCAGCTCCTCGATGGTTGTGAATTGTTGTCCACTGTTCCCTTTTGCCTGTATCCTGTTCCTAGTCTGCTTTGTATTTGCTTGCCTTTGGTTTTTGACCCTTGGACTGTCTCCTGGCCTTGCTATCTGCCGCCGGCTTTGACCTGTGCCGATTTAACATTTCTGATATTGTTGCTGTCTGCTCTTGACCTCTGGACCGTCTGACCATTCTTTTGTCCAGTACCCTGGTACTTTGCTCTGGTGTTTTGACCTTTGTGCTTCTGCTGCTCCTTGGGCGGTCTTGCCGTCCTTGAGACTTTCAGGTTAACGGTGTTTGCAAGGAGATCCTCTGTTTTATTTTTTCATTGCAACCTATGAGAGGACTGCTGCACAGAAATAAACAAATGAAATTGTCTGACATGATCTTTGCTGGAACGAGGCACAACATATTATATTTTTATTTTCAGACACTCTACAGAGATGGCAGAAACTCTGTGGAACCAAAAGAACACTATGCATTTTATAAACATTGGAGACTTTGAGTTGGCTTCTATGTGTTTTAAGCTTCTAGGGTAACATTGTTAACAGAGTTAGCACTTACTCTAAGAAACATAATAACAATTTGACGCTGCGGCTGATTTACATGAAAATCACAAATTCTTCCTCTTTTATTGACTGTACTACAATTGCTTTACATTTTTTTTTCATTTTATAGCCATAGTTGATGGTTTTTTTTAGTGAATTCCATGGATGTTTTAAGTTTATTAGCTATAACTGCATACTTTAAAGTCAAGTAGCTTGGTTATTACTATTTAATGAATTCCGCTGAATCTGGACTTGTTTGTTCTGTTCATGCGTGTATAATATTTTTTAAGCATGCTATATTCTTTCAGCAAAGTCCAAACGATGATATTTGCAGCCAAATACTTTCATAGTGTTATGGGTAAATGTTAGTGTGGTTTTGCAGATGTAGACTGTAACATTTTAGATGTTGGCTTCCATTACACCACAAGAGAAACCGAGAAACTTACTTAACATGCCACGAAGCCTGCTTTGTATTGTTTATCAACATATTAATATGGTCTCCTCATTTGTAACATTCAGTGACCCAGTCTTAATATACCTCCAAGGCAGGTTCTTAACAATTAGTGGACAGGTGGGTGTATACATATATGTACTGTGTATAGGTAAACAGAGAGAAAAGTTAGCTCATCTCCAGTAATAGCTGGAACGGTGATTATTGGCCCATGCAGTAGACAATTGGCCTTGAACCTGGTCCTTGAGGCCTGTTCTGAGGATTTAAATTTCAGTTAACATAGAATCAAACAGTTAGCACTAGAAGTCACTGAACATTGAGGTAAAAAGCCAAACCTTGCGCGCTTCAAACTACAGATGACAGTTTTGAACCCATGCGCTAAAGTTACCATCCCCAACTCCATATATTGTCCATGCTGCCCTTAAACACTGGTGGGGGGTTTTTCCCACCATGTTATTTAGTAGGTAATGTGTTATGGGATATGTCTGGTACCTTTTGGAGGCTTAATGGTGTAATCCATTTTTATGTAAATGAACAGAATTGGTAATCGAGGGAGCTGTATTCCAAAGACTTGTTTTCTGATCCATGATTGGTCCTGTTTATAATTTAGAACTACTGATTAAAACCAAACAAGCTGGTAGCTTAGTAAAACACCAATAAGAAAATATTTTTACACGGATCACATAGATCGCAGAAAACATATGTTGTATGGAAAATGATTAATGACTCTTAATACGTTTTAACCCTTTTAGTGCCTAGCTATATCCCTTCTCTGCACTATGGGACAAAATGTCTACATTCAGCAAGACTTCTATTATAGCAAGAAGCCTCAGGTCTACATTTAAACATGGAGGCTCGGATTGCATAAGGGAAAATTATGCTGATTGGTCAGTGACCAACTGCAGCATCTCTCTGCAGAAACATAACGTGTCTGATCCCAACCTGGGATCAGGGACTGGTGCATTGACCAGAACCTTGTTGAAGCTGATAGTTACCATGCCAGTAACAGCTTGCCAGCATAAAGGAACAATTGCCTGACCCTTGCTTATATACAGATATTAGATGTTGTGATATTACAAAGGACCCCCTGCAGCCAAAGCTCCATCCCATTAAATAAATAAGAAAAAATATTTTTTTTTAATTGAAAAAAATAAGAAAATATTAATGCCAACTTCTTGAAGGTTTTTGATATTTCTCAAAATACAAAATGTTGTCCTCACTGGCTAGAAACTCTGCATGCCACTTAAGGAATTTTGTTGGCTAGAATTAGGGATTGAAACTGACCCCCCAAAAATAGTCAGTGAATGTTCTAGAAGATAAATTAGGTAGGTTCTATACAGTCTTGAAGTCTATTACAACTGCGATCATACATTGGAAGTTTGGCCTTAATTTTGGTTTGGCCTTAATTTTCAGGGCTTTTACTTTGATCTCAGGGGTTCTCAGATGAATGGTCATATATTCTGGAAATTATTATATTTTGCACTGATTTGATGATATTTTGGTCTCAACAGATGTGTTTCTGGATTGCACATCATAGCTGACATTCCGGTTTTAATGTGTGTAACTAAATATAGTATTGCCTTATAGACCCAACAAAAAATAGGATTTCCACGAGCACATTAATCAAATAATTTAGTCCCAGTTAATGCTGTGAGTATTACTTTCACTTGGGAAAGTACAATCCATACGTGATAGCTGAAGCTACCTCTGCCTAAATTGATGAAAAAGTGTCAGCAATATTTAAAGTAGCACTACATATTTAATATTATTAATATCATAATATGATTTTCTTTCTTCTCCAAAGAGATTGTTTGCCTCAATGTTACATTTTACTAATTGGCTTGTTGTATTAGTAGAATGTAAGCTGTACCCGTTCCAATTGTATGCCTTATTATATTTCCATCTGCTCCATCAATTTCATTTATTTTCTCTTGTATACAAGCCTTACTTTCTGAAACAAAACATTTTCGTGTTTAAGTTGCTTGATTTTGTTTCAAAATGCACGTGCTATTTTTTTTTTTTTTTTACTTGGGTGGTAAGAGGGTTCAAGAATGCAAATTTCTTACTTTCCTGTTTCTCTTGTCTGCATTTCTCTTCTTTTTGAGGAAAAACAAACAAAAATTGAAATGGCAATACAGTCTTCACTGAGCATGACAGATGTAATTAACAGGGCAAAATAATGGTATTCATGCTAGTCATGTGGTGTTGAGGAATTGAAGAAAAAGATCAACAAAAAAAGTATCATTTGTAGGATGAAGGCATGTCTCAATTGTGTGTGTGTATATATATTTATATATATATATATATATATATATATATATATATATATGCATAGTGGTATTTTGTGGTATGTGTAACTATATGTAGCTATAGCTACAGCAAATTAGTATTATTTGCAAATGTGTATGTTTAAAAGTTTCCATACATCAGGAAAATACATCACCCTACACTTTTTTAGTTGACCGTTTTTTTTTTGCTGAATTGTTTTTTCAGAGCTTTATTTTTCAGTATCTGAGGGGTTGTCACATGGCAACATACAATACATACAATACAATGTACAATACATACATACAACATACAAATTATTTGAAGGGCATATAAAGGGTTTACAGGAGAAATAAAGTAATAGTAAAACTAAGGGGTTTGAGAATCGGTCAGAAGGGGAGTGAGGCTAGTCCTACTTCTCCTCTAGACTGTTCGTAAGCAGTCACTCTGCAGGCTATGGATAAGTATACACAGTCACAGATTATGACCTGCTCCTCCTTCCTCAACACCAGGCGGTCCCTGGCAAACCATAAAGTGTCCTTTACACAGCACATTGGAGGCCGATCATCATCAATGTGTGTTTTCCTGGTAAAAGTCTGTAAAGTACAGAGTGGTAGGAAAGTTACTCGATAGAGTCCTTGAACAAAGCCTGTGCAAACAGCCACTGCCAGAACAAGGGCAGTTTCCGCCTCCAAAATGCATTGTGGGCAGTGTCTATATCTGCACAGCCCATGGCATGCATTCATTTCCATGAATGACCATCCAGGCAATGTCCTTATGCCTGTTGGTCAGCCTGCTTGATGCCACATCTGACCAAACATTCATGTCTTTGGCAGCCTGGATCCCTGGTATGCTTGGCTGTAATGAGCTTGTAAATCACATAAGGTGAGCACAGCTCTCCCTCTAGTTGGTGATCCCTTACAAATTTCCCAATGTCCGAGTAGAACCAGGGCATAGTCCAATTGTAAGGAATGGAGCTGTCCCACCTTTCCCACTACAGTTGCCTCCAAAGGGACAGTAGAAGGACAGAAAGAAGTTAGACATGGATTTTCCAGAAGAGCCTTTCACTACATCTCTTAAGAGTCCTGTTCACACAGTTACATAGCATGGTAGGGATGTCAGGCACTCCTGCGAGGGTCCCTGAGCATCAGTGTGCCCTTTACCCTGTCCAGTGGAAGACTGACTTGTTGATTGCTCGGTGGATGACCAGCAAGGGCTACGTCTGAGCCACATAATGCAGAATGTGGAAAATTTGTTGCACAGCACCAGCACTTACCCTTCTGTATGAGATCTCTGAGGCTACACAGTCCAAATTTCAGCTTTACTTTAGCCTCTCCTCCCAGCTTTTCAGGGTCACACCGTCTCTGCAGAACCAGACTCTTAGGATCTTTAGGAAGTCAGTCTTAATGGGAAATGGGAACGGGTCAGTAGTCAGGTCTCCTTGGCCGAACATCATATTTACCAACCAAATGAAACATCAGTAATCAGTTTTAATACACTCTTTTTACCTGCCATCCGTTTCTTTTCATAATTCTTCCTATAGGTTTTCTTGAAAGAGGGCCCCTGAAAATCCTTTTATCTTTAAGATTTAAGTATTTCTTTGCAAACATTTGATTTATATCTTTTTTTTCACCCAAAGTGCTTTTCTTTAATCTTTACCTCTCAAACTGGATAAGTAGTAGGTTAAATGAAACAATTAGTGAATCGGTGAAACAGGGGTTTGCAGCTTGCCAGCCCAGACTCCAGAGGATCTTATAAGCAGTAGCTTGCTCTGATGTTGAGTGAATAAGCATTTATCAATCAGTGATGTTCCGGATTACACCTTGTATGGAGGGTTTTCTTCAAGCCTATTAATTGAATGACCATATTTACTATGCTTTGCTGGGCAATGTTTTATGAATTAACACTGCTTACAAAGTTCTGCTGTAAACGTCATGACCTGTAGAAATGCAAGTGAAGAAAGAAGAAGGCAAAGTAATTAGAGCGTGGGAAGAGCAATTGACGTTTACTGAATTTTGACGCTGAGAGATGTCATCTTTTCCATGCCGATGAAAGATCTCGCAGGACAATTTGTGTCAACGCTTAGGAGTTACCTCATCAAGATTTCATGACCTATGACCAGTCTTGTCTTCCAGATCACCATTCCCTTCCATTCTCATTTATGTTTTAATTTGACCAGACCACTGTTGTACTGACAATTGTAATCTTTTCTGTGAAACCTGAATCCATAATATACCAAAATAAAACCATAATACGGTTGATCACTGCCCGCTGCTTGTTCTCTGTGGTATCTAGAAAATTCTTACTGATCAGTTGATCGTCATAAACATATAATATGTTTTTTCCATTTAGGGTTTGCCGTCCTTGAAAATTAGCATTTTTGTTAGCATTTTTGTTATTTTGGTGTTGCTATTGCTGTTTCCTCCTTTTATTCAGCAGTATGGAGATTGGCATTTATTGAACAGTTATACGTTATATTATTATATTTAACATACTTAGCTGAGGAAGATGCATAGTAAGGACAGGAACAATAAATATTTAATTCACTACCTACATAGATGTCCTGTCATATATAGTTTCATTAACACAGCTGCCCCACAGAGGATGCTATACATTTAGTATAATTCATTAATATCCAGACCAGATTGTATTTGGATAATGTTTTGGAATTTTTCAAGCATTCAAGCAACTTTTTAAACAAAATTATTTTAAGCTCTTGGTGGGTTTTACTTTGTATTGTTTGAATATCATATTGTGACCAGAAAGGACCCTTGCAGTAACATGTGTTTCGTTTGAGCATCGTCAAATAATGGGATGAAATCATAGCCTATACATTCAGGTTGAATGATAAATGTGTTTCTAATGATAGTTCTGCTTTATCAGCAGTACTGAAAAAGAAAAAAAAAAAAAAAAGCAACCTTAAATAGCCATCAAAGAAGAATTTTGTATGTAAAGTGACTTGCTAAGCAAAAGGCTTTTTGCATTTATCATGATACAGCTCAGTTTGGCAGTAATGACATAATCCTTTTCGGGCTTTTTAAATTTACAACGCCATTAGGAATGACCCATTTCCCACACATAACAGAAACCACAAGAAATGGAGAACTTACTACTACGTATGGATAAAAGGGACTATTCCAGAATAAATATGCATGTGAATAATTTTAAGACTTTTCAGAAGTACTTCTCTTCTCTCAGTTTATTGTATTTCACAGATGCAACAGATATATGGGAGAGAGTTAAATATACTTTGCTCAAATATACTCTAATTCAGTTCTCTGTGTGTCTTGACTCATATGCTAAACTCAACATGTTATCTGTGTATCTTGTATGTTACATGTTACATTGTTAGGGGTTCAAACTGGTAATGTCACAAGGGGACAGAAATGGATAATCCTGTTTAGCGTTTGACTGATCAGGTGTTGAAAACAGCTGGGTTGTCAAAGGAGTGCAGAAGACATCAAACATGTTTTCATACCTGTGATGTTCATATCTATATCATGGTTTTCACAGTCTTTGAAGCAAAGGTCTACAGGAGTGACTATGTTCAAGTGGGTGGCTTAGGCCTTTTTTGATGATGGTCTGAGAATGTGACCTGTACACTGGTAGGCAAGTTGCATTGATTGCTAATAAAAGAAAAACACCACAAAACACATACAATAATCTACGAGAAAAAGTCACCGCTGGACAGGATAGTATAGGCACTGCATTTGTTGTTAGTTATATATGCAGTTGTGTGAAAAACAAAGTACCCTCTCTATAATAACAATCATCTGTTCCTTAGCAGGTCTAAAAATTAGGTCAGTACAACCTCAGATAAACAACAACACATGACATATTACACCGTGTCATGATTTATTCAATAACGAACTCAACTATGCTTTTCGTTGGGATTTACTGTGAATTAGAATTCAAGTTGAGTTGAACCATGGTTCACCTGAGAATCAAGTTCGCTTAAGCAAATAGACAAGTTGCAGCATCAGCCAACTCAGTCTAGGTGGCCTTATTAATGTTACTGTAAATTAACCTTTGTGAAAAGACCAGCAGACCAGCCCTCCGATTATCAATTTCTCTTTTTCATTCTGTCTGATATGGAAACCTTCAGTGAACGTACCTTTTTGAGGATGCCTTCTTACCTATTGGTAAATGGGTGGGATCTTAGTATTGCTGATTTCTTTTTAATGCTCCTTGTTAAATTCATACCTGTTTAGGTATAGGCGGGTAAAATGGTGTGTAGGGTGAAAGTCTAGTAGGCTGGTGTTCTTTAAATGCTGGGGCCTATTTGATCCCACTCCAGCCGTGTATGTGTTGACCCATTCAAACAGACAAGCGCCTTTTCAGGGGTCAGTACAGTGAAGCTTGAGGTAATAGCTTGTGGAACCCGAAGTTTGTTATGAGCAATGTCAACATGATGTTTAAATAATACTCCAGCTACATGATTCTGTGTATATGTAATGATTAAAATGTAAGCTGCAAAGCAAACATTTCTTCTGTATATTTTGAATGATTTGTTGATAGTAACCTATGTTTATTTTCTTTCAGTCATTTAAATCAAAGGACGGTTACCTTGTAATTGGGGCAGGCAACGATCAACAGTTCTCTACTGTTTGCAAGGTAAGCAGAATGATGACGTAATGCAAGTGTTCCCCATAATGATCACCATGACATATTTCTTTTACAAGTCACCTTTTAAATATTCTAAGTTGTAAAAACAAGGCTGATAGGAATGACCACTTGATAATGGGTTAATTATTATTTTCTTTGGCAGCACTGAGCGATGCTTTGTAACTGAGCCCTATGCATGACCCAGCTGACACACACCAGGATCTATAACCCTAATTCATGTGTACAGTTTGAGCTAAAATAACTAGTCAGCTGTCTATAAATGGGTGTGTGTATTTTTGCTTTATTTAAAAGAAGGAAAAATATGTTTTTCCAAGCAGAAAACTATAATTTGGGGTATAATATGTATGTGTGTATATGCAACTTTATTTAAAACAACATTTTCAGAGAAACTTAACATTTGTATGTGTTTTTTGTTCATTTTTTCAGTATATATATATATGTAAGAAAGCCACCTAATATGTATATACAATTGGGAAAGGTACCGTAACTTCCTGTTGTCATGACCTGCATGATTATCTCTCCTCATATTGTTAAGTTGCTGATTGCCGCTGATTGGTTCAGGCAGCCTTTATAAGAATGAAGTGAGGAGAAATTTGAGAGCTCCATGACAGGAAATTGATAAGATAATGCTGGCCTTGACAACGGTTGCCGCCAATTTTAGCTTGAGGCCAAACTTAATATCTCCAAAACAATTACACTGATTGACACACAAAAGGCACACATCATTTTGGTAATTTACAAATTTGAACGTTAGAAATGCAATTGTAAAACAGTGTTACATGAGCACATTTAGAAGCAAGTTTCCTACAATCTGAACGATATTAGTTTTATTGCCACTCATACCCTCAAACATGTAAATCTCCTCAAAAAGAGGAACACCAGGGGTAAGAAGACAGATGCATTTTTGGGGTGATCCTGCCCCTTTAAAAATGAAACACTTGGGAGGTATGTGAATTAACCGAAGCAATTATGCTAATAAACTGAAGCCTGTAAAACTCTCAAGGCATGTTGGGGACTCAGAAAAACGGTTGTGAGCCCCATACAGCCGGCGCGCTTATACATACTAGCCCAACCCAAACACATTATATAAGGGCTTATTATTAGAATCAAGTTCAGATGCCCTTATTAGTGTGAATTGGATGTTAACTAAGTGTGTACAGAATTAATTCAAGCCTTTCAACGATGATCAAAGCATAGGTTTCACACAGAGGACCGGTGGTGCGAATACTAAACACACACCAATTGTTGCCTGTGAACTTATTTACATTGCTTTACAAAGACGTATGCCCTAAGTGGTAACAGACGTGTTGAATGTACTACGCAGTCTCAAATGTTTGATCTTGGAGAAGAAAAGGTTCCTGATTCTTGCTGAATAAAAGAGAGCTAATTTTGTATTTTTTTTTAAATAGCAATATACACAAAATCTAGATTTTGTTTTTTAGTTACTGATTGCCTTTTGCTATAGCAACTGTTTAGTAACAAGCATTGGGAATACAGATTGATGGACATAGAGGCGTCACAGTTTTATTCTGGCGACTACCTGGTTTATGTATGGAAAAAAACATGATTAAACTAAACAGCAGCATTTTCTGTTTGCATGTATCAAAAGTTTGACATTTTTTGGAACAACTGTGTATTGTTGGTTCTCTAAATAGACAATGCCTCGTAAATTCCAGAACATAGTATACTGTATTCAGTGTAAAGAAACATTTTACAGCAGACTGAAATGGTTACACCCATGTATGTATTTTAATGTTTTTGAAAATGAATTACATTATTGTTTGTATAGCGTTTCACTAGAAAATTATTTTTAAAAAATGGAATAAAATCCAAGAAAATTAAGACATTGCATCAAGTGTAAGTTAAGATCAGCGCTTAAAGTATTCCTAGAACCCAAGCTGGCCCTGTTGAGGTTTTTAATTTATAATCTATCCATCCATGCCAACCATTTTCAGGTATATGGATAAGAATTCTTCAAGTCACTTAAAGTTTATTCGTTTTATATTGGTACGATAGCAGCAAAGAAGAAAAAGAAGCAGCCTACAATTGGTGACATGAGCTGTCAAAAATAAAATACACAGACGTGATGGGCAAATTTCAGCGAGTTTTATGACTAGCTACGCTTTACCATGTAACAGAAAGCGTAGGTCTGTACACAGGATTGAAGAAGAGCCACTAGACATTTACTAAATCAATTTGTTTACCTGTTACAATTGTGTGAAAAGTCAATATGCCTAGTAAAGCCAATCAAGCTGTCAGCATGGTCTGATAACATACATTTATGGCAATTACATTTCATTAAGGCACTATATTTAAAAAAACAAACAAAACGTATACTGTTTTTTACATTTTAATTGCTATCTACATAAAAGTACCATAGCTTTTACATAAAAATTGAATTTTGCTGATTTTCAGATGCAGATATCATTTTTAGATGTATTATTTTTAGATCCACTTTCTGTGCACATGTCTACAATCAAATCATTGACATCTATGTAAAACTTCTTCACCAGCACTGTAAAAAATTGAGATAAAAGAGATTGTAGCAGGGAAATTAACATAGGTCATGTAATTAATTTACACTTTAACTTCCCAGTTATGCTATATAACATTCAAATCCCCAGTCCAGATTTAGATCGTTTGGATTGTACCTATCTATAAAATACAAAGCCTAATAATAATAATGCTTATTTATTAGACAAATATTGATTTTACACATTCTTTGTGTCTGGAAGAATAAACATGAAAATCATTTCAATAAGTAAGGTATTATATATGCTATTTTTACATCTGATGGGCTTACATAGCTTTTTTGCTTCATCAAACTTATATCATGCACAGAACACTGAGAAACCGGACAGATGCTAGTAGAAAGCTTGAATATGTGTTTACATGCCACCAACTAGGAAGTAAAACAGATACACCTGTGGGAGAAGACTCCTACTGCACCAACCATAACATCAAAGACATGAAAGAAACAATTGTCAAGTGGAACTTCAGAGAGAGGAGCAGGAACACATGGGAATATGAACGTGTGCAAAATTAGAATTTAATGAATAAGTCAACTGCAGCAAGGGTTCAAATCTCAGTATTGTCTAGCAGTACAGTGTACCCCTGACTCTCTCTCTCTACTGCTATGTAACAAGATCTATAGATTTACAAGCTCTCTCTGATGTCTACCAAAGGCTGTGGCATCTCACACCTGACCCTGTTATCTTTAAGAAAATTCAGTATGACAAGGAATTATTTGTCGTCAAGGATTGTTCTTTGAAATAATGTTTTACATTTAGTTGTAACATGCTTCAAAATTCATGGAACAGCATAAGCCTTATATGTAAAAACACACACCATATACAATCCAGGTTAAATAGGAACATATGCTATTGGACCAATGTATGCTATAGCTCTGAGAGCAACAATGTCTACAGAAGATCTTGCGTATCTAGGGTTGCCTATATATATATATATATATATATAAAGTTACCTTTCCTATTTCTTACTTCCATTGTTTGGGCTCCATAAATTTGTCCTAGAGAATATCATATTAATTATTTTCAGTTTCACCCCTTTTTGACATTTTTTTTGCTCTAGTACTTCATTATTTTGTTTTACTTATTTTGTATTATTTATAATATTTTACAAAAGGCATTACATTTAACTTATTTGAGTTAATAATTATTTGGAAATCAGATTCAAGTCCTAAAATTAAGGAAGCAATTGAACTGTGGTAGTTTGAAATGCTCCATTCCATGAGATCATTTAATGTAAAGTACCCCTTTACATTACCACCACATGATGTCACCATTGCTTCGTATTGCTTCATACTGAAAAAAGATGTGTTACAAGTTCAGTTTTAAATAACAGAGCAATAATCGCCTCATTGATTTATAATAGACCATAAATCTTAAAAAGTACAAATATAAAAAGCGTAGTAAAACTGATGTAAAGCACATCTCAACAAGTTGAAACAAACAAAGATGCATTATCAGTTATACAAACAGATACATGAAAAAGTGTGTTACTTATGAAAAGAATATACATAAATATCTTATCAATTATTATAATGTGCTTAACAACAAAAATAGAATTATTACATTGATGAATTGTTGAAGAAAATTGCAGCTCAAGCATGTAAAAACCATGATTCTGGAATATTGGCTTTTTTGTTTTAATTATCATGTCGTTGTTTTTTGTTGTAGCTTTTATTATGCTGTAGTTTTGATTTTTTGCTGCTACCGTGTAATAAATACTTACACAAAGTAATGCATTGTTGGTTTTAACTGTGATGTTCAAATAATATATGTACAGTATCTCACAAAAGTGAGTACACCCCTCACATTTTTGTAAATATTTTATTATATCTTTTCATGTGATAACACTGAAGAAATGACACTCAAATGACACAGTATAACAGTGTACATTTGCTGCCCCCTCAAATAGAACTCAACACACAGCCATTAATGTCTGAACCTTGGCAACAAAAGTGAGTACACCCCAAAGTGGAAATGTCCAAATTGGGCCCAATTAGCCTTCTCCCCTCCCTAGTGTCATGTGACTCGTTAGTGTTACAAGGTCTCAGGTGTGAATGGGGAGCAGGTGTGTTAAATTTTGTGTGTTTTGACAGTGAAGCCAGTCTCCAAACCAAGATATATCCAACCAAGATACATCCAGATGTAAGGATAAAATATCAAGCATATGTGGCAGGTCCAACCAATTGGCTCAGTAGTAAAGCGCCCCACAAATTATTTTGGACACTCAGCCATAACACAAAGTTCCTAGCTCACTAGTCAGTGCATTGACCGCAGAGAGAGGAACACAGAAGGAATCAATGTTGGAGTGTATGATGTTTAAATGAAAACTCATGCCTATTTTTTACTTATTAAGTATATATCGAAGACAATACCTCCTGTCTGTCTTGTGCCGTTCTATCAGAAAGACGATACAGGGAGCCTAATTCCCTAACCTTTGCTAATATCAGCAACCTTCACTGCCACTCAGGTGTCCATACCAACAGTTGGCATGTGTAAAAACACTAGGGGCACAGGTGCTCTTCAATAACCAAATTCAGCCATAAAACCTGTGATGCCAGTAAACAGCTGAAACTCTTTTGATGGGAGAGAGGTAAACAATGAAGAAAACATTGTCTGCTCTTGTGATCGCTGTCTAATCAATGGCCATGACTGTATGAACTGAAATCATTTTTTCCCCAGATGCTTCCATTGCCTATAGATAGAAATTAAATTTAAAACAAACCGATTAATTCCATATTGTTTAAATCAGATAAGCCTAAATGTGCCCTGCTTTGTAACTTGTTACAGGTCTGAGTGAATTTATTTTAGAATGTGTATGCTGCTGGTCTGGAACAGATATAATAAATGTCCAGTGAAGTGGTCGGACCAGTTAGACGATTTAAGAAATGTTAGACAGAACTATGCTACTTTATACTGACCGCTACTATTACATGATAGTAAAGAATGTGTCCAGATGTAGAATCTAAGAATTCAGTTGAGTTATATAGTGTTCAGACAGCAGGACTATACCACCAACTTACAAATCACAGTAATGATGATTAGGCCATCAAACTTTAATTGAAATCATGATGTCTAAACTATGATTTTTTGCATATTTGTGACATTTGTACTTGACATGACCAGCATTTTGAAAAACCTCATCGTCTTGGGTAGGGACAGGGTTGTCATGACCAGATGTGTCAGAACGCACTAGTGCATTCGAAGAGCAAATGCCTGGTCACAGCTAAAAGGCAGAACACTGGGGCATTGTTAGATAAGTGAGGGCTGAAATACCTCGAACTGCATGTTTTAGGGAAAAAGCTATATAAATGGGTACAGATGCGTTAATGTTTCCCTTCCAGACCTATTTTTAGAACATGGTGTGGGACAAAATATTTAGAGGAATTCGCTGAGAAATATATTTTCCAGCAATTGATAGATCCAGGATATACAGCTGTCAAAAACCTCAGCTGTTAAAAACACAAAAGGGGTAACATTGATGTACCATGAAAATAAACAAGACAGGTTTTGGACCTATGAATTAGAAATGAATAACTATAAATGTATAACTATAAATACTTGATTATTATTATTATTGATTGTTCTATATAGCACCATCAAATTCCGTAGTGCTGTACAATGGGTAGACAGGACATAACAAGTAGTATGTAACATAACAAATTGACTAACAGAGACAACAGGTGAGGATAATTAGGATGATTAGTTGAGTAACATCAATTTCCCTAATTTTAGCAGTTTACTCAGCAGTTTAAAACTCTCTAAATAACCATAGCAGTTTATATTACACAGTGAGTTTTGAACAGTTTGTATAGGAATATTTTTTGGTTCCATAAAAGGGACAGAAAATGTATGTGCATGTATGTCTATATATATAAAGTATATGCCTGGAAGTCCTAGCACATTGTGTTATGTACTAGTATTGGTGTTATGTACATATAGAATAAACAGCTCTGTACGTTTATATATAAATGCCCACACACTGTGCTGAGATGGTCAATTCATATATAGATGTATATTGTGTTATTTTTCTAATGTTTTCTTGTTTGTAACACTATATGTTTAATTTGTGCAGGTCTTGGGGTTACCTGAACTAGTTTGCGATGCCAGGTTTACAACCAACGAACTGAGAGTCCAACACAGGAGAGAGCTCCTTTCCATATTAACTGTGAAGTAGGTCCAATATGATTGTAATATCTTGATATTCAGTATATGTATATATATATATTTATCCTTCCAAGTTTGCTTTACTAGAGGGTGATGTGGATCAAGGATATGTACAGTACACATAACACATGACATGAGCTACATTATAGAGTATAGAGAGAAATATGAGCTTGCTGCCTAGATTTGCTAATGGGAAAGGAATCATTGTACTTCCTGGAGTTTTCTGGGGGAGCAGTTTTAACCTTGGAAAACCCTTTGTTCAAATGATTTAAGGCACAACAATAGAACAGAGGATGTGTCACCTGCTTCAGTTAGCTGAAGATGGCACAGTGTTTTCTTTGAAATTATTGTGTTCTCTTGCTATATGAAGACGATTGCATGAAGTTATGGCCAAGTGAAGCTCAATCTTACTATCAGCATAGGTTGTGCTTACTGATATACATGGGGAAATGAGAGATGGAAATTTACATCTCTGTGACACCTTTTAATGGGTCAGCATAGAAAAAGTTATAAAGTGAAATACGTTTTGATGATGTAACCATTGAACCTCTAAGGCCTAACCATTTTTATGATAATAAATATATTACTTCCATTAAACGATATCTAGACATCTCTGTTCTCTTTGACCAGTACCATAATATTCACACCAGCATGAGCGCTGAATTAATAACAATGAGGGTTACTATTAAAGTTTTGAGATATACTGAAATGTGGGTATTTAATAGAAATACGGATAACTAGGAACATTCTAAATGAGGCGACCCTGAGATTCTTGGAATATGGCCAATATACACTCATGGTGATAATTCTGTGTGACTCGCTGAGTGTTACCCAAATCTTGGTCCTCATGGAAACCTTGTTTTGTCATTATTTAAAGATACTTATAATTCAAACTTAATTGAAACGGGAATATGAACCAAAACATATTGGTAGCAAAGGGGAGGTACACACAACATCTCAAAGCAAAAATATACATAGTGGAGTCCCACCAAGTTGGAAATTGTACCCTGCACAATAATAAGACATAGAAATAAGGACGGTAACCATGCACATTCCCATCATACCAATTGCATACACAAATATCAGTTGAACTTCTTTTTTTAACAATCCCTAAATTAATTGTTTACTAAATATACAAAAAGACATTTTGCATGTTAGTCCGTGAATTCATGTGTGGGACTGGCACCTGCCTAGGCCCTATTCAGAGTACAAGATAGGGCAATTTTTATGGAACTTATATGTCATAAAAAGTGTGTGCTAAATTGTGAAAAATACAGTGTATCATATGGACCTTGTGGTAAAGCAAGATACAAATTTTAATTACGTCAATAAAGGAAATAAGAATAAAAAAAAAAGAATGTACTTAATGCTTTCTCTACAGATCGAGGAAGCCGTTTGACTTTAAATTTAGGTCAAGGGCTTTTGTTTCAAGATAGAATGATGAATGTGTCCATTGGTAATCATGGAATGCAAAGATGTTCCATCCCTGACTAAGTGTACTTAAAGGTATTTAATCTCCTCTCCCTCTGCATAAAACAGATATTAGTTACAGCGACAATGTAAAAAAAATAAAGTAAAAAAAAAAAAAATAACCATCATGACATATATTTTCTTTTCCATAAAAAGAAATGAAGCCATTTATAGTGCTTGCGGGATGAGACTAAAAGATACACAAACACTAGCTTTAAATACACCCTTGTGATTACATGGGGATGCTGAACAGTCTGAAGGCACGTTTGATACAGCTCTGGGTTGGCTTGTGAGAGCTTCAAGGAAACCACTAGTGTAACTCCAGGAATGATGTATGTGCTCGCCTTGAAAATTCATTAAGCGTACCATGAGAGGATAATATTTACATAGACTTGACTCATTGACATTGTGACTGAAAAGTCCTGATTTTGGAGCGTTCTCGTTTATTCCCTCAGTAAGTTATCCGTTTACATAGCACAATTATTATCTTATTTTATAAGTTAGCCTTAATCTTTATATATTTTTGTTTTAACATAGCATGTGTAAAGATACTTTGTGTATTTTTGCATCCATCATACTAAGACGGGAGCCAAGAATAGCTGTCTTTGTTTCTTGTAAACCTTCTGGCAATATGAGTACATGTCATTGTGTTAATTTATATTTTTTAAATAAAAGAATGGAAGTTTTGTTTGGCATCATGGATAGACCACATAAAGAATCTCTGTTTTTCCTCCAGGAGACAAATCATTCTTATTTCACATGTATTATATAATATTAAAATATTATGTTTACATTTCCATGTTTTTTTGTGTTACAGGATTGTCTGTTTAAAACATTGTTTTACCTAACATTATTTTTAGGTAGCTTTGTTACGCATAAACCATATCCTTTGATGTATTTTCATTGAAGCTGTGGTTACCTGACCAGATTTTTTGGAAAACACTATATAATCAGACAATTCACACAAAGAAATAGGAATGCGATGGAGGCGTCACGAGGAGTATGGAAATAATGTAGACCAAAAATTGTCCCGGTATACAGTAACCGCCCTGCAAAGTGAGGGGAGCGCTTGAGTCACCTGGAAGTAATGCCCCATGCTCCCTTCCACCTCCAGAAGATATGTGACACCAGAGTGGAGCAGCCCTACTTATAGCTCTGTATAGTTAGTAGCGTCAGAGAGGAGAGAAAAGCGTAAGGATCTAACCACCAACTAAATGGCTAAATGTTAGTGGCAAATGTGAAAACTTAGAGAGGAGTGCAGAATTCAGAAAAAAATAAATGATGTAGACATAATTTATCCCTGGAGTTTAAATAATTGAATTTAAAGTACATGATACAAGGTATATAGTACATGATAATTAATTTGATCTGAACACCAACAACTAAGGTGTAATTTGCCCATCGGCCAGGATAATTGTGGATGGGGGCTTGCATTTGTACCTTGTCCTCTACTCATGCCAATACCAGCTTGTTGGGTACCCTTTTAGCGACAAGCATCTAAACGATCAATGCTTGCACACTTTTTTTTGCAATAAAACACCTTTGTCATTTATCCTGCCTTCTGACCTAATTCAGGAACCACAGCATATATGTGCACGTGTGGACTGGTATGGCAGACAAGTGTTCACGTACCTGCAAGCCATTCTTTATAGAAGATGGGTTGAATTATATTTATATCCACTATTTGGAATTGTTCTCCTTCCGAGACCCTTATCCCTATAGGAACCTTGTAACACCACCATTCATTGACCTGAAATCTCACATCCGCATTATTCATTATCTCCTGTGGATCTCCCACAAGAACTGAACTCTTTTTACAAGGATGTGCTAAACTCCTTTTGGTTGTTATTATTGCCCACTCATATAGAAAGACATTTATTGCATTTTAACTACTTTTCTATATAGTGCTTCAGAATATTGTATTACTGTTTAAATAAAGGCTTGTCACAGTAATTACTGTGCTCTTTATATTATATGCAAGCAACATGTACGTCTTCATCAGGAGGTTAACCACAATGCACATGATCCTCTGCAGTTATCTGAAGGAGAATCATTAGAATTGTAGTTAATCCACAACAGAAAAAACATTGACCCTTGCTCCAATTTAGCTCTTGAAAACTTGAGATTCTACACTGTTTGTGATATTGTGGTCTAATTTCTCTCTGTCCGCATCAGCTTTGATCCTTAGATGAATCCAATGCATTTAAAAGAGATATGAAATTACTGTAGAATTTCCTATATGTCATAAATTGCGTGCAAGTACAATTTTGGTCCTTCTAGTGTTTTTGTGATTTTTGGGCTTATGTCACACGCGGAAAAGTGCAGTGATCATTAAAACAAAACATGGCATGCATATCGCAAGTCCAAATACACAAAACCCACAGCGTATGATGACTGACAACACACAAGGGGGATTCAATCAAAGACGTTTACTGATGGTCTGTGTCGACTGCATCATTCCATAAACAAACATTTGTCAGGGTTACACAATGAGAAAAACAAACTATTTAAATATATTTACTATTAAAGGCAGAGGTCCAAAATATTTGGAATAGGCAACATGGAGGGCACTAGTAAAAACCATAACGTCATGCTGTACTGAAACAGATGTTGTCAATGAAAAGTATATACAGCATTTGTATATATGTATTTGATGATATATGCATTAGACTAAAAACCTCCAGTCCACTTAAAGATACTTAATATGATTATGTTGCTATTAGTAATTTTCACTAACCCCTTGAGTGCCAAGCATCTACACTACTGTTCAAACATTTGGGGTCACTTAGCTGCTTTCATGGAAAACAAGGACATTGCTAGCTGTGCTAACTTAATCGTGAAAGGTTTTTCTAATGATAAATTAGTCTTTTAAACTTAAACTTGGATTCGCTAGCACAACGTGCCATTGGAACACAGGAGTGATGCAAGTGATAAAGGGCTTCGTAGGCAGAAGATGTTCCATTAAAATCATCAGTTTCCAGCTACAATAGTCATTTACAACATTAACAACATCTACACTGTATTTCTGATCCATTTGATGTTATTTTAATGGACAAAATTTGCTTTCCTTTAAAAAACAAGGAACATTTTATGTGACCCTAAACTTTGAAACAGTAGTGTATATGCTACATGGTTATCCAAGTGGAGCTAAAGAGGCTAACTACGTATCATATAAGTAACCTCCCCTCCCATGATTGCTCAAAAACAATTACTAAATTGTGTATAAAGGGTTGCTGAGCTAATATCTCACTTTCTCATATGGTTTTAATTGTCACTGATTAAAAGAAAAAAGGTCCGATCCCTGCCTGTAAGACTAGTGTCGCTACCACTTACCACTGTAAGTAACAAAAATAAAATTAAACTCCATGGATGCTGCTAGCTGATCTATTGTTAGATTACAGTTGAGTGCCTGGGCAATGTAACCCTAAAGACAAAGATCAACGATGCAAACATGCCCTGATTTCTACCTTAATATAAAAAGATAGACATCACTGCCCCTTTAATTATTAGATAATTCATCAGAAAAAGGATAGGCAAACCTTACACATACAGGCTGAGATGAGGGGTTTATGACAAATCATTTCTACATGATACAATACCTTAGGAAAATAAAATGTCTCTGACAAATGGTATTCTGTCCTAATCACGAAAGAATGGCTTTCTACTAACTTTACTACTTTAATTTATATCTAAGGACAACTTTTTTTATTCAATAAGCACCTAGATTTCCTTGAAAGATAAAGCCCACAATACCTGTTACTTTTTTTTTTCTTCTTAAATCACCATACCCAAACAAAGTGTTGCCAAATAACTGAAACATCGGATAATCCAGCCTAGCGCTTTTTGAGCAATATAATGACATTTTGCAGATGACCTGTCAACAGACTTAACCTCCTTCAGATTAAACAGTTAGTACTAGCACAAAAAGTAAAAAAGGATTATATAACAGGGTTTTGGCTCAGCACCGCGTCTCAAAGACCCTAATCATACAACTTTATTTCCTGCTTACCCCTATCAAAAGGTCACATCAGCTGCCTGTGCGCATACACCAGTCGTATTGCTGACTGGGAAAGCAACTTTTAACAGATGACTTTTTTCTGTAACAAATGTTCTGTGATCACAGCTTTCACCGGGTTGCAAATATAAATTTGCCCGAATACAGGATGTGTAGAGTGCATTGTGGTCCATGGCCCAGTGACCCTGTAATCCATGTTTCAAAATTATGTTGCTAATAAATGTGAACATCGCTTAGCTATCTAACAGTTGCGGTTGCTATTTCCGACATATGTTTCACATATGATAGGCAGGAAAAAGTCAGGACTGTTTCATATCAGATTTTTCAGATCAAAACGCGAGCAGCTCTATATTTCATTTTTTCCCCTTTCCAGTAGAATGTTAATGCTTTTGTTTTACAAATGTGATGATCATTAGAGTACAAAAGGCCTTGAGGAAATCTACTGACCATATATGAAATTGCTGATAATTTTGGTTTGCGTCTTGTATTAAGACTATCAGATAGAATTACAAGGCTCTTTAACCATGTTATTTGCCTGAGGGTTTAACTTTCACATTTCCGCTGAACATTTTTGTTATAATATTGGCTGCTTGGGAATAAACCAGCGTGGTAGTGCTTTATATCCTTTGGATTTTTTTTTTAAAGAAGGAGTTCAAGCCACAATCTTTTGTTTGTTTCCAGGTTCTCAGAAAAAAGCACCAGTGAATGGCTAAAGCTTTTTGAAGGCAGTGGTATTCCTTATGGCCCAATCAATAGTATAAAAGAAGTCTTCTCTGAACCCCAGGTTAGTTAATCTTTATGGGTTTTTGCATTATATATTATTATTTTTTTGTGATCCCTTTATACCAGTTGGTTGAAAAATAATAAAAAAAATTGTATGTTCATTTCTATTTTTTTCAGTTGAATCATTGCAAATTTTCAGATATTGTGATAGAATTTGATTTTTGTATAATTGTATATAATATGGAATATTATGGAATATTATATTGTATGTGTATATATATATATATATATATATACTTCCCCTTAGATATTGTGTGATGTTAATAATCGTTCTTCTATTTGTTTAATATGACACAATTTATTTTTATTTGAATGTGTTGTTTCAAGATGTGGAAGAATTTCAACAACTTTACAGCTTAAGTGCTCAGCTAGTGTATATGAGACCAGTGATTTATTTGGGGCTTTTAATCTTCAAAAATGGACCTTTTTCATTGTATGGTTTGCCTTATGTGACATCATCCATTTATTAAGTACATAAGTACAAGTGGTGTCTGGGAGTCTACTACTGAGTAAATGGACCTGTTGGGGGAATCAAAGATCTTCCTTGTAAATGGCTTACTCAGCAGGGCACACTGGGGAAGCTTATAAGGTGATATGCCCCAAGTGTGATGCAGCGGGGCCGTGGTCTCGTAGACCTGCTACCCTTAGTCAACCTAGGCCACAATGCATTGCCCGCTAGACAACTGGTATTAGTGGAGGAAAAATGAACAATAGTGAAACAATTGAAATGCTTATTTGATAAGATCAGTTTTGATATTACCAGTGGATATTAAGATGGGGCTAGATGTTATGTGGAAGTGAGTTGTAGTGATATGGAACAGGCCAAGAACATGAATAGAGAGTAAGGAATGAGGGGAGCCTCAGGTCATGATTATAGTAGAAAGGGAATATATTCTAAAGAGGGCAGAAACATATGGTGAATCAGAATTTCAAATCTCAAAGTAACATCATTTCAGAAACAATAATTATTATTTCATAAGAATATGTTCAGTCAGTCTGTGTTAACAAATACATTTGTGGTATTTAGTAATCTTAACAGGTACATTTCATGTGTTGGATTTGCTACAGTAGACTGGAAAACATTTGAGGAGGAGGGACACACACTAAATTGAAGCATTATGTACACAGATGTAGGATAGTACATACAGTTTTTATGTTATCATGTGTTTCTGTAAATCTTTTTTCCATATGAAAGACTGTATATTACAACTTAATATTCCATACGTTTTATTCAATGTCTCAAAGTCTACACGAACCCTGTGATAGAAAATATGTAACATATCATGGCTCTAGTTTTTTCATGGTCTGGTCCTTGTCATGCTTTCACTCAAGTAACTGGAACAAACATTTGCTATGACCTTTTTTTTTTTTTTTTTTACAAAGTATATATATATATATATATATATAAATATATATATATATATATATATATATATATATATATATATATATATATATATATATATGTAGTAATAAGTGCTTTCAGTGCACTTAATGCATCATACCGTACACTTTTACCAGATGTGACAGTGAACACTTCCTGGATGCGTTTAAAATGGAAGAATTTCAACTAGATAGTCTCGGAGGTTAATCAAACCTACCTGCTTCACAGGCTTCCACAAATAAACAGATGAAAACAACATATAATACTTCCAGTCATCAAATTCTTTAAGTTCTCTATTTGCTGTTTTGTTTTGCGTGGAATATTTATCTTAGCCGGAAGAACTGTGTAAGAAAGCGCAACGGTCTTATGGGACAGGAAGAATACTGTTTCTGTAGAAATGTTAAATTAATTTTTATAGCCATGTGAAGTCTGTGACTGGTTGTTAAGGGATGGCTCGCTGCCATTGGGTGGAGTTTTGTTTTGATATCCTTTTCTAGAAATGCAGGTGTTTGGCACAGACTGGAAATCATGACCAGCTGTGAAATTTCACTGCTGATTATTCCCTCTTAATATTTTTCGGTGGTAATGCATCACAAACTGTGTATTCCACCTGATAAAGTCCACTTGTGTGGCAGAAACTATGGTGCCTTGCTTGCACCATTTATCTATTCTCTCCCACTAGCAGGACAGTGCTGCTTCTTGAACATGCGGGGGGGGGGGCTGGAAGTAAATTGTCAGCTCGTAAACCATCCTAGACAAAATCTTTACTGCTCACTTCAAATTAAACACATGTGCTCAGAATTGTCTTCTCAACTGCTACATTCTGAATCTGACATTTATAATAAATTCTTGAGATTTGACCCGGAAGCTCATCTTAATCCCTTCTGTGTCATAGTGATCAGCAGCTCTAGGTACAATTAAAACTGTGCTGACCTCTTTGACTTGAAAGTGGTTATCTGGAACCATTCCATTTTTAGGAATGTTGTGTCTTTCCTTTGTTTCATAATGTACACCATGTCCCTAAATAGGAAACAGTATTGGACACATATTAGTCAAACATTTTGCAATAATAAGCCAATTTCCTTTCCTTTATTGGTTACAAACTCCAATACCCAATAACATCTATCGTTTATTCGTTACCAGTTTGGCTGTCCTGAAAGCTAGTATGGTTGATATTCCAAACTGCATTCACTTTTAAGTTTGTATTTTTGTTTAGGGAACCGCAAAACCACATACTATTCTGTGCTTATATTCCCGAGGCTGCTATAAATAAGACCAGATTGAGGTCATCCATTAAGATTTAAAATCTTGTTAAGAGTTTGTTTAATGTACTATTTTGCTTGATTAAAGGATAAGAACTTCTTACAAAAAAAAGAAGAAAAATGGAAATAATACTCTGTATTGGGCAAAGTGTTTTTTTTCTACAGAAAACATATTTCTAATATTATTCCCATTTTTTGTTGTATTCTTTAAAGTAATTGGATAAAAATAAACTTACCATACAGATGTTTTTATCTCCATGGATGTTTAGAATATATACTAATATGCTAGCACGCAAGCTTCCGTAGAATAATCTGTGAAGTCCTGTTGATGTCACCGGTGATGTACACATGTTGCTCACATGCTTAGGCACCGAGAGAGAGTCAAGTTGTTTCTTCCAGACAAAGTGAAAGAAATGGCTTTCAAATACCCACAGTAATAGGCAAATAGCCCATGGGAAAATATAGTCTTTAGTTGAAGGTTATACTTTTATTGCTGTAGCATAATAAAGGTTAGATGGTTTCCAACTCCATTACCATACTGGGTGGGAAATCCATGTTATTATTATGCCACAGGTCTGTTGTACCGATATAAACTTTTTAATGAAAAAATGGCTTACACCGTTAATCCTCATACCATCCATCTGCTTCATGAGCGGACCCTGTGAGTAGAACGTACCAGAAGATCCTCTTGGCTTTAATATACTGAACTATATTTACCATAGTAAAGATAGGATACAGTTCTGGAACAACTCAACGCCACTGCCAGCTTTTTTCAACCATCTTAATAGACCTACAGTTCATCAGGTTATTTAGGCCTGCGAGTAATCCATTGACCACGGTTGATAAGGTAAACATATATATTCAAAGTCCCCCTAGGGTTCTTTAAATCAGGATTCATAGAGCTGGTATTCTCTGTACTGGCTTCGCTCTTGCATCACTACATGGTTTCTTATCCAAGTTGCCCTTAACTAAAGCTTACTAAATCTTTGCATAGTGTTATTTCTTACAGTAGTATCACCTAAAATGGATCTAGAATTGTACATATCTACCTCTATTATACATATTTATTGAGTCAGTAAGGTAATGTGGGTATAGTGGCTATAGAGAAAAGACCAAACTGGGGCTGTTCCCAGATACCTCCAAGATAATAATACAGAAAATGATAAATTCTGTGAATAATAACAAAAATACGTTTTTATTGTGTTTTTTCATAAATTATATTTATTGTTTTATACTTATTGAAAATACATTTGTAATCTCACAATTTATCGTTGGCACTGACATGTAGTGTATCAATTGCTATACATATTTATTGACCTTATAGAGAAATTGGCACTCTATCTCAATAAGAATGCTTTATACGCGTGACCTGTCCTGTCATTGAAATATCTGGAAAGGTGCTATATGTTTGAGACCAAACAAAATTAAGAAAATACGATTAAATTAAAGAATCAGTATTTTATTGGTCTATAGCCCTTAAAGTAACAAAGGTACAGTAAAATGGTAGCAATATCTCTCTCAAAGGAAATAAGATAACAACATGCTGGTTTGGAAAATGGCCGCAGAGACCTCAAAAGAGTAAGAAAGTATAAAACATGTGGCAATGATTATTCCGTAATCAGGCTAAAAAGAAGAGGAGACATGGTATATTTTACATTAGAAATGGTGCTTAAAGCAATATAAATATAGAATAAGATTACAGGTTTATTGTAGGTTTTACATAACAATGCCATTTAGTTTAAATGCTTTACTGCTGTTGTGAATGTTGCATATGCACAGAAACTTTTGCAAAGGTGATTTGTCAAACATTGTTATTGATAGCCACTTTTTATTGCACGCATATGGTTTATATTTTACATATACAGTTACATGCTATAAATGTTTGAAGATGACATATATGATGTTCCAATTGTATATACTAATAACGCTAACATTATTACTAGGTTCATGTGCAAAAACTAATACTGTCAAGGCCAATTGGAAAATCCATCTCAAATTCTTAACTTGGCTTTAAAACTTGAGATATCTTAAATGTGCCATATAGGCAAATAGAAAAGTCTTCCAAAAGTGTAGTTATATGAAATACAATATCAGAAAATGCTTCTGGATTTCCATGGACAGTGTTGTCTTCCTGTCCCAGCATCCTGCTGTCCTACCATCTGCCCATGATTTAAAGCTGTGATTTAAACTTCTTACCCCATGAAGGAGAGCACAATAATCTTGTCATTAATGGGTTCAGTGACCACATTCTTCATGCTGTAATGTATGCCTAGTTTGGGGTAATAATGTCTGCTCAAGTACATAACTTAAATTCTTTAGTATTTTTTGTCTGTTTTAGTTTGGGTTATCGTATGGATTGTAAACTTGCAAAAGCAGGACCTTATATTTCTTCTGCACACGTATGTCTAATGTGTGTTAATATTATTGTCAGCTTTGTGTGTATTGTCAGTTTTAATGTAACTATTAATTTTCATGCTTCCCTGTTGTTATAACACTACAGAATCTGATGATGCTGTATAAATAAAATGTAATGTAATTGATGCTAAAGAAAATTTGGTACTTAAATCTGCTAAACTGACTTTGCCACATACTTCAATAATGCAATCAAATCAATCAGATATGAATCCCCCTCCCCCGCCCTCTCACTTCCTCTGACTATAGTATGCACCCTCCCATCCACTGAACACTTCTTCCTTTTCTACATCCCTTAATAGCACAGGATGCCACCAAGGCTGTTGTCCATGTCCTCATTATATCCTGCCTTGACTACTGTAACCCTGTCTTAGTTGGTCTCCCCTCATCTCACCTCTCTACAATCCACCATGAATGCTGCTGCCAGACTTATCCTCCTGTCATATCGCTTTACTAACACCTCTCCCCCTTTGTCAGTCTCTTCACTGGCTGCCTGTATGCTTCAGGACTAATTTCAAAATGTACTTTCAAAGCCCATCATAGTGCCTAGATCTCCTTACTCATTTCTAAATACACTTCTTGCCGGTCTCTTCGCTCATCTAATGATCTCCTTCTGTCCTCTCTTCTGATTTCTATCTGATTGCTTGCAAGATTTCTCAAGGGCTGCCCCTATCCACTGGACTGCCCTTCCTCGGCCTGTCCGTCTTTCCCCCTTACTTCGCTCCTTCAAAAAATCCCTCAAGACCCACTAAGCCTACAATCTTACATGTAAATGTCTGTCCTCCTTTATTCCTAAAATCAGTTTTTCTAATCCCTCTCCTGCCATACTAGGGTGGCTGGTCCATCCCTAACAACGGCACTTTTACCTCTACCTATAGTGTAATACACCCTAACTTCCTGTAGATTGTAAGCTTGTTATGTTCTGTCTACCCAATGTACAGCACTATGGAATATGATAAAACAATATATATATTATATAAAACAATAAGTAATAATTATGAGTAATACAATATATTTTTTAACTTATTTAAAAATGTTTTGTATACTTAATGTGCTATAAAAAGGTAATTATAATTCAATTCAAAATCAGTTTTATTGCTACATGAAACAATGTTCCATATTGAGGTCTGTTCACTGCTGTGAGTATATATATATGAGTTGGATAAAAAAGCAAGTTTGTAGTAGCATACTCGTCTCTCATGAGTCAACTTGAATTTGCATTCGCAAACACTTACCCCCCTTTGCTTAAAGGTGCTGTTCCATATAGGGGCCTCTCATAATGCCCCCAGATAAGTTCTGCATTGTCTAGAGGGAAGTAAAAGAAACCTACCTGTCATTTTCCCCCTTTTATTCTCTCTGACATTCAAAAAATGCCTTTAAAAACTTTATTGAAATACTAGTTGCCTAGTAACAGTCCTGGCAATCCTATAAAGCCTTCCCCTATGTATTACATCACAATGGGTTGACCACCTACAGCCATGCCCATGCTTGTGCACATGAAACAGCAAAACTCTACAGAATTGTCCCGCTGTCAGAAATATCACCCCAGTCTGATGTGGGACTCATGGCTGGTAATGAAGGGGTCAGCCTCTGCTAAACAAATTGTCTACATATTTTTAGCTGAGTTCTACTACACTCTATGGGGAACAGGCACAGCACAAGCCCTTACAGATTCTATGATGTCAGAGATGGGCAGGCTGAGACCGACAGGATTAATTGGTACCATCTAAATGTTTTCAAGAACGAAATACGGTAAAACTGTGTGTTATTTAAAAAAAAAAAAAGAACAAGTTAGTTTAAGATACCTATACATACCTTTATGCTACATACTTGTTTAATAATCAAGGAAAGTTGGAAAAAAGGCATCTATGTGGAACAAAACCTTTAACAATTGAGTTGATATCAATTGAGACAAGCAAATAACCTGTGGTTCATTGAACTATGAGTTGTAAGTTCTAATACTCACATATTGCACCTCGTATTGCCAGGGGATACAAGTTCTGCTAGTGCAATAATAAAATCCAATAAAAAACAGACTGTCCCCAGAAAAAAACAAAAACAAAATGGGGGTCCCTAAGACCAAGGTGGGCTCCACCTTTCCTACCACGTATGTGGTGGGAGAAGGGTAATAGTATTGAAAATAAAAACCCAGAACCTATAGTTAGCTTTAATAAATTAATGTTTCTAAAGGCTGTGAAGTATTTCCTAAAGGCATTTCCCTTTAACGCCAGTTACCTCAAGCATTATACTACCTGTACCAGGTACTTAACCCCTTAATGACAAAGCCCGTACATGTACGGGCTCAAAATGCATTGTTTTCAATGGGGTTAGGGACCGCCCATTGTCCTTAAGGGGTTAAAGGTATTAAAACACATTGAAGATGAGTTGTTTTGTATAAAGACAGAAATTGTGATTTTTTTCAAAAATATGGTCTTAAAAAAATTAAAAAAGAATTGATAGATTAGATTATGATTTTTGTTGGCTGAAACCTTGGTGAACCTGCTTTCAGAAGTCAACATATATATTGCCAAAGCAAATAAAATCCCTATATACATTTAGGGAGATTTTTTTTAATGTTTTCACCATTCATAACTTTAAAAGAAAGTAAAAAAAAAACAACTATTCACTTGGGTTTTTCCTGTCTGGATTTAAAGGCGGGTTGGTTATCCGCCAAACTCAATGTCTATTTGACTCTAGCACCTCTCTGTAGAGCTGAATTATTCCCCCAAAGTATTGACTTTAACTCTCCAATTTAAATTTGGCTTTCAATGTATAATGGCAATTGAATATTTTGAGAACCAGTAATAAATAAGGATTTAAAATGCTGATTGTTCTGTCTAGTAGTTGTATTGCTTTGCAATTTTGTTCGCATCTTTACTATATGGTCACTATAGTAAAATTCATATACGATCACATCTGCTAAGGTCACACAATGGCTAAGAGTTTGCTTTTCCTAAAGGCTCTGGTTCCTCCTGTATGGAATGAAATAAAATGAGACAAAGCATTTTTAAGTGAAAACATTCAATAACATGTTATGTTTATGAAGATAATGTCTTATGCTTGGGGCGCTTCAGTAAATGAAAATTGAGAAAGTTTTGATTATAAAGCAGATGGCTTACTCCAAGATTGTTTTTTAATGCAAGTTTCAGAGGAGCATTATTACAGTTGACTGAATTAGATTGCAGAAGGCTTCATTGAGTTCTTTCAAGAACAGAACTTACCGATCATATACAAAGCTGACTGCGACAGAGCAGAATATATAAATTGATCGCTCAACCAAGTATATACAGGCAAACATTTGTGTACAATCCATAAGACAATTGACATGAAACATTATATAAGGATGAGAAGAACGAAGAGGGTGGTTAGGGGTGTATTGGTGGGCAGTCCCACTGACACCATGGGGCGTCCTAGCTGACAGGAAATGCACTATTGTGGGTAGAGAGTGGGGCATGCCTCAACACCTCTCCTGCAACCTGGAGTTTCCCCATAGTGACCCAGCGAGTTCTCTGGTTGTGATCAATACTGAGGTTGTCAATTCTCAACAAAAAAAACAAAAACAAAATTAAAGCAAAATCTAAAAGCAAAAGCCTAGCTCAATATGAGCACCAAGTAAACACACATTAACCAGCAGGGAAATAAACTAGCAAAATAAGATTGATTTTAAAATTTTCTAACCTCTTTGCTTCCAGCACTGTGGCCCAGCCCTTGTCTCAGCAAGTTCAACCACTAATTTTGCAATACTTTAGGCTGAGCTTGAAGGCCTACTAATTAGGCACAGGTGAAACGGTAGAGACTACAGAGAACCCTGATTTATAAACACCTCCCTTCTACCACTGTGTCTAACTAATAATTGCTCTTTAAATAAATATTTTAAGTGCTTTTTTCGAGCAGCAACGTCTGTGCCCTGTCCCAACTCATGAATAATTTTAGGAGCTTTTTAAAATGCGCAATTTATTTGTTGCCATTTTAAGTCTAGTTCATTTAAGCAGACTAATTTTGTTCAGTGCCAACATTTCCACAGAAGCTACGTTTGTCTTTAAAAAATCTACTTGAAAACACATTCAATGATTCTTTTTCTGTAACTTTAGCCTTGGCATGCCTTGAAAAAGAAATATTCTTTTAAATAACGGTAATTCCTCTTTCTTCTTTCCTGCAATAATTAAATTAGGAAATTACTTAAAGGGATTTTGCAAGCAATAAGGGAGGCTTAAAATAAAATCCCTAAAAATAGTGGTATTTTGTATCGACAATAGGTATATACTACTTAAAATGGGGGAAATTGTCTCCACATCTTGGAGAGTAAACCACACAATTCAAATAATCTCTATTCCGTATCAGGGATTAGTTTAGAGGCAGCTGTTTTAACTTACAGTTTGATTTGGCATTGTGCATTTGCAAAATCCTGTTTTGTATTGCTGCTATAAACACTCTAGTTTTAAAAAGCACACCAATTTTTTTCTGTCATACAATTTAAATGAGGTGCCCTTGAAGAAGTAAGATTCTGTTAGATACAAATTGTAACCCCATTTGTACCAAAGGGTTTAAACAATTGATTGTGTGTGGCTTACCTATGTGATACTTTATGATTGAAAAAGATATTAATGCTTAGTAAAAAAAAAAAAAGACGGTGAGTTGCTAAAACGATCTGTGGCTGAAGTGCAGTAGTAACTATGACATGTGGTGCGCTTTGCACCTGCCTTTTCTGCTATTCTTTTTGTATATATGCACGTAATACGTAATATTTAATAAATACTGTGTTTATATGTTGCATGTTAAAATGAAGCTAGGTAAAATTAAAACAGAAGAAATATTTATTCAGCCCTATATACCTTTACCAACCTGCTTTTCAATGTACTTGCTTGTGACTTCCCTCCTTGTATCAAAGTGGTGCCATCTGTATCATAGGCAACCTACAGGAATACCCAGGTGCCCCAGTATGTAGTGTGCAGTTCCGTTTGAAGGGGGGCAGTAAAATATGTCCTCCCACCCGTAACAAATTGGTATCTTTAGTTCAGGTCAGGTCAGATCTGGTTGGGTTCAGTGATGGATTCAGTCAACTTACTTTAACACCCACTAACTGTAACACCATACACTAACACCCACACATACGCTCTGACATTGTCCACTTATACATACATACATACACACACACACATTCCCTCCCATTCTTCTCCTCTTCCACACACCACTAACCCTAGGCTCACCCCTGAACACCCACGCACACATGTTAACAGCATACTACACTAACAGCATACACTCCTGCTAACACACACTCTCTTTTATCCTTCCTCCTCTACTCCTTCTCACCCTCACCACAGAATGTTTGGTCAGTTTGAATGCATTGCAGTTGAAAATGGGTACATTTTGTCACCCTACCCCCAACCTTTCTTGCCAGTGGCATGGACAGGATGCCACTAAATTCATTTCTGAACTAAGGTGCAAGTTTTAAACTCCACAGAACCATGTGGGAAGGTAGGTACTTAATGAGTAAAAAAAGCAGTGAAATGCTGTATAGATTGAAGGGACATGGGAAATAATAATAATAATAATAATGAGTAGTTTTACCCTGACTCCACAGTTTCAGATATTGGAGTAAAACGTCTCCAATTTACCTCAAGCCTGAGCATTTTATCCCAGTTCCCACTCATATCATACTTTGTTGACTTTATAATGCTTTTTTGTCTGTTTGGCCTTTTTTGCTTGCTGTCCTTATTTGAAAGCTTTCGTCTTAAAATGAATCTGACCCATAGCATTCAGTTTCTTGGCTATGCTTCCTGTAATTATTTAACTTCTGTGACATCCGCTGAAATGTTATGTTTCTAATATAATGCATTTTCTGAGACCCTGTTACTTTCCAGTTATCAGAACATGTACAGGTCCATATGGCTCTGCATGCTGAGTGATATTCATTTCTTACATTTGTGGCTATTTTAGGGAATTAGTCAAACTAAATTAAAAGATGCTGCCGTTTCAGTATATTTGCCAGATGACTGTTCTGTTACTTTTTAGGGAGGAAACTTTAACAAAGCTCATGTTTATTTTTCTTGGCTTCTTTTTGTAATTTTTTTAAGTGAATAATATCTGTAATTTCTATCTTAATGTATTTCATAGCAAATATAATAGGGTAGTCGGATAGATAATAGAGTGCACAGACAGGAAAAGGGCAAAAATAGGTTAGGATAGATATAAAGAGAATATGTAAATGTGTATGTTAATTAAAATAAAAAAATCATGGAAAAACCATGATAATTGAAGTAACTGTAAAACATGTGAGTGTCAAAAACATACAATATGAACAAAAGAGGGTTATATGAATTCCCAAGGTTTTGAGGATCACTGCTGGAGTATGGAAATGGGCCTTTATGAAGGACACACCATTAAATGCCCCGTGGGCTGGCTGAAGCCACACAAGTATACCTATATAAAACTAAACATGCCTGACCACACATTTTGAAGATGTCAGTACCAGGGATTTTTATTTAGTCTGTAGTCATGACTACTGAACTGTGCCATTTCAAAGAACAGGTAGTTTTAGGAAGACACTGTTGTCAAGGATTACCAGTTTGAGAAATTGCTTTAACTTCCAGGCTAAAACCCCAGAAATAGACTAAACTATGTTATAGATATGTGGTTACTTTAAATACACCCTTCAGTGTCACTTTAATATTTGTGTGTTCCCTAATATTGTTTATGCTGTTCTCAAACAAAACCCTTAGAACATATGGGTATGAGCTCATCATTATGAAATCACTAATATAATGAAATCATAAAAGCATAGTTTCCTCCATTAGCATTTTATGTTTAACTGATTCACAAACTAAAAAATATGAACGCATGCACTTCCTTCTTTTCTAAGCAGCAAAGTATGAAGCGTTCTGTCTTGACAGATGTTAGGTCAGGCCGTTTGACGTGGTGCACACATATGGCAACTGTAGTCAATTCACAGTAAGCGGATTGTTTAGTTAAAGCAAGCAAAAACAAACAATTGGCATCGAAAGCATGCCTTTGATCTGTTTAGAATTTGTCATGGTACTCATATGATGCCAGTTATTGTCAGCTCTAATAAAAAACAAGTTTTCCCATCTATTGGGTTTTAAAGTTGGATTTCTACAAAATTATGGTTTTTGTCTTGCCTTTGATGATGAACAAATAAAATGTGAGTGCATTAATTCAAATATTGATTTAATCACAAATGATTCAATTTTGACACTAAAAAATATAAATCTGTATGAGAAAACCAAATAAAAAGTTACCTAACAGTGGTTTCCTCTATTTTAAAAAATATATAATCACCTGCATTTATCCAAATATACAAATTGAGAGAATTTGTAATTCGATCTCTGCTTGTTGCCTTGACAATGTGAACATTTCCTTTTGAAACCACTATTCCTATTGTCTTCTTATATTGTCTAGTAACTAGAAGGCAGGGTAGAAGGCAACAAAAGGTATACTTGGCCAACTCAGCCTTTTCAGGGCTTTCTTTCAGGAGGAATTTTCAGTGGTTGTCTGCCATTGTTAAGTTATTGTTATTTATTGTTTTATATAGTGCCACCACATTTCACAACACTGTACAATGGGATACATTATTAACTCTGTGAGATAAGAGACATAAAAATTCTTGTCATATCACACATACTTAAACCTTTTTTACCTTAAAAGTGACTTTTTTGCCATTACTATGTGAGCACATGGAGTATAAAACTTTTGCTAACCGCTTCCTTCAGTGTGACTTGGCTGTGTAACGGTGGGCATAAAAGTTGCCAACAGTTAACCTGGCAACATGGTGTCAGTTTTATTTTTGTTTGATCAGTTAGACACAAAAGATCAAGCTACCTTGACTATCCCGAATACAAGAGACCAAGGGCTGATCGAGTTTTGGATCTTTACGGCAGGAAAACGGGCAGATGGCCGAATGTTCTTATCTGATTCTATGTTTCTAAATATCCTGTGTCGATCCTACTTCAAATCAATTTGAACTATGGTTTCCATAGTTCATGAAATATATCTCACTATTTGATTCATATCTGAATAAGCATAATATCATTTACACATCTGGTCCTCATTTATCATATAAATATGTAAGGTACAGGTTTTTAATAAAGTGATCTGTCACTGTGCATGTCATCTGCTATTGTTAGCTCATTACTTTATAGGAAATGATCATTAATCTTACTGACTTTTTTCAATCCTTGATATGCTTCTAAATTGTAAAGTGGTCAGGGTAGCCGGACTGTTAGCTATTTTCCCCTTTTTTTCATAGATAGCTGCATAATGCAATCTGTTTTAAGGCAATTGACAAAGTTACATTTACATTATACATCAAATTCTATAATTTGTATAATCTTTACACAATATAAGGTAAAGATGTTGACTAACAGTCATGCATCAACAAAACAAGAGATGATGAACAGAAGAATATTTATGTATGTACAGTATATCTATCTATATATTGTATATAGATATGTACTGTATTTAGATATATGTATATAGTACTGTGCAAAAGTTTCAGGCAGGTGTGAAAAAATGCTGTAAAGTAGGAATACTTTGAAACAGACAAATTAATAGTTTATTTTTATCATTTAACAAAATGCAAAGTGAGTGAACAGAAGAAAAATCAAAATGAGATGAGAGCATGGATGTGTATATATAAGTGTGTGTGGGATTGTGTGTTGGCATGAGTGTGTGTTTTGAGTATGAGTACTTGTATGTCAGTGTAAGTTTGTGTTAGCATTAGGGTGACAGGGCAATCATGCAATGGGACTTTAAGTCCCGGGTCCAGGGCAGCATTGTCCTGGAATGAGAAGGCCTCAGCCAATCAGAAGAGACTTCTCAACTCTCCTGATTGGCTGAAAGTTCAGAAGCCTGAAAGTTCAGAGTCCCTCCTTCACACCAAGCTCAGTGTCAGCTGTAGCTAGCACCAGGTATGTGTGTGTGACTGTGTTTTATGCGACTGTGTTTGTTTGTCTGGTAATAGAGGGGTTAATTCTCTGAATCTGCTCATGTCTGGTAATGATTGTATGTATATTATTATATTATTAAATCTGAAATCAACATGGTTCCCAAGGCTTCCTAAAAATGCTGTGATGCTGTGATATATGTGATGATGTGTGCCAGTGTCTATGGGGGTTAATAGGCTTTACTTGCTCCCGGGGCCAGAAGATGCCAGCCCTCCTCTGCTGCCCCTCCATTTTTTATTGTTTTGCCTGATAAATTCTGTCAAGTTCCTGCAACTTCATTAGTACCATATTTTTTAACATGACTTATCATCACCATCCCATGCATGACTTGTTACATGTAACTTCTAGATTCTAGATTTGGTTTCAATTAATCACTGTATTTTACTTTTCAGTTTTCACTCCATTTATTTGTAGTTAGTCATACATTTAAATATAATACGTTATGAAGAATAAACAAGAATATTAATATACCTTTTGCCATAAAAAATGAATGCAAGAAAAATAAAAGGAATGCATTGCAAAAAATTTGATCACATATGTCCATACTTTTGCAGGAAGCTACAGAGGCAACAGGAGTCTGTATACATGTGTAATATTAAACGTACAGTCGAATGTTCCTGGATATTAAAGTACTATGCATTCTTTGAAACCGGAAAAAAGCACTCACTTGACCCAGAGGTTGTAGCCCTGCTGTGTTAGCTGCCCTCTTTCTCTGTGGTCCAGCATTTGCTTCTAATGGTTGATTGCTTCAAGCAGCCAGTTAAGGGCAGTAAAGTGCTTCCATTGAAATCAATGGGGAAACTTGTAGCTCATGCGCACGGGTTTTGAACAGGTAATCTCCAAGCCAGTGCTGCAGCTGACTGGAGGAGAGCAATCGCATTTAGGGAGATGTGCCAAGCACATCTTCTGCACAGCATTTAAAAAAACAGACACAATGAAAATTTAAATTCTGCTATATACGATTCATTTGTTTATTTACATGTATTGCATGAAAGACCTATGGTTGTTTTTCATTTTCTGGATACTCACTACTTCATAGGCCCTTGAGCATAAGAGTGTTAGGTTAAAGTGTCAAAGTTATTTTTCTAATGGCTCCAATATTTTTGAAAAAGCAGCCTGGAGTCTCTTCGTGAAGTCCTGTGTCCCTAGATGTCTTGATCGGTTGACCAGAACACCCACTTCCAGCCGATTTCTCAACTACTTGAAGCAGGCCCAGACTGGGACAAAAAATAGGCCCGGGCATTTAAGCCTGAGCAGCCCATATTTATTTATTTATTTATTTATTTATTGTTAAAGCCCACCCTTCATGTACCATCTTTGCATTTAATCATTCACACAAATCATTAACACATTCATTAATGCAGTCTCACAAATCATTCACACAATTCATCCACACATTTATTCATTCATTCTCATACGCATTCACACTACCTCCTCTCTTCATCTTATCTGCCCCTTCTCACTATGTTCCCCCTTTTCACTATGTAACCCCCTTCCCTACTTCTCAATATGTACCGCCTCTATCTATCCCCTTTCTCACTATCTAACCCCCCTCTGCCTCTTCTCACTGCACCCCCCTCCCTCACCCTACTTACCTTGTTGCCGGAGCAAGCAGCAACTGCGACTGCACCTGTGGCAGAGCAGGATTGACTTAGGGGCTGATGGAGCTGCAGCTCCAGGCCCCCACCTTAAAATAAGCCCAGTCAGGACCGGACTGACTGGTCCTATATGGCCGCATTAACGCAGAGCCCCTTAAGCCCACCGCAACTACCCCCTCCTAACTATCTACCCTCTCCCTTTTTGAAGTTCACTTACCTTTCAGGAGTCCTGCGGTGGGGGTGCAAGGCCTCTGCCTCCCAGCTCTGCCACTGTATGGAACAGTATAGAGTGATGGAAGTTATGATGTACTTTTGGAGCATAATTAGATCATGAAAAAGACATTGGAAATGGTACAGCTCTCACACACTTACCAATCCACACACATATACACCAATCCACACGTATACATACCAATCCACACGTATACATACCAATCCACACGTATACACCAATCCACACGTATACACCAATCCACACGTATATACCAATCCACACATATACCAATCCACACATATATATACCAATCCACACATATATACTAAGACACACATATACCAATCCACTCTCACTTAATGTTTTCCTACCTTTCCTTTTTTCTCCTTACAGCTCCTTTTCCTCCTCTTCGCTCCTCTTCTTCAGTTCTTCTGTCTTCTCTGTCTTCTTCCGGGTCAGAGGGCACGGACAGCGGTGGGCGCGGCTTCAGTGTTGTGCGCCGGGATCTGACAACAAATCCCGGCGCACAGCAGCTGTTGCCGCGCGGATCACAAGGGAGCGTTATCGGAGGTCTTTAACAGATCTCCGGCTCCCTTGAGTGATTTTAAGCGGTGGACATTACTGTCCGTCTCTGGAGGGGTGCCGGGTGCCGCAAGTTGGCCCCCCCTGATGAGCGGCACCCGGTGCGGACCGCCCCCCGCCGCCGCCCCCTGGAGTGTGGCGCCCTGTGCGGTCGCACACCCCAAAGGCCGGCCCTGCTCTAAGGGGCCGGAAAGCCCCCACCATGGCCGGCCTTTGGGGTCTGCGGCCGCAAAGGGTTTAAATTAAAACATCGGGTTAATGCGGCCGTAGGTAGGGTAGGGGCCTGGAGCTGCAGCTCCATCAGCCCCTAAGTCAATGCGGCCTTGCCGTGGCCTGGCCCACTGGGCAAATGCCCGGTGTGCCCGATGGCCAGTCCGGGCCTGACTTGAAGCATGTTTGGGGCTAGTCTTACCCCTATATACTGCTAGCCCTGCTACTTCACAAAGCCATTCCCCAGAGAGCCCTAGGTAACCTACTGTGGGAAGTTCCCACTTAAGGCACCAATGTAGTCTCTAACATCTACTCCCTGCCCCTGCCGCAAGTGCCTCAGTGGGAAAAAGAAGGAACCTTAACTAGATCTTATCAACCATTTTTTAGGAAATAACAAGTGTCGCTCAGTGTAGGATTCATGTGAAAACACATTTTTGCATTCAGTTTTAGCTGATACAGAGATGTGCAGTAAACTAATAAGTAGGTATCTTAGCAGGTAGGTGGAAATTATGTTGGGGATACAAAGATGACATTGACCTCTATCAGAGAAGGTGAAGTCCTTTTTTCAAGTTAACCCCCTTAAGGACAACGGGTTGTAATATGCAACAGAATCCTCTACAGAATGTGTTACTGGGGATGGACACAGTGAGAACTGGACTGGTGTTATATAAAGGATCTACATGCAATCTACATACATACATCTTACTTCTTATATATATTTGTTCTACAAATTTAGGTTTGTGTTTTTCCAATAGGTAAAATCACATTTAAAAAAACTAGCTATTAAAAGTCACAATTACCTAGATGTTTCCAGGTTCTCTCTTTTGTCCATGACTTTAAGGACTTTTTTGTGGGTTATAAGCAGGATATCAAAACGAAACATGACTTTATGGAATTTGATTGGAGGTTAAACACCTTTCCAGTGGTTTTCCTGCTTCCAAAGAGTTGAGCTCATTAAGACATAGTTTTATTGGCACAGACTACGTTTTACTTCTGCAATCTCATTTTATGGTCACTGCAACTCAGGAAGAAAATAAGGCACACAAAAATGTCTAAATTATATATTTTTTTTCATCTCAATTAGTTGTACGCATTTGAACTAAAAAGTGAGTCTTTTTTCTTTATGTGATAATTATAAAGTCATCCAATATGGATTTGATAAAGAACTAGTCATTATTTTTAATAGTCGTTATCTTTTCCTTTGACATGACCATACTTAGTAACAAAAAAAAACCTTACAGTAGATAAAGAACCACTTGGCCCTCTAGTCTGCCCATTTTTTCCTGTAAAGCCTCAACCCTTATTCTGGAACATACTGAAGTCTTCTAAGTCAATCCATGCTCTGTGTGCTTCTGTTTGAAATACTCAACAGGATCAGTTAGCTCCATCTCTTTTCAGTTGATGATACCTTTAGAAAAATAAATTCAAAGCTCCCTAATGTCCTTGTTTTCACAGGACATTTATGATTTTCAGACTCTGTGCTGCTGTCCTATGTTGATCCCCACTGCCTGGAACAGAAGGAAAGTGGGGATCAAGAGCCACAGGTCATCTGATCTCCCTTGACCTGCCTAGAGACCTGTGAAATCAATGTAGGTTTCGACAGGAGCTCCCACATGGCCACTTTGCAAAGTGGATCATCGGTTAAGGCTGTTGGATGGCCATTCCTCTGGCTCACCCACTCCCACATATGGCCCCACCAACTCAAACCTCAGGCCTTCGTCCACTAACTCCTCTAGCAAAAAAAACCCCATCACAGATGTCCCAATATGGGAACCTGCAATGTTGGGGGGGTAAGCGAATGAGTGGTGTCTCTTTGTGAAAAACACACTGTTCACTTCACCCATCACAAGAGGAAGATTCTTGTAACAATGGTATCATCCATGTTACACAAAACAATTAAACAATTTTCCTAACAGTGTGTTGGAAATCTTATTTTGAGCTAAAATGAGCTGAAAAGAGCATTGGAGGACAGAAGGTCAGTGCAGTCACCCAGATTAAAACATATTAGATTGCTGAGGTTTGGCTAGAACACAGCAAGGTTAATCATTAACAGAGGAGCTTATAGAAGTATTGTTTGTTGTGGAGGTTTGTCTACTGTGAGCTGGATTCTCACTGCAGACCTTCTGGAAGCATGTTATAAATATCACTGTATGCATTTCATGGTTTTATCTAAATAAAGCTTCTGGTTTTTTTTGAAGAACATGCTACTGCAGTGTGGCACAGCTTCTCATCACTACCAAATGTCCCTATTTCCCTCGGGCAGTCTCTCTGTGGGACCCAAACCTCTATACCCCTTTCCACCTCTGATGTTCTTCTTTTCTTGAAGCTTTCAATGTGTATAGAAATAGAAGATAAGGTGTTTATACATTATATAGTGAAAATAAAATGCATTTTAATCCAAGTGCATTACTTGTTACATACATAACTACATATGTATTTGTAAAGCACTCTCTAAGGCTTGCCTCTAACCACATCCTTTAACACAAAAGTAACTTTCTTTAGCTACTTTGTTTTTAACCCCTTCAAAAACGGGACGTACCTGGTACTTCCTAGTCAAAGATCACCGGCAGACTGGGATGTACCAGGTATGTCATCGATGATGTGTGATCCAGCATCGCTATGAACGCTGGAATCGCGAGGGGCGGCTGCTACTGTCCCCAGCGATCTGTAGCAGCCTCTCCCCCTCAATTCCGTGCACGTGATCGATTTGAAGCGAATCACGAGCACGGAATTTAAATATTTACAAAAAAACTGCGGCCTTCAAGGGAAGACGCAGTTTGCCAATGTCGGTCCTGAAGGGGTTAAAGTGGGACATATGGGTGTTGTGTTAGGTACAAACAACACCAGATATTTCTAGAGTGTAGGTTTGTGAGCAGGGTACTTTTTAACTAAAGTATTGGTTTGTCTTAGTCTGCCAATTCTTGTTTTGTTATACCCCTTGAATATATATTATATATTAGCGGTATTTAAAGAAAACATAATAATATGGTTCAGCAATTGCTTTCATAGGCCTCATCAGTGGGGTACAGTAGGTATGCCACCAGGTGCAAGTGAGCAAGGATGCCCACTGCCCGACTCACCTTTGCCCTCGGGGTGAACTTTCAAGAGATGCCTGACGGAACAAATCTTCCTTTGGGATCAGCTCAAGTTTTAGCTTACTGGTACCATTACAGAGAAAAAATAGTCTTATACACTAACAAAAGACTTTTCAGGACCTAACTGCAATGCATATTCCATCTGTGCAACGGAGCCAACAACCCCAGAAGTCTGTTTCAGCTTTTATAGGTCTTGTCAGAGGGGTGTGGTTGGTTTGTCTTGCATTTTGGTTCTGAACTGCCCTTGTGGGATCAGAGTGGTATGTTGATGGAGATTTTTTCCTATGTAACAGCATAAGTGAGCTAAAACGTAAGATGCTCTCAAGCAGGGACATACTTTAGGACAGGCTGTAAGATGCTGTCTATTGTGGGTTGAGTTATTTCACCCTTTAAAGATCTCTTGGGAGACCACGTATAATGGCGAACCGAGGTATGGACCTACTTGCTTACTTGTGTCTAACGAGATAGCTGCACCCCACTGATGAGGACTAGAAAACTGAAAATGTACATTTGGGGTACTGTTTGTTACCTTGTTCAGAGGAAAGTTGCAGTCTACTACGATAATAAAAATGCTTATATGTGGAATCTTCTCCCGTATCTCACAAAATCCCAAATTGCTACATCTTAAATAGAAAAAAATCTTGGGTAATTCAGTATACATCATCAGCCAAGGCACTATATGTCTGGACCCAATTTGACAAGATGGGTGCTGTTGAGTCAATGTGAAATTACTTAATCTGTGCCCTTTAAGGAGGAATGTTATTAGAAAATGACACAAATAATTTACAATCTGTTTTTTTAACTAATCTAAAAAGAATATCACTAACATTTTTGTGTTTGCTGTTGAGATGTAAAGTATACTTAATGTTTTTAAAGAAAGAAGCAAGAGATAGTCAGGTACATGAATTTTCCATGGTTATATATCACTGCATAGCTGTGGTTGCAGATTCTTAAATTAGAATGGATTTTGCAATAAAAATAAAACATTAATGTAAACCAGGAGTAGACTTAAAAATACAAACCAGAAAAGAACGAACATTCATTTAGCTCATCAGTGCAGTATATGTGGGGCATTGGGCTATATGGTGCATGCTTTTTGGTGAATAGTGTCTGATGGCTACAGGAACGGTGAGATACCCTTCTTTTAGTGAAATGCATCATTGAAATTCAATTGAAAGGAAATCATGATAACTAATCAGGATTTCTTTAAAGGTAAAATAATAAGAACAAATGATGATAGTATGAAAAGTTGCCTTTAAAAGATCCATTTCATTCCAACAACAATGGGCTGAAATCAATGCCCAAGGTATCACAGTTACGGTATTTCCCCATGTATAAGACACACCTTTTTAGAAAAATTTGGGGTCAAAAAATTGGGTGCGTCTTATACAGTGGTGGTAGATTTTTTTTTTAACTAAAAAGGGGACCTGCTGCTTACCTGTTTTGATCAGCAGCGTCTCTTCATCCGCCGCGGCAACACAGGAACCCAGTGGAGTCACGTGAATGCACATCGCATCACATGACTCCGCTCAGTTCCTGCTTGAGCAAGGCAGAGGGGAAACAGCGGCCCCCACGGAAGTCTGCTAGCGGCAGCAGAAGATCTGTAGTTCAGGTAAGGTGGGGAACTACATTAATGTATGTATATATGTTTGTGTGTTAGCATGGATCCGTGTGTAGGGGGCACAGGGAGGCTGAAAGAGATGTGCATGTACTGGCTGCCTGAGCATGATAGGAGTGCGATTGCTAACAATTGCTAGCAGCTAACATCAATCACACGCATATCATGCCCAGGCAGCCAGTACAATAACTTTATGTACAAAAATTTTAACATAGATTTAACATAGATTGCAGTGGAAATTGAGATTAAAATGTATGTGTGTTTTTCATCTCATTTTTCCATACTCAGAAAAAGATATTCACCAAGATAGCTTGCCTGCGCATTTGAGGGCTGAAATTAAGAGAATTTGAGACAGATTAGGACCTTTCAGCCTTTCCATTTTTCTTGATGTAAAGACTCAAAGCTTAATCAATCCTTGGTCTCATCTTAGAATCAGGATAGCCCTATGCATATCTCATGCATGTTTAAAGTAACTTGCTGCTGGGAGGCTGCTTCACTTATCTACTACCCTCTGTTGTTCCTGGCAGCACTTCTAATCTGAAAGCAATTTACAAAATAGTTTATTGATATTATTGTCAGCTACAAATAAATGTCTAAGGAGGGAGGAGAAAAGACGGTTGAGATTACAAAGGGCATAGTTTGCATAAATAAGTTGGAAATAATAAATTAGTGTTGCCTGCTATAATATTACCTACATCAGAAATCCCCATTTAGGGTTTTGCTTTAAAGTACAGGAAATGGCATCCTGGCACAAACAAGGTTATTGTGGCTTCTGGAAGCACTACAAGAATGACGAGTTTATGTAACCATGTCTCCCAAACATAAAACCAGTGCAAAATAGGGCACACAAATAGCACCGCATCTATCAACAAAAAGTCTCTGATGAAAGCAAACATATGTTTTAAATTATCACATCTGGTATAGCCTATAATGCCAGGTTCTGATACCTAGCTCTTAAAGTAAATGGTTAAAAATATATATTGAGGGAGAAAAAGGTACTGTTAAAGTGGTGCCTTAGCATGATACATTTATTTACCACATCTGCTACTTCATTCCTTGTGCAGTAATTTAAAACCCCACAGCAATATTTTTCAGCTGCTATGGCAACAAAGCCACTTAACCTACTTGCTATGGCAACAAAACCACTTAACCCACCACGTAAAGGCTACAGGTCTCACAACCATAGCTCAGTCAAAGGACCATTCAGTTGGTTTCTATGGCGACCATATTGTGCTCTTAGATATAAACTCCAGAGATAACATATAAAATGGTAGAGCCTGACAATTAGCTGTGTGATGGATCTACCAGAACATAGAAAGTATGATTTTTAGCTAAGAATTGGGTTGAAAACTATGGATAAAAATAGTTGGAAAAAAATCACTTTGTGGCATAAAATATGTATGCAAATATGTTGTAAAATCAGATCGTTTTCAGCAATTGTTATGGTTTTAAATGCAGAAAGAACAATTTGTTGCCTCAGAGACTAAGGAGGACAAGTGTTTTTGTATTTAAGAGTTTCTGTATTACTTCCTTGCAGCCCTGCGTGAAAAATGTCCTGCTGGGTGGAAAATGTATACTGTTACACGTTAACAGCCAGTAAGCTAATACATACAAACATTTCCCAATAGGTGGCTAGGTATTTTTGCAGTAACCACCTCCAATATTTTAGTTACTGTAAAAATCATTCCCCTGTTGAACCTTTAACAGGCGTCTTTTAAAGAACAAATTTCAAAATTGTTTCACGCAGGGACCAATAACGGAAAGCAGTATTTGAGGTCAATAATGTTTTAATTGGTAATTTTTTTTAAGAGGTGAAGAGTTGGAGACTGAATACGCCAGTGCCCAAGGACCCAGTTTTGAAGAAGATTAATGCTTACGAGAGAACTAAATGTTACTTTTTACTCACTTTACTGTTAGACTTTATTCTGATAAATTAAAGAATAATAAAACTTCTGTTTCCACCCTATAGGTAACAGTGCAAAGGGGACTCATGCGTATATATATATATATATATATATATATATATATATATATACATACACACATGCATATGAACAGCTTTAGGTATTTAACACATGGCATAGTGTGGTTTGTATTCCTCTAGGCAGAAGTGAGCAAGGAGACTCCATGTAACACTTGGTGTAAACTCCAAGAGATCCTGAGAGAGAGAAGTAGTGTACGAGACAGGCTTGTTAGTTCCCTCATTCAGAGAGCATTTTAGTTTTGAACTGCACCTTGTCAGACTGATACCCCTTTTGGGATCTCTTGGGGTTCACCCGAAGTAGAACAATGAGTCCCCACTTGGAACTACTTACCGACTTCCAAGAAAAATGCCCACTTCATCTCACTAATAATAATAGCCCTGAAGGCCAAAATGTATTATTGGGGTTCCAATTTTTTTTACTCCTAGAAATATTGCTTCTTTTAATGCAATTACCTTAGCGGGACGCAGCCAAATCCTAGTGAATTGAATCCTCTACTGGGGTCTCAATCACCTACCGCACTCTGAATTTGTTTCCTGCCTGCGCTTGAGGTACTTGTTGGATATTGGTGCTATTTCAAGCAAATAGAGGACTTGTCTGTGGATATATGAATGATCACCTAATCTTTCTTAAGTATCAATGAATTTCATCCGTGATTGTGAAGTGTTCTCACAATTCATCTCTCCTCTCCCCTCCTTTCCACTTCTGCACTCTCAACATGGAAACTTAAGTATACAGTGATTTACAGAACAATTTAAAGATTTAGTAGAATAGGGCAAACCTAATGAAGGATAGCAATTAACGCATTTTTGTGCATTGAGGCTGAGTGTTTTAGTTATGAATAATCTCTGTATGGTTTGAAACAAGTGCTGCTCTTTTTCATACCAGTTGGTTCCTACGCTGTGATGTATCAAGTTAAGTCAAGTTAAGTCTTCATAGGGTTGTATAAACATATTCCTTTATGTATTGCGGATTGTGGTTTGAATGAATGCAAGCCTAAGGCCAAACTATGAGTAATAAATGATTGATTCTTCCATTTCATGAACAAACCATTGTTTTGCGGCATAACCGAAAATGCGGATATTGTTTCACATCTTTATCAAATATTACACTGCAATTTTCCAAAGTCTGGGATGCAGAAAGAAATATATAGTGTATAAAATGTATTTCTGTGAATGGTATTTTCTGGTATACAAAGGTTATTGCGAGCTGAAGTAATGTTTTGGCTAACAGTGATAGGATTAATAGCCAGGAAATGATTAAAGATGAATGCCATTAGGGATAAAAAAGCAGGCCTAAAACATTAGGCTTATCTCCTTCTGAATAAATATGCTGTTAATTATGGGTCCAAGTATGATTCCCTCCCCTCATAACCCTACTTCAATTCGCTTCTCGTCTTTTCATCATCACAGCTTGACTCATCTGGACTTCTCTGCCTTATTAGAACTTTGCCTGGTACTAACTCAAAAGAAGGCGTTACATCTCCACACATCCAGATCTAACTTGTTTGTCTAATCGTATTTATTTTCTTCCTCCTCCTGTGTTTAGGCAACATTCAACAAATTTCCAAAAAGCGACCCCTCCGCTGTCATACGCATTAAAGTGCATGTGATGGCTGGTGTGTCCTTTTAACGCTGTGTGGCTCACACAGATGAAGAATCCATTAACACCTTCATATGTCAAGTGAAGCAAAAATTATTTAGTGTGTGTTATATGTAATAGATTGCTAAATATGTATATAAAAAGTGATTCTGCAAAGCTTTATAGCGACAGTTTACTGTCCCCGACAGCCCCACTAAAAAATGAGTGTGTATTAAAAGTACTCGGGGAGTACGTTAATATGCATTCTTTGAAAAAAATACCAACTAAATAAATAAATAAAGGACTTACATGAGATAGAAGCTGCAGCCCTGCAGCTGCTCTCTTCTTACTTGAAACAGCCAATCAGGGGCAAGAAAGTGCCTCCACTGAAATCAGGTTGACCTAAACAGACCACGCCAGCAGTGTTCTCTTACCTAGCACTAGAGATGCCTGGAGGTAAGTATATCATGTGCATACAAAGGTGTTCATGTAGTTGGGGAGGGCAAATGCATCCGAGAGGATTCTGCAGAGTCCCCCATGCATTTCCAAGGGGGACACCAGGAGAACCACGCTGTTATCACATACATTGAAATGCAAAGGATGGCTGGAGTGTCCCTTTAAGGGAAGCATTCATATAAAGTTCAGTGCACTTGCCCAGCCCAGGATCCATTCTGTATTCGGCACAAAGTATGAATTTGGCCTCTGTTCTATTTCTTTGTATTGGTTCTGTAATAACCCACTTGTTTCATCTCTGTCTCTGAATTTCTGTCTGACCAGCAGGTTGATGTTTTCTTTTAGATCTAAGAGTACTTGTCATGCCTTCCTTCAAAATCAAAAGAAACCATTTCTACATTTTTGAACAGAAGTTCTTTGCACATTTATGTGTTATATTTAAAAACAACTTTAAAAGCCAGCAACATATGATTATGGCGGGACATTGATTTGTTTCTGCTGGAAAAAATATTAAAAACAGATATCTATGCCTACTCCAGGCTTTAATATGCAACAACAAATCATAGTTTTCAAAACGGCCTCTCAGTTGTTGAGAGACCGTCAAGATATCCTATCCTAGCAAGAAATCCAGCTTCTAAAACCAATAAGTAAATTCCTCAGTTCCAATAACCCTGAAAGTTAATGCATTATACATGAAAGGGAATTCATACTTTACATTAGACAGTACACAGCACAGTAGAGGAAATTCTGTTTCCATTCAAAGTAATGTTGATCTTATTTCTATCTAAGTTATAAATGCGATAGAAAGGTAACAACTGCAAGACGCAACAAAAAAAATAAATAGTATATTTATGCACTGTAAATATGAGCAGAAAATAGAGAAAAAGACTCTGGATCTCTTCCCATGCAGATCATTATGAGAGGTCAGAAAGCCAGTTAGCCTGCTTTGTGTGGGGCTAGGCCCCAGTAGACATGAAAGGGGTCGAGGTAGGGTGCATCAGTAATCAGATATAATTTAAAGATCTCACAAATCCATGTATATATCTCTAGCTTAAAGGAGAACGCGAATGGAAAAATATTTTTCCACTGCAACATGAAATAGAGTGCTGTATACAGAATTATTTTATCTCCTTTTGTTCCAATAAACGCATTCTATCTGTAGACCTGGAGGCTGCCATTTTTATTGTAAGCCATGTGATTTTTTTTGGGTGACTTTCTCTGCACAATCACCACACTGAGCTGATTCCTTATGGCAATGCTAATGAAGTTCATTCCTACATCGGCATTCATCAGCCAAAATTTAAGATAATCAAGTAAAGAACACAACCAAATGGCTAATATGCAGCTGTCTGAAAACATTATACTACTCAAAAGGTAGAACTTAAAAAAAGAAAATTACACAAAACATATTAATCTAGTTATATAGTTTATACTAGTTTATACTAATAAAAATGTTTGGAGTTCCCCTTTAAAGTTGCCATCAAATATAGTGATATATGGCTGTAGAGGAGACATATTTTTTAGGAAAAATGCCTTATGTAAATGAATTATTCTGAATAAAAATATTAAAACATTTTTTCTATGTACTAATACATTTTTGGAACCAAATAAATTACAATTTATTGATTCCTTGGTGTTATTTCTGGGCTTACAACCAATAGTCGGTCAAAAGTACTAATGGAGTTAGCATATTGTGTTTAAAGAACTTTTTTTTTTTTTACCAAGTTAACAAGTGCTCATCCAAATGCTATTTTGAGCGTGCTCAAGAGTGCAGATTCTGACCTTGTCTTTGAACTTTTTTTCTGGTATGTATACCGTATTTGCTCGATTATAAGACGAGGTTTTTTTCAGAGCAAATGCTCTGAAAAATACCCCTCGTCTTATAATCGGGGTCGTCTTCTAATCAGACCTCAAATAGAGGTCTGATTAGGAGACTAAGATCCAGATCCCCCGCACCGCTGCAGGGGACCTGGATCCTCCTGTCGTCGCCCCCCCCCACACACACACACACTTACCGGTGCTTCCGGAGGTGAAGTTGGCAGCGGGGGTTTGTATGCGTCCGTCGCAAATACCTTCCCCGACTGTCAGAGATCAGAGTTCAAGAGTTCCTGATCTCTGACAGCCGGGGAAGGTATTTGCGACGGACGCATACAAACCCCCGCTGCCAACTCCACCTCCTTCCGGCTGCCGCGGAATGAGACGTCAACCCGCTGCCCCGGCAATACAGCAGGAAATTGGAAGCACCGGTAAGTAAGTGTGTGTGTGTGTGTGTGTGTGTAGGGCATTTCTGGAATGCCTTACACCCCTATATGCCACTCTGGCACTTAGGGGGTTAAAAGGCATATTATGGGGCAGAGTGGCATATAGGGAGGTATAAGGCATTTCAGGAGGCAGAGTGGCGTTAAGGGGGCATTTAATAGTGCACTCTGCCTCCTGAAATGCCTTATACCTCCCTATATGCCACTCTGCCCCATAATATGCCTTTTAACCCCCTAAATGCCAGAGTGGCATATAGGGGTATAAGGCATTTCTGGAGGCAGAGTGCTCTATATAATGCCTTTTAACTCCCTTAATGCCACTCTGCCTCCTGGAATGCCTTATACCTCCCTATATGCCACTCTGCCCCATAATATGCATTTTAACCCCCTAAATGCCAGAATGGGATATAGGGGTATAAGGCATTTCTGGAGGCAGAGTGGCACATAGGGGGTCAAAAGGCATACCATGGGGCACAGTGGCATATAGAGGGTTAAAAGGCATATCATGGGCCACAGTGCCATATTGGAGTGGCAAGCCTGGGGGCAGATGTGCGTAACTGGGGGACAGGTTGGAAAATACAAGAAATAAAAACAAAAAAAAAATATTTTTCTCAATCATAGCTTTTATTAAAAAAAATAGTTTACATGAATAAACATTTACTGGTAAAACTTTTTTCCTTTAGGGTCGTCTTATATTCAGGCTTTTTCTTTTTTTCCTAAGTTAATATTCAGATTTTGGGGGGTCGTCTTATAATCAGGGTCGTCTTATAATCGAGCAAATACGGTATATATATAACCCATTCAAGAACAGTGGTATTCAGCATTAATAGTTTCATTTGTATGATTCATATGTGAAGTGTTAGAACATTGATTAGCTCTATATAGGCAATTATATTGCATCTTTCATTATATTCTATTTCCTGTAGTATAAATTATGCTTTTACATCAAAATGTAGTGAGAACACATTAAGACACACATTTAAAAATACGGTACATACCTGGCAATACCCTAGGTTTGGCAGTGATTCCTCAAGGTTTTACTGCAATTTCTTGGTGTCAAGGTCTGAGGTTGATTCTATTCTTTCTACAGCACTTTGAACAGACTATCTATGGATGCTGCCACCAGGTGGGGAAAACACACAAGATGGTGGAAGTCCATCCATTAAAACCAGTGGAGTTCTGGAATTACTGCATTGAGGCTCCCTGGTGTACCACTAAATAAATAGGCCACTAGGTCCAGCCCTGCAATGTTATAACCCAGCCGGAATGTGCTCACTCCTCAAAATGTGTTTGACATCTAGTGGTGTCTGTGACCCCATCCAGACCTGCAATCCTTGGTCTGCACTTAGTTGGTCTTAGTCAAAATGCTGTGTATTTCAACAGTTGAGAAGAGCAGTCAGACCTGCAGGTAGAGTCTTTTTAGGATAGCCTTGACATGTGGAGGGATAGCACTTAGTTTGTTAGTCCCCAAGAAAGCAGACAGGGCAGATCTTCCAATGGTGAGCTGATTTATTGTACCAGGTTTTTTATACACACAACAGCATAAGCATAAGAAGCAGTAAAGGGGTCATTGCCAAAATTGTCAAAAGTGATACCACAATCTCTCATAGAAGACCTAACAATTCAATTGAGGAACTTTAGCATTCTGATTAGTTTAATAGATTTACACGCCCCTCTAAGACACCTAACGTAGACCTTGCCTAAAGCTCATGAAGACATGCTAAAAGTCCATGTCCATGTTGAGGCACACCTTAATGCTTAAGGTGTAGACAAGAAAAAGGTATTCTTCCTATACATTGATCATGCTCCTATACATTGGCACTCTGTGGGTTAATAGATGGAAAAATCCCAAACCTAGTATACAGGACCACATGCACCTAATGATGTTCCAGACCCTAGGACTATTTTACATCTAAGCTGTTTCTTTTGTAAACCAATAAATTATCCAATCTTTTCCAAACACATATTCCATTTGCGGATTCTTTCTGCATAAAAACACTATGTAGGAATCTGATGAATCATACTTATTAAGCAAAATGGACATTTTTACAATGCTAATAAATTGAAAAAGAAATGAAAGTTTTGTCCTTGGAATGCTGACATTTTAAGAGGTATGTGAGAATCTTCAGGCTTGTTATACTGATACATTTCTTTCCTAAACAGACTGTTTGAAGGCTGTGATACGTGCACGGGAGTGTTTTGTACCCGTGCAAGTCTGTTTTTATCTATGTGTGTGGTTGACATTTCATTTTGGCTGTCTCCCTCTCCTAAATGGGGAATACCTTCTTTTTATTTCATGAAACAGAGAGATGTAATGCTAAACAGATGGTCAATGTTGCCAGCTTACGGGTAACTGCATATACTGGCTCAATGATCTTATACGTTTGAACACTTGCTTTTAAATAGCATGACCCACTGGAGAGCATGGTCTTTATTATGTAGGAAAAATGAACAGTTGTTCTGGGCCTTGACCTACATTGGGGACCAAGAACAGCTGTCCCACATTCACAGTCAATAGCTACCAGAACCTGGTGGTGGACATCTGCATGGTTCAATGGAGGTATATGCAGCTCCAGTGTACCTCTCCACTAACAAGTCCTCCTTTATGGTTTGCACACGGCCTAAATCATAGATATTACATCATATAACACCATACTCCAGCTGTAGTCTGTGCTGGTAGTTGAACAGACTTCCACCTACCTTACTCTACACCACTAGAGATAAGGGAAGCTCTAAAGCAGGTATGACAGGGCTGGGGGCCTATTATGGGATGCCTGCCTGGCTCCATTATGATTAAGTAGAGCCTTGATGCTAAGTACAAGAATTCAACTTTTAGTCAAAAACAGGGACTATGTATGTAAAATCTTTGCAAAATAATCATGATATTTTAGTATGGTTCTAAGCTCGGGATCCCGCAGCTACCACAAAGCCTACCATATCTAATCAAATCTGGGATGGAAGTCTAATTAAGAAGACAATGCTTCTTTTTAATGTTTAAATAAATAAACACCTTATTTTTAAAAGCTAAGGCAGTGAACGTACTTTTCAACACTTCTCCACTTTTACTATGACATGGTATTTGTTATCATTCCAAGTAGATGTGGATAAGCCAACTGCAGCACTTTTAGTCCAAAGGCTGCTTGATGATGTAGGTGCAGCTGGCGACTCGATATGCATGGTGTGTGTGTGGCCGGGCGTATCTGGCTTGGGCGGCAGATCGGGTGCGTATGTTGTGCGATGGGAAGCCAGGGCAAGATATATATTTTAAATGACTAATTTAGCAACCTTGACCACAATTTCTAAATAATGTTTCAAGGACCCTATTGAATAATTCAGCAAACAAGTACAACAAAAATAGAACGCACTTGGAAGTTTTAAAAAGTACACATACTTTTATTAAATATAAGTACATTTTTTGCAAACATCCCAGGGTGCTCTTTTTTCTGTTTATTATAGTATAGTATATTATAGTATAACAGTGGAATTTCATAGGGGATATTTGTCTCACTAAAGTCCACAGGCTATCTTGTTAGCTGTATGCACCACCCCCATTGGCACACTTCCACTCCATTCTTTTATATTTTAAGATGCTCTCTGGAACGCAGCAAACACAAAACCATCAACGACCAAACAGAGCCTGGGGAGAACTAAAAAGCAAAGACATAACTGGATCCATAACTGGATCCACCAGGAATTTGAGAAATATGAAGTGAAGCTGGTGTCTCTAACAATTTCTTAGGACCAGTAAGCAGAATGAATAAGAAAGACATTGGCATAAAGAGAGAGAAGGTTGGCGGAAGGTAGCATTACAAAGTCAAATGAAGAATACGTAAATAAATCTTAATTCTGAACTCCAAGCTAGAAGAGCAAATGCAAATGTATGGTGTCAAGTCCCCGGTATAGCGGACACTGTCAAATGATGAAGATGCTTTAGGTTTGCTTTCATATGTCATTTCACAGACAGCTACTCTCTCATCCTGACACAAAGCGCAAGGAGCTGTCAATATGTGCCAGTGTTCTGTTTTGCGTCACAAGACACTACTTTACAGATACATATCAAGAATACTTCATTTTGAAAATATATCATGATTTCCCAGCATCAGTTGCCACAGACTTCAATGATATTTCAGTGATCAAAGTAAGAGCATTTTCCCTTTGGTGTTGGACACCGAAACATTAACGTCTTTTAAAATTAATATAGTGCTAGCTGATCCCACATAGCTCTCATATTATACTACACAAGAGCTTAATTCGATTATCAATCTAAAAAAACCGTATTGACATTGATAACATTAATAAGTATTATTTTAGGAGTTATACGAACATAGGCAAAGAAACGTTATCTACATTCCACTTCCTGTATAATAAGCTTTTCTTTTCTAACATTGTATTTAATCTACACACAAGTATACCTAGAATCTAGTGTTCCGAGAACATTGTCACGTGCATGGTAGTACGTTGTTACTGCAAATTATAGAAACCTGCTTTTTACAGTTTTTTTGTCTATAGCAAAACCATGTATTTGACATAAAATAGAGTTTTCTTGTGTTTATTGAGAATTTTACTGCAGGTGCACAATTTGGTATTGTAGTCATTCCTGGAACACAGGGCGAGCCATTCTGAATTCCATTTTATATACTGTACATTGAAGCTATTTCTGTAATTTTGTTTAGCATTTCCTTAAATAGAAAGTTTTAAGGAGGCATGTACTCCCCACTGAGAGATTTACTAGTCACAACTTCAGTGCAGCATCAGTGTTATTGGGAGCCTGTCCAGACCCCAACAGTAGTTTATAATGGTGGTAGTTAAGCGTGACATTAAAGAGTGGAAATTAAAGGAGCGTGCAACTATGAAAGCTGTTTCACGAAAACTGAAACACTTACATTGTGTGGCATCAGGTCTGTATGCAGATTCAGCAGTAACAGGTCACATGTCAGACAAGGAGCTATTAATTGTCATTTCTATGGCTCTGATGCCATAAAATAATGTATACAGTCTGTGTTCTGTGATAGTATAGCAACAATAATATATTATGAAAATATTTCTATTGCTTGTTTTACAAATCACCTCATCGGCCAGGGTAGTCTCCACTCAGGAGCATGACGAAATGTTTTTTTCTCACTTTAGTTTTGTCATTACCGAGGAAAACCATTAGCTTATTAGACTAATTCCACCCATAAGGGCAGGAGAGGCACACAACGGGAGGCCGACTTCCTCTCCACATGAATCCTTAGGTCAGCAAGATACAGTTGGTTTCTAGGTGGTGTTAGAAACATCGACATCTGGACTTCAAAACTCTTAAAATTTGCAAACGTTTTCCAGAAAAAAGCAAATATACCTGAGACTTGCAGTAGGGATCACGGACAGGTTGATGAGTTCCTCTAATCTCCCATGATTTCTCCTGAATGACCCAGAGATCTGTAAGTTAAAGAAGGTCTGTACAGCACAGATTAGTATTACAGCTGCCATATGGCCACCTATTGACTCTCTGCAGCTAAGTGCTGTAAGGTGGCTTTTTGGGTAAAGTAGGCCAAAGAGCACAACACCACAACATATACCATGGCAAGACTGAGCACAACACCAAGACACAATGTAGTTATTCTGTAACGCAAGGTCTCTCCCTGGCAAAAATGTCAAGGCAGGGAGGGGTTTCCACATGTTCTTTCCAAACTCATTTGAAGAAGCACAAAGAATTAGACAATGCTCAGGACTGTAAACGCAGTGGTCGGCCAATAAAATTTGATAGTGAGGCAGATTAAAGACACATCATGCGCACTTCCCTTCACATTCCGAAGATGTCCAGCAGTGCCATCAGTTCAACATTGGCAGAAAACAGTCAGAAGAAGTCTGGTCAGAACTGGTCTCCATGGAAGACATGTGGCCAAAAAGCTATACCTCTGACATGGAAACAAGGCCAAGCGACTCAACTATTCACAAAAAGACAGAAAAATGGAAGCTGGCGCAATGGACTGATGAAAAATTTGAAATATTTGGCTGTAGCAGAAGGCAGTTTGTTCACTAAAGGGCTGTAGAGCTGTACAAGAATTAGTGTTTGCAGGTAACGGCAAAGCATGTTGGGGGTCCCTTGATAGTTTTGTGCTGCATTTCTGGGGATTTGGTCAGAATTAATGTTCTCAATGCTGAGAAGTACAAGCAGATACTTATCCATCATGCAATACCATCTGGAAGGCATATGTTTGGCCCCAAATTTATTCTGCAGTATAACAACGACCTAAAACATACAGCCAAAGCTATTAAGGATTATCTTCAATTTAAAGAAGAATACGTAGTCCCGGAAGTGATGGTATGGCCCCCACAAAGCCCTGATTTCAACATCATTAAGTCTGTTTGGGATCACATGAAGAGAGAGACGCAACTGAGGCTGCGTAAATCCACAGACGATCTGTAGTTTGTTCTCCAAGTATTTTTGAAACAACCCACTTGCCTAGTTCCTTAAAAACTATGTGCAAGTGTATCTAGAACAATTGGTTGTTTTAAAGGCAAAGGGTGCTCTCACCAATTATTGATTTAGAGGTCTCTTCTGTTCACTCACTTTGTATTTTGTTAAATTATCAAAATAGACTATCAACATGATTTTGGAACCATTTTTACTTTTTATATATATTTTCAGTGCCATATGTTTTTTTTTTTTTTTTTTTATATTCTGCTGTATTGACACGTGAGTGCACAGCTCATCTGGGCAATAAAATGCTAGTGGTGCATATTTTGGAACGTTTATGTTCCGTGAAAGGATGTTCTGTACTAGACATTTAACAAGATTTGTGTTGTGAAACAATGTATTATATTTATATGCATAACAGAAACTGATGTGTTCTACAAACACCTTAAAGTGTTTTTTTTTAACAGTAAATCCATAGTAAAAATTGGATAATAATGTTTGGACACCTTGGTTGTCAGATTGCAACTCAAAAACTGTTATGTGTAGAATACAAGGCCTTTAAAATTTGTGACTGCAGAAGTAACAAAATCATTTAGGGAAATTTAGCATGGACTACATTCCAGTCAAAGGAAAAATTCTTTACTTTGGAATATAAAGGACAAATTATATGAAGTAGTCATGATAACACGACCTCACTAGTTACTTAATTGGGTTTGTTCACTAATAATTTGATCAGTCACATTAAGGGTTAATGCCATTGGCCAGACTCAACTTGAGGTTGTGTGCCCTACGTATTTTGTAACTGTGCAGGGATTACATATAACAAAGTTTATGAGAATGGTGTATTGCTACACATTGTCCCATTTTAGTTCATTTCTTTATTATGTTTAATTTGGATTTGTTCTGTAGTTTAGTTTAGATCATATTGTTATTTTATCTTTTGTGTGTGGCTGGAGGATAATGGTAAGGACTTTACCAAATCTTTGGTGAGTCATTTTTTTATCGTAACGACAAACGAAGTAATTTAATTAGAACATAGGTCTCTGGGACATCTCAAGCCAAGAAAACACACAATGAGTTCCAGGTCTGCAGATCATTGCTGCACCAGTGTGTGAAGTCAGGGTTACAGACACAGAACAGTGACATAGACAGATAGATAGATAGATAGATAGATAGATAGATAGATAGATAGATAGATAGATAGATAGAACGTTGTATTGTTCTGTTTGTCACAGTTTTGGCAATAGGTAACTTTTTGGTATATGGTTTTTACTTATAAACTAATAAGTGACGTAATGAAAACAATAAGCTTGAACGGGCATCTTGGTTCTGTGACATAGTTTAGCTGGAATGCCTTTACTGTAGATATATATATATTTTTTTTACATTTTGGTTACATTTAAGTGTTCTTAAAAAACCTCCAAAGATGTCGCGTACCAGCTGTTTGGGGGCACTGACAAGCTGTTTGGGGAAACAGATGGCATATGTAAGATGTGTGGGGCACTGACAAGCTCAGGACATAGATGGCACATGCAAGGTGATTGGGGTAAAGATGGTACAGCCAGGCTTTTTGGGGGCACTGATAAGCTGCTTGAGGAAAAGGTGGCACAGATAAGCAGTTTGAGGACGAATATGGCACTGATTAAAAAAGTCAATCATGGGTGATGTTTGCCCTGTGTGCCCTGGAGACACGAGTGAAATCCCTACTAGAGTTCTATTAAGTGATAGTTGTGCAGGAGTAAGTCAATACCTTGCTTCTTGTCAGTGCATGTTCTTTAAGATGGAGTCCGTCTGTCCAGTCCAGGGTCCAGTACCACATTGAAATTGCCACCCAATAATAACATCAGATACAGAGGTATTTGGATGTATACCAAACAATGTTCAATACAATTGATTGTTGGGAACATTTGGTGCATGGCTATTAACTAATAAAAACATTTTGACTGATGCGAGTGTCTAATATAATATATCAGCCACTCATATCCAATTGCTGTGAGAGTATGGGATAGGTGAGCGAGGTGCTCAGTAAGATCGCTACACCCCTGGATTTAGATGTATGGGAGGCAGAGATGCATTTGCCAGTCCAACTATCATTTAGTCTAGAGGGGTCAATGTTTTTCCAGTCTGTTTTCCTGGGTTCATGTAATATGCGGCGTCATCGATTTGAGATGGTTATTGTTATGTTCCGCTCACGGAAGTCCCTTGCCAGGAACATTTTAAGTATCATGCAATGAGAACTTACACTGATAGATAGCCATAGAAAGCTTCTTTCTGTGTTGGTTTATGGGGTTAAATCTTCAGGGAAATTGACAGATTAAGGTTTATTTGCTTACCACACTATAGAGTGCCATTAATGTTTTGTCTAAGTGGAACAGTACTTTTAAAGGGGTTTAACACTGTTAATAATTGAGCAAATATATATGAAATGTCTCACTTTTTTTCATTAGGATTCCTTAAGTAAGATAAATGCCTCAGTGGAAAAAAGAAAAATAATGCCAGATGCAACTACACCTGCCACTGCTGTGACAACAGGGTCTTGTTTTCTTCCGACCTGGTAACTGGAAAGTTCCCAGTAATTGATAGCTACAGATTATATACACAAATATTTTGTTGTTGTTTAAATGGGCTTTTTTTGTCATTTTTCCTAATGGGAAACAGCTTATATGTGTCATCAAATACCACTACTTTGTGTTTTCGCAAAGACATAGTACCACATCCTCAATAAGTACATGGAAAATAAAACACACACATGCGCATGCGAACACATTCGCTTCCTAGCTATCTTGGTCTGCTTAATTCTTTTGTAAGACATTAAATGTTAATGGCGGTAAATTTTTAAGACAGACCTGTCATGAGAAAAATGTTTCACAATAATTTGTACTAGATATGTTGTGTTAATAATATTCTTTAACATGTATTTACATAGTGACAATAATTTACGCAGCCTATGTTTTTGTTTATTTGTACACAATTCACAATGTGTTTTACATTCATTCATTTTTACTTGCATCATAGTTGCATAATTAAAATGATATCATGCAGCAGTATTCAGTATAGTTGTACTTAAAGGAACCACAGGAGTATTTTTATTTATAAAATAGCGTATGTGCCCATCATTAAAATGACATGCACTTTTTTCTCATCCTCTCTATTCATTCACCTCTGCCTTTTTATTCTCTGTATCTTTTATTTTCCCCTACAACACTATCTCACAACAGCACTCTGCAACACACTCTCCTGTAGCAGCTCACCCCACACTAAAACACTATCTAGCAGACACTAAGCCACCACAACACACTATCTAGCAGCTGCTTACACCACCACAAAACACTATCCAGCAGCCGGTCACTCCCAAAACACACTATTCTGCAGACACTCACCATGCATCTCCAAAACTGCAGTTCTTTTGGGGTGTTCCCGGTCTGTAGTGGTCAAACCTATCAAAAGTGGTCAAAAGAAGGAAAACCGGTGAACAGGCGACAGGGTCATGGGCGACCAAGGCTCATTGATGCACGTGGGGGCGAATGCTGACTCGTGTGGTCAAATCCAACAGATGAGCTACTGTAGCTCAAATTACTGAAAAAAATAATGTTGGTTCTGAGGGAAAGGTGTCAGAACTCACAGTGCATCACAGTTTGTTGTGTTTGTGGCTGCATAGCCGCAGACCAGTCAGGGTGCCCATGCTGACCCTTGTCAACTGCCGAAAGCACCTACAATGAGCATGTGAGCATAAGAGCAGGACCACGGAGCAATGGAAGAAGGTGGCCTGGTCTGATGAATCACATTTTCTTTTACATAATGTGGCTGGCCGGGTGCATGTGCATCCCCTACCCGGAGAACAGATGGCACCAGGATTCATCCATAGAGGCCCCTTCTCGCAACTTACAGGACTTAAAGGATCTGTTGCTAACGTTTTGGTGTCAGATACCACAGCACACCTTCAGCGGTCTAGTGGAGTCCATGCCTCGAAGGGTCAGGGCTGATTTGGTGGCAAAAGGGGGACCTACACAATATTAGGCAGGTGGTCATAATGTTATGCCTGTTCAGTGTATGTATACATAGACATATATCTTATTATTTCCTCTGAAAACTTAATAGAAACCTTCACTAAACAGCTACTGTGTGCCTTTGAGTCTTTTTACAGTTAAGTGTTCCCAGCAACTATCATTATTGAGGCAAAGTTTTACTTGATTAAAATATTGTTGGTGAGAAGTGATTTTACAGTATAGGGGATGTAAGTATGTTTTTTTGTAGTGCTGAACTCAATTACAAAGTATGTGGAACATTAAATTAAATGTTCCAAAAAACATTTAAAACATTAAATGTTAAAAAAAAGTAGATTATACTGTCTGCAAGAAATAAAACAAAAAAAGTACTATGGTTATTTGTGGAAAATATTAAGAAACATCAACTTGTAGTTGTGACATTTAGAAGATCTATAAATCATTTTCTTATTTACTTATCATAATCTTATTTGTGCTTGCCTTATTCCAAAAACATGAAAACAAATCAATTCCTAATGTTAAGAATGGACACAAAAAGCCAAAAGTTGACATTGTTATATTGACAGAGATGGCAAAAATATAAATAAAGATTTATTAGTTAATAATATAAAAATATTAAATAACATATATTTTCCCAGTTCATCAGTGTGAGCCAAAAACACATCCAGTACACCGGGTCACGTAGTCTTCTATTGGGTGTCATGTGAAATGTAGCTATAGTGCTGAAATCTGTGCAAGGATTTTGATGGATAGGACAGCTGTTTGATAATGCAAATGTAAACACAGGATCTTCAAGTTTTAGCAAGTGACTTGAAGGTCATCGCGATGATTTCACGCCAAGTAGAATTTATGATTGATAATACAAAAAACACAGGTCTGTAATGACACTCCACCAGCAAAATCGGGATGCTGTTTTACGATGAGAAAGGTCATACGTTATCATGGGAGGCTTGAGAGGAAGTATTTACGGCCTGCCTGTGTTTGAAAAAAATAAATACTAAAATATTGTCATTAAATTAGAAAAAAATACTAGCGCATATAGTGTACTTTCATTACAATGTATGTGATACAAGTGAATTTATATCTTATCATATCCTATCATATATATCATATATATCATATATATCAATTTCTTTTTTTAATTTGCAAATAAATTAGTCACAACCAAAGAACTGTTTTAGTGGGCCTGAGTATGGCTCAATAAAGGGGCAAGACATATATGGTACAATGGATTGTGCAATTAACTATCAAGACATCTATTTAATGGGAGAACAGCATTCAGCAAGACCGTCATGCTATTTACTAGGCCCTGGGTACATGCCTGTTGTGTTCTAAAGTTAAAAGTCCTGAAATATTTGCAACTAGGCTCCTCGTGTGGCTTATTTAGGTGGTCATTCCATGATAAGTACTCAAAGATCCCATTGAGTTGGGTTAAGCTGGACCCTTTACAAATACCTACTGGAGTTCATTCAGTATAGGGAGAGTTTGCAGGATAGTTTCATCTCATTGACTTCATTATACATTATAAAGGTCCAACCCTTCTGCTGCAGGGAACCTTTGATTGGCCATGTGTTATGTATAATTAATCATGAGATATTTTCAGTCCTCTCACCCAGTGAATTGTGGATTACACAAGGCCAGGTTATGCTTTTTTGCTGGAGAAACTTGCTATTTTTGGACCTTCATAATGCATATGGATAATGTATAATGCATAATGAAAAGAGAAAGATGAAACTGCAGCTCTCCTACCAGCTCTCCTTTTTGTGAATAAACCCCAATATGGGTTGTTACTTGAAGGCCATTGTTGGATGCCCTGATGAAGCTAACCTGAGTTAGTGATACGTGCAATGGGATATTACTGGTATTTTCTTAAATCTTATGGTTCATTGGCAAACACAATGCACTTTTTAAGATCCACTCCTCATCTATCACTGTTGACACCCATGATTGGGGTCTAGGCAACATTTAGATTTTTTAGATGCAGCAAACATCATTGAGAAACTGGTATTGCTTGCTGTCAGAGCTACCAAAAAAGTAGCGTAAAATAGTTCAGCTATCCATATTAATTTAAATAAAAGTTACGTTCTTATGTAGGAGTAGTTTTTTATCTTTATAATTTTTTATCTTTGATCTATCTGTGGGATTTAATTCCCAAACAAGTGAGCAATCCGTTATATTTCTGCCCTGAAGGTTAACATTACAGACAAAAGAATTAAAGCTATTTCTGGAATAGCATTCAATAGGTGTTTGTTACAATTTTTGATTTACTATTATCTATTGCTTTGGATGCTCTAAAGTATTGCTAGAAAGAGTTGTCATGAGTTAAGTATACAATAAAAAAAAAGGTAAGATTTTCCTTAACCACACACGGTTTGTGCTTGCTGTGTAATATCTGTCAAAAATATTACAACATTTTTGTAAAATTTTTATTTTATTTTTTATTACAAAATAAAATATTTTTATTGGATGTAAAAGATATAATGGAAAATCCAATCAAAATGTATGTTTTAAAAAAGCCATACGGCATACCTATGGCAAGAAAACATCCGGAGACAGATGGCCTAGTTCATGTAGGTTTTGGATTAAAACAGCCCCACATATGGTAAGGTAACAGAACACATTCCGGACGTCATTCATCAAAGGTCAAGGAATGGTGTAAATACAAAAAATACACAATTTGTCTCTGAGACAGTTATGTTGACAGATACAATATGCATTACATACAACACATGCAGATTTGGTGAGAGCATTGTTTTATAAACAGTAGAGAAATATTTTAGTTCTGATTACCATTATACAATAGTTATGTAGCACCTGGGTTATTTGCCCTGTTTCATTTGGAGTGTAAGATATGTGAATTCTCTTGGTTGTCATTAAAATGTATATATGTTTAATTTCTGAGGGGGAAATAGTCATTGGGTAAATGTCTGTTCCTCTTAGAGCTGGTCTCATACTAATTAGCATTTTCTGACAACGGTGGGGGCTCTTCCTGAGAGCCAAAGCAGAGAGATACCAGCCATACTTTCTCGATGGCGCCCATGAAGACTGAAATGAACATCAGAGATTGCTATATCTCTTGCACCGACAAAATTTGCCTCACATCTAGACATGGGTAAAATTATTGTCAAATGCTCAACAGTAGCGTACCTAGAGTGGAGTGTGGGGGTTCCAATCATCTGTTTCCAGGTATAATCAGGTTACTGGCATTTAACGTTTGATGCCCAAAGGCTATCTTATCAGGTAGTTATGAACCTGGATCAGGGGTGGATAGAGTGGTTATCCTCCAGAACTAAATTACTAGTATATAATTTTTGAGTCTTCTTCACCCTACAAGATTTCTTAAACCTTTCTGCTGGTATTATTTATAACTTTGTGTTGGTATTATTTATTGGCCTCTATATATAGTTCAGCCATTTTCCTTTGTTTTTTGGCTATTCCATTTTGAATTGATATTTTACTTGTCTATTTAAAGATAGCCAGGTGGGGTCCTCTTGACTTTTCCAGGCCCATGCTAGTTCAGCTTTAGTTGCAACAAGTACATGCATCATAATTACGGTCAGCCTTTCTCATTTTAGGCCAGTCAAAGTATAACAAAACTATCTGAGGAGACTTTTGTACAGAGTTTTCAAGTAATATATATACCGTATATAAGAGCTGAAAAAAATATCTCCCACATGATATTAATCTTTACCCCCCCCCAAATATGTAGATATGTTCCCAAGGAGGAATATCATCTCCAGCAGATAGATTGTATAGATGGAAACATTTTTTGGATATTCTAGTGGAGAGCAAGTTAGACTAATGTATATTGGAGTTGCAGAAAGTTTAAACAATGTATGGATTTTTTCATTTTTATCGTAATATCAAACCTCTTTATATCATTTCTATTTTGATGTTGCTTTTAAATTTCTTGATGAAAAGTACCACATCTTGTATATTTTGTTCTATAATTTTTGTGAGCATCTCATTCCGCCGAGTTGACACATTCCTCCATGGTTTCCGACCATGCTCTTCGTATAAAAGTGGAGCACTGTGATATGATGTCATATCCTGACGCCCAGTAAAAGGGACAGGTGTACATGGGGGCGGGGTTATGCCTAGGGCAGCACCAATGGTAAATACCCCACTGACTCCAGCTGATTCTTTTCAAGTGATTGTCTGACAATTGTGTTCATTTAGAGCTACAAGCTGTCTGGGACATTTAAATACACCAGCTCATGGTTCATGTGATTACCTAGTCTGCGCAATTGACTCATTAGCTTTGTGGACCAATGGGAATTTTTCATCTGTAAAGGGACTTGGAAAGTTCACATCTTTGCTTCACTCTTGCCAAATAATGTATAGTATTTATTTGTAATGCTCCAAGCTCATTCTTCTATATCATATGTACATATGTTTGCCACTTATTTTAACAGCAGAAATAAGTTATAATTTATTTTACTTTCATAAAATAAGTAGGTTCTAGTGTTTACTTTACTATGGGAATTACAGTGGTTAAAGATCCCTTTCAGTTTGTATGTTTTATTATACGCTGCTGCTTCTTGCTATAAAACTATCTGAAATTAGCTGCCACACGTTTGGAGTGTGTTAAAAAATCATTTCATATGTACATATCTGGGATCAAACCACATTTTGGAAAGAGTGAATGTAAACAGTTATGTTGTTTGCCTATAGCTGCCAGTTTAAGCACATAATTAGCCATTTCCCATAAGAAAAAAACATTACAAAGCATTTCCTTGTTCAGTTATGTATTTCATAACTTTTGTGCTCTGTATATCTTTTGGTTCTCATGATAACAGTAAATATGTATTTTATTGTAGTTTTTATAACTCTCGCTACGCACATATGGTACATGACATGCAATTCCACTAAGTTTTTCATTTCCATCCAGACACACGAAAAATGCCTAAAATGTCACTTTTTGAAGCTAAAAAAGGAATTCTGGGTTGCAACCAATTTTGATTTTCAATCAGCCGCAGACATTTATGGTAACGGTTTAGGGCCAAAACAAGTTTAAACTTTATTTTGGTGTGCCAAATGAAATGGGAGAAAAAACCCCAGACAATTATATTTAAGAAATAGTATTTCAGGAAACAGAAAGAATTATGAGAGCCACAGAGAAAAGCCAGTTAGCACCTATGTTTTGTTTTTATTTTCCCTTTGTCTTGTCCCTCTTTCTTTCCTTCCAGTTTTATTTGTGCATCCATATTTGTTAGAATTATAATTTGTGCTTTGATTTCAATATCTGCCTAACACAGATTTGCATCTAATATATCATAAATATGCAGTTCTGAAAATCAAGCCATTAAAGACCAACATACTTTTACTTTGATACAGGTTTCTTAATTCATTTGCAGGGATGTTACTAGAGATGGACAAAAGTAGAAAAACGCAGGGGTTTACATGGAAACCTTTTTCACCAGCTTCTTCAATATATCCCATTGACAAGTGTAAAATTTGGTGGTCATCACAGCAGTTACATGATGTAAACATCACACCACTCGAACACTGTGGGAACTCAGCATGGCAGCGTGTTTTTTCCACTGGATTTTGTACAGGGCAGAAGCTGTACAGGGGTAAAAATTCTCATAGAGCTAAGCTTGTATCTGTAAGTTTTGACTTGGCTATTATGGCTTTACAGGAATGGCCACCCATGATATAGTTTAGAAGACTCCAATATTTGAGATCCAGGCACAGTAATTAGCTGTTCTCTACTCAAAATCTCAACTAAAGACATGAGCGAAACTGAAAATCATTATAAATGTCAAATTGACATGTGTTTCTTATCAAATTTACACCATAAAGTAGACAGCAAAAAACTGATTACGCTACCTGCAGTATAGTTTTTTTTTAACATAACTGAACACTACTGCACTTATGAATGTTTTGTTTTATAACTCTTTATAACTGTACATTGTTGAAAAAAATGTGCATTTATGTGTTTAATCCTCTCTGTTGCCATGGGTGAAGCTGTTATAAACACCAATTGAACCATTTCTGGTTGCAAGGGGTTCTGCACTACATTTCAGCACCTCATTAGGTGAAAGCACTTAAAATGTGCTGAGTTATTCGAGAGAAGCTAACACTGCATTACACCCTCAAGCTTATATTAAGCAATTTTCTTAAAATAAAAATGCACACCTGATTGTAGTAACCTTTGTCTTTACTTTAAGAAACCCAGACCTAAGCAGACTTAACAGAACTGTGCCTTAAAGCTCTTCTCAGCTCATTATAGTGGATTCTCCACAAGTCACCATAGAGCATATTTTAGTAGATGAAAGCTCTCTGTTATGATGATAGCTAAGGTATGACATCAGTCCCAATCATACAGCAACCTTATGGTTTTACAGTACATTATAGACGTATATCTGTTATCCAGGAGTCATTGTGAACATATGTTGGTAAAAATAAATGGTAAATGGGCAAAATCAGATTTTGTTGTAAAATAAATAAGAAAAGTAGAAGGCCAATCATAGGTGTAGGCAACAAATGGCTGTACAGTCTCCCAGTGGGGTGGACTACAGGGAATCACCACATCAAAAAATTAAGCACAAGTAAATTAATGTATTAAAACAAGTTAAAATGTGGGTTTTTTAGTTTCAACTTCACCCCGGGGAGCCTGAGACTGTTGTCTCTCTCAAAGTTCTCTACCATAGAGTGCAGTGGTCTGACACATTTCACCTTACAAAATGTAGGGTTTTGGAACAAAATGAGCATTTGGTGCAGTATCTTAAACAGGCTCATATACTAACAAGCAAACTCCCTCTAACACCACACACTTACACATACGTATACACTCTCCCTCGTCTCCCACACACCACTAACCCTGGGCTCACCCTTGACGCTGTAACACCATACACTGACATACAGACTCACACTAACACTGTAAGCTAACATACACACAAGCTGACACTTAATACTAACACACACCCATTCTATCACCATACACTAACAATGACCCTCACACATGGTAACACCAAATACTAACACACACTCATGCTAAAGCTATCCACTAGCATACACTGACACACACACTCAACACCAAACACTAAAACATCATATGCTGACACATACACATAAACACCATACAGCATCACGCACAAACCCAGGCTGATATCATGCTAGCATATGCTTACACCATATGTATGCACACGGAGGATTAGGGTAAAGTACGTCGCCGGAAGCTCCACCGTTTTGGCGGAAGTTTGCTGGGTGGTTATGTCCACAGAGATGCGAACGAAGAAAGAAGAGAGAGAAAAGAGGAGAAAGGAACACAAGAAAATGCAAAACAAGAAGATGCAGGACATGCAAGCCGTAAGGCACAGAAGTAATCGGAGTAGGGAGACATTCAGAAAGCATGAGAATGAATGTGGACATCGGAAAACAAATTCGGAAATCCGAGTTTAAAATGCCCCATTTTCGTCCAGAAACAGAATTTGTCAACTGAAAACTGTCCTGCAAGAGAAACTTGAGAACCCCACATTGAATGGGTTGACATTAAAGTGGATTGAAATCACAGTTCTGCTGTCTCTACTTTTAGTAACTAAACCCCTTAAGTATTTCAAGCAAAATTAATAAATGACACAAAATGTTACATGAATTAAGTATTATTTTTGGGAAGGGTTTGGACATAAAACAACACTAGAAATCATGTTTTTTTGCTACCTTTGTTTACAAATGTTTTATTCAACAGAGTAGGACATTTTACATAAAATTATGTAGATTTTCCCACCTATATATGATGTTCACCATATGAATGTAAATTGTGATTCCCTGGGCTGAAATCACCTTATCTTGGTACACACTCTCTGATATGTCCAATGTCATATTAACCATGAATCTCTAAAATAATATAAATATATAAGTTAGAACCTCATTCCTATAAATATAACTTGTAAATGAGACAAATGTAATTATCGATTTAGCTCAAAGCAAAAGGGTTACCCAGATTGCAGTTCCTTTATTTTACAGCTGTCAAGGAAAATCATTAGTTAGAAATATAAACCATATGTATAATGATTTATGCAATCTGTCAAAAATGAAGCAGAGCAGATTTGTTTTGTGGTCTATTTACTAGGCCTTTATTTTTTGATGATGCACTTGCTTTTAACAACAAGAGAAAATAAACCATGACACAGTTCAACTCAGCAATGATGTTGAGTTTAACAATTGCATTAGTTTTAGGTTTATATTCGAGCTGTAAGTAGGGCGGCAGTTTTGGGGGCAGCCCTCTTGATTATAACCAGTGGTTTAAGGGCTGATTAGGGAGATCTGCTTGTAACTGGCCCATATATACACTATGGAGCACTAGGCCCAGCCAACATAGCTGTCATAGCAAACTTACTTGGCGCTACATGTCCGTGAAATGCAGCAGGCCAAGATCACACCATGATAGCATCATGATAGCTGTGATGCTGCTCTGGGTATGGCCTAGAGCAACAATCACTTTTAGTCCTGCAGCCTGTACCTGGGATGAGGATGATGCTCCAAAGGGTAAATAAACAATAAAAATAACATTATTTAGGACACTGTTTCTTTAAATTGTTCTTAGAGTTTTGAGCACCCAACCTATACTTATTAACTTCTTTTCAGCCTCCAACTGATATGATCTTATATACAGCAGGTGGAGACTAACTCACCTCCAGAGGATCTCCTGTTTTGTATAACTGTCAGCTGATACAACTAACTCAGCTGTAAAGCAGATTGCTCCAAGAGAGAAGGACTTTGGTAGGCTAACCCCCGGAGCTCTTTGGACATTTGCCTATTTGTATAACCTTTGTCCTATTGTTTATTGCCACTGTGAGCTCTGCAGGAAAAATAGGTCTACCATCAGCCAATAATTTCTTGATGTGTGTTTGGAGCCTAGTCTAACCTTGCCTTTTGGCCTTCATTTTCCTGCTACTAATGAGACAAGAAGCACAAATGGGGATATCTCCCCCCTTGTAGAATAGGGAACATATTCATCTCATTATTAATGTAAAAAAATAATAAAATAATGTATAGTAACCCAATTGTCAATAGTAATTTAATAGTAAGCCAGCCTCTAAACAATCCCAACATATGAACGGAGGACTTGTCCATATGTTTGAAAGACATATTAAGGTGCCTCTAAGACATTATTACGTTGCATATTGCCTGTGTAGCACAATGTGCAAACAAAATACAAGAATTTAGCTTTTATTGATAGGAACTCTGAAATAAATACTTTGTAATAACTTGCACCTTTTCCTGGTAGGCCCATAGCGAGATCACAACTGAAACATTTAATGTCCTTAGGAGACTTGCACCTGCAGTTGATGCAGAAAAAGTATGGAATTGTATATATATATATATATATAGCCCTTGAGTGTTCACAAGCTCAAGCAAGGAAATATATAATACAGTAAATGCTGAAACACAGTTACATGAATTTGGACAGGAGCAAACAGCGTGTAGGTCAATCATTTGTCACATTTAATCCTAAAATAATAACAAATTTCAGGTGTAAATATGGTCATCATCCACAATATGCTGAGGTAGCTAAGGGCATAAAAAACAGCAAGCTCAATGACAGTTGCATGAACTATTATTGCCATACATGGAGCTTCTAGTGACGGTCTAGATGTTTACTGCTCATGCTAGACCATATGCGAAACATATTCAATTATTAATAATTAATACATGGCTGTATTGTGAACAAACTGTGTAGTTATACTTCAGGAATTAGGGTCTGGCTGCTAACTTTCGAACCAGATATGTGGAAAGCACCAGAGAAGAGGCAAAAGCTGTTCTGTTAAGACTAATAATCATATCAACACATTTTAACCATGAAATGAATGAGTTAAATTGCATGCAGTCCAACATTTCAGATGCTTGTTCGTGTGGCAAGAGGCAGGAAGGAGGGAGACCAATGCTGGAAATGGGCAAGACCCACACCAGAAGTAGGTGAGGTGAGGAACATGGCCACGTGACAGCCTTATAAAAAGGGTAGTTTCACAAGGACTCCTTGTCCCACTCAACTGGCCCATGGACACCACTGTCCGCTAAAGTGGGGGCAGGACTTTCCCACAAAAACTGGAAGGCATGTGACATGTGTAAGACTTTTAAAGACAACAAATGGGTTAATTTTCTGCATATGGATTTTAAGAGAACTAAATACCTCAGCTTTATAGTTCACACTGAAAACCTTCTGAATAATGGACAGGATGTAGAAACCTATAAATGTTACTTTACAAGGGACATCCGCGAGGAAACAGGAATGGCCTGTAGACAAGATTGTGACAAGAGTTACAACTATCTTCTAGCATTTCCCAAATGTCTTCATATGCAAGGCATCCATTCTTTGCTTAGAACAAGATAATTTGATAGCAAGACAAGGCGTTTTGTTATTACTTTTTTTCTTCTTTACCTTCCTTCAGCATCAGACATAAAGCATTTAGTATCAAAATACTCTCAACAAAAAGTCTATAAAATCTATCTATCTGCCTTTCTATCCTTACAAAATCATATACATTACTATGACTTTTGTAAGAATTGTATAAATATATAAAAACATGATTGGCAAGGAAACATTTGGAGTCTGAACAATGTTAAGCCAGAACAAACATTATTGATGACTTATGAAGAATGGTTTTTGTAGCGCAGAATAGCAAAGGGGAAACAGGTTCTTATCTGTGATTGACAGCACAAGAAAACCAGAGCTGTCAAATTCCAGACAGATGTGACTGTTAAAAAGCTCATATATTAGGGTAGAGAAGAACAGCAGTTGTTATTAAACCTGAGGCTAGTAAAGAAATGACACCTGTGAGTTACAGAAGAACTTTGCTGAAAGTGGTAAACATATGGCAGCTGCAATTCACACAGGGATATTAACAGTGGCTGACATTTTAGTATATGGGGATCGCAGCAGAGTAAAACAGAGACCTATATTTAACCTGTGTATCACAATGTATTGTGTACAGTGCTTCAATGATGTCTACCACTCCAACAGCTGAGCTCCATTGCCCATTAGCCTCTTATCTTACTTAGCATTATGTAAGTCAGACATCCAGATATCAATTTAATTTCATATAGAACTGAAGACAAGGCAGCAAATTGCTCAATAATGGGCTATAACTTATATACCATCGATACCATGCACAATAACATTTTATACATATTGAGGGGGACATAGGAATTTCTAACTGGTTTGCTGGGACAGTCTTTAACGCCCAACAACTGCAACACATGACCGTGCTGCCCACAAAGATTATTGAGCAGTCCCGCCCATTCAAATGATTAAGTGTATAGCTTAATTCATCTTCGGGCAGGTAGGAGCTCAGAGAAACCAGTGTAACCACCAGCAAGTTGTCTTCATGTGAAGGGAATGAGGCACAGTGAGAAGTCTTCAGCCAGGTAGACAAAGTTGGCACTAGGAAACTGGGGGGTGGCACTGGGAGGCTATTTGGAGTCGGCACTAGGGTGAGAATCTACTCTCACCTCCTACATAGTGGGCACACAAAGCTGTTTATACTGCTTCCAAAACCGTATTAATCTGTTGGGGGAGATGCCCACCACTTACCTTCACACTGGGGCTCCTCCACGCTGCTCCTGTCGCCAGCCCGCTCCCCCGACATCAAGGTCATCTCTGGAAAGCCTCCTACGACATCATGCAGGGTCGTCTGAGATAGCAGGTTTCCTCTGTGTGAACCTGGTACTTCTTTCTCTTGGCCAGCCCGCATGGTAGGCCACACCCCTGTTCTGGTGGAAGTGCGCGATCATATGAGCGCACCTCTGCACATGTGCACGAGGGGCACGCACATATGGCTTTATTGACCACTGGCTGACCCTATGTAGCCAAGAGATGCCTTATTTTTGGCCCTGATGGCCTCTGTTAACTCAGGACTTTTTGTGTATTGTTTCCCTTGGTTTGTGTAATACTCCTGTATTGTTTCTTAATTGTTTCAATGATTTAATCAGATTTTGATTTGACTTGTCCTGACCTTGTTATTTTGTGTTATTTTGGTCCTGACACACAGTGTGTGAGCAACCCTGATTTCACAGCAATATCACGTGACGTTCCGTAAAGTGAGGCTACTGCGTTCCTGTCTCCCTGTGCCAGTTCAAAATTGTTTAGAAAGGGCCTTTCTAGGTCGGAAGAGACCTTTCTGAACAATTATGAACTGCCACCACATATGAAACAAAAAATACCCTGCACCATTTCTGATGTGTTTAAAGGTAAATATAAATTAAAGAAATTAAGAAATTAAAAATATGTTTAATTATTTTGTGACAAATGGACCTCCCAAACCTAGATGCCCATAGTTACAACATTTAGCAATGTTAGGCAGATGTGATAAAGTTAAAACCACTAAGCTGCATATTGAAAGCTGGAACATTTTATGTCTCGGGTCATTGATGTACTCTAGTCACACAGCTGTAAATCCTTGTGTTTCCCTTTAACTCATTAAACGTTGGATTTAAGCCTCACAGATATTCAGTACCTGTGCAAGCAAGTTTGTTTTATCCATTTGTTGGTGGCTAGGGAAGCATAAACTAGTTTGTTTCTAAAAAAAAAATAACTTTCGGTCACAAACCTTTCTCCCTTTATGACCAGAGACAAAAACCAAACCAGGAAATCTGCTACATTACAGCTTTCTCCCTGACCTTGGGCACACCCATAACTAATACAAATAATGGTCTCTGCGGAGAACGTCAGGTTCACAGAAAATACTTTATCATAAGACCTGTGGATTTAAGACTCCTATAGGACATTTTTACACATTTTTACAAGTATAGTTTGGTTATGATACTGAACTGCACCTCAGTGAATAGCGCTGAAAACCATTGTCCCTATCAAGTTAGATGGTAAAACATCATGTTGAACAGTCATATAACGGGGCGGTCCATTGTGGTCCTTCGTTTTCTGTATTACAACACCTTGTTCCTTGGACAGCCTCAGCAATGGAACCTGCAGAAGGTAATGTAAAACACTAGTTATTACAACTGATACGATGAACAATAGGACTATATAGTCTACCTACTAGTCATGTAAAAGCTCATTTGTTTTTCTTGACATTGAGTTTGGTTTATTAGCTGAACTTGTATCTAGAGCTGTCCCATATAAAATTCTTTCATGGTGGCTACTTTTAACGAGAAACTGTGATCTCTTACACCCCAACATCTTTAAAACAACAAAATTGCTATGCACAGTAGCGTATTCCAGCCTAGGGCTTGCGGTTCAGGTGGGCAGCAGCCCCTTTGCCACATAACAGTGAGGCTCCCTGTAATGACACTACTCATTGAGCCTGTTAAAAGGGAGATCATAGATCTTCCCAACCGGCCCATTAACACTATGGAGGGCTGTGCTGTCCTCCGTAGTTTCCTTACGGATCACGCTTACTTTTAAAGAGTACAGCACATGAAAGCAGTAGAAAGCACACCAATGCGCAGGGACAGCAGGCAGTGCTGCCCTGAATTAGGCCAAGGATGGCGCTAAAGATAAATACGCTACTGCGTAGACCTATCTTACTAACCTGTATCAAACAATACTACTGTTAAAAATCTGTTTTAACCTGGACAAATATTTGTCTATGAATTTCAGCACCAGTTGGGGCAATCGGTAATTCCAGCTGGTTCCCATGAAGGTAGCTTGCCCTTAATATTGTTCTTACATATAAGTCTGTGTTTTTATTATAATATGATGTTTCTTTTATATAGCACCATCCTGAGTTATATAGGCAATAACAATTCTAGGTGACTTTCAATAGATCTTACTGAGCTAATCTTGGAACGGAAGTTTGCTGATGTTGGCCCTCCATAATATAAAATTAAGTCAGTGAGATGACATTGAAACTTTCCTGCCAAGTCTTTCTTTAGTTAATAAACCCCCTTGCGAGTCTAATTGAGATGAAATATGCTACATCAACTTTACTGTATTCATGACGAAGAACCTTATGCAATTAGTTTTTTGTCTCCATAATGCATAACTCAATCTTGCAAGAGCACTCACTAAATGTGCATTGTGCAAGGTCATAGAGGTATTACATGTACGTACACACATACACAGAGGAGTCAATTCTCTAAAAGGCTGAGTCATTAGGGTTAACTCAACTAACCTAACTTAAGACACAAGCACTTGCAAAGTCTGTCTTGTATGGCTACTTGCTGAATCACATAAAAAATGAGTGAGACTTGGAAAAACAAGGCACGCTAACAATTGCAGAAGCTTGCGAGTAACCATTTGAGTGCTTGCAAGTTGCTGTTAACTGCTGTGAAAAGCTCACAAATCACTATGCAAGTCACCATACGAGAGAGCCTGTAAATCTTCATGCAAGAGCTTCCAAGTCAGCATGTAAGCTGGCAAGTGACCACGTGATCCCTAACATTCAACAAAGATTTGGCTGCCAAAGTCACAAGCGCACAAGGGGACGCCATAAATGCTGCTCCTGACTTTAGCAATTGAATCCCTTAATGTCAGGGGTCTCTCATAATCATCAGGGACAATTCTCCACCATCTACCTGCAGAGTCTCCTCAGTTTAATGGTAGATCTGGTGGTTGATGATCTTTTAGTAAAGTTCTCGTTTAGAATAAATTATAGAATTGATTCTCACAATTTGTTTTTTTTTTTACTCTGAGCCAGTAGAGAGCTAGCCTGCCATGCAGCATCTTCCTTATGAGTAATTTTTTAACTGAGATAGTTTTGTTTTAGTGTTTCTCTTTTTTTTTTTTTTTTACTAATTCTAAGCTATTTACAATAAAAAATAGGTTTTAAAGGTTGCTAGCAGGGCACTTTTATGTATTAGTTTGTCTTAGTCTGTCTATTCCCCTTGAATATATATATATATATATATATATATATATAAGAAGCACTGCATAAACTGTTAGCACTATATAAAAAAAAGTTATAATAATACGTTTTATTGTTTTTGATTTTGAGCTGCCCCAATCTCTCTTTGTGCCAACTTGATGCATTCACTTGCATTCCCTTCTGACGGGGAGCCTCTGTACAGCCAATTTCATTTGTCGGTTAACTGCAAAAGTCACATTTTACTGCACTGAGGTTTAATATGAAACAATGTTTTTAAGGGCTCTGCAGTTTATATCTATCTCCCCGACTCACCCTGCTGTTCAATTTTGCTAATACAAATCACCCAGACTAATAATCCATCCATCTGCACATGATTTAATATTTCTTTTACAAACTGTAGCTGTTAAGATTTACCATGTTGTACTACTTATTGACCTATAATATATATTAATGGAACACATGCTAACCTGTTACTCGCGCATCCAGTCCCAAGTGTATTTAAATCGTTTTTTTTTCATGTTATTGAAGGGCATGGTTCCACTCAGTCAACAGAGTTCATATAGTGATACAGCATATTAAGCCCTAAACCATTGAAGATTTGAACATGGATAACTTAGTATTATTAACACAGAGACAAATATTCTAAAAATGACTTTATGACGGTAAGAATTAAAGGTGCTGCATGCAAGAGTGTATACTGGTCAGTGCCGACCAGGCCTAGGGTGGCAGGTTGGGTTGTAGCAGTCCTAAAACTAGGAGAAGATCCGGCTGTTGTGCTGTTTCTGGTGTTCCTCTGTTCAATGAACAGGTAACAAAGGAGATCTCCCAAACTGGCCCATTGGCTGTATGAAGATTTGTGCTCATTCTGCACAGCCTTCATAGTATGCTATAACTGGAGTCATCCTTCATTCATATACCACCACCACTTTGGATGTTACGTAATACGTGAGACACACCCTAGCTTGTTCATTCGCATGCCTACTTTATGTTCTGATTGTCACAGTGTGGAACATGTTGATGCTTACTGATTTATACATTACCACAACTACAGTTTTGCATTTGTTCGTCTGTCTCTATGCATGTTACACCATTATAAAACAGGAAACACAACATTTTTGTACAATTGAAAAATGTTCAAAATAGAACTTTTTATCTTACATCTCAGTTTACCAGTTTTCCATCACAAACACAATTTTTCCACCTAAACCAGCGAAACTATTTTTATTTTTAGTGTCCACGTTTCTGGGGGCATTTAAGGCCAATACACTTGAATTACAGCTTTCTATGGTTTATTTCAAATCCTGATTAACTAAGATACCAAATCAAAGTTATCGTGGTCCTAATCAAATCCAGTTGTTGCAAATAATCAATCTAGACAAGTGAGTTTATCACTGGCGGTGATCTTGGATGAGTTACCAGGGGCAATCATGAGACAGGAACATCAGTGCATTAGGAGTAAATAGCCACGTGCTATTCTTTACGAATTTGTTGAACTTATCTGAACTTTCTTTATCCCACCAAACAACAAACAAGTATAAACTGAAGTCATGTATAATTAGCCTCTTTTCTTCATCTGTTTCTTCTTCTTCATCTTCGCACAAACAATGGCTTTCCACAATTGTTACCTTTGATTTCAGCAGATCTTAGCAAAGTAAGGTCATCCTCTCTGCTTGTTTGGTTCAGCTAGCCCACTTAAAATCATACAGATATACTGATCACAGAGATTTTAAGTGATAGAAAGATAGACTTGGCAGACAATTCCTTTTAAAGACTGTCAGTGAATGTAAAATGTTGGAGAACCACTGATCTAGAGGATACGTAGTATTTCCGTCACGTGGTCCCAAAAGTGGTCCAAAAATAAACTGTATGGGTTTTTATGCTTTTTTTCACTGAATATTGCTTAATAATTACAATAATTGTTATATAGACATGTTAAACACATATTTCAATATGCAAAACAAGCATCAAACGAACAAATTTCAAAAAATATATTACCGTAATTTATTTTACTGAAAAGATCAAGACAGACCATTATTGTAGTTTTAACAAACTGGCTTCATGATTGCCAGACTTCAAAATTACTACATTATATAGAGACTTCTTTGTTTACTCCAGGTATTTGATTTAATAAATGGTATGTTCCCCTCTAGGAAGACCTTCCACAGAAAAATAATTACATTAAAATAATATTTTATTTATAACGCACCAACATACTGAGTTTATCAGTGGAGTTATATGTCACCTCTGGAATCAGAAGCCAGGTAAAAAAAAAAAAGTATGCAGGTAGAAAATACCAATAATAACAAAAATACCCCTATTTTTTTAAGGGGAACAGAAGTTTTTTTATTTTTTTTATTCCTGTCCAAAACCGCTAGTGCTGGTAGATAATGTCTATTTTTAAGCAAGGAATGAAAGCTATTCTTGATGGTGTAAACACTGCTTTGTGTCATCGAACGTCTATAACTCATTAGTGCCACTCTGTTGCTGAAATCTTGTTACAATGTCCTCTCTGCTTCTCTGGCAGATGTTTCTAGTGTTTTCTTTGAAGGAATTTTACACAGGTTATTATCGGTTGGATTGTAGTTTCATTGAAATTCATGATAAACACCAACTGTCCACAACACAGATTCCTAAACCCTTTGATCTTTGAAATCGCCTTTTAAAGCTGGGATAGGTTTTCACTTGCAACCTGGAGATGATTATATTTTTCTCTCTCCCTTAAAGTGCCTTTTGTTTGTTAACTTAATGCTTTCTTTTGCCATTTCCACCCTGCTTTTGTAGTGTTTGAAAAAAAAAAACTAACTATAATAGCTTTACCCTAAAATGTGATGGTAAAACATTTGTGCATCAAAACAATTATTGTTTCAGAACTAATTTGAAGGTATCTCCCTACGTGCATAGTTGTCATTCTAAATAAAATGGTTTGCTTTGTACTCTGAGGTCTGAGATAAAAGCAGATATAGTTATACTCATTATGGACACTAGGGGGCAGTGACTTGATTCCTTAATTGCAAGTCAACCTTTATAGCAATGTCATTTACAGATAATGTCATATCTGTCTGTTTTCTCTGCATTGGGTTCACCTGCAAACTAGATTGCCAACAGTTATTAAACTTCTGCTACCATGGCTCGTAGCCAATCTAGTTCATTAGTACCTAGGCATTTACCCCCTCCCCATTAAAACTATTATTCCTTAGATTGCTTGTAGCAGTATTCATATCATATTAATAATATACAAATACATATATATATAATTCATGGAGAAAGAGTTAAAGAAAACATGTTATCCATACAAGTTATTGGTTTGTTTTATGGATTTGTTGGTCATTATTATTCTAGCAGCAACTCAGGAATTTGAATGTTTATGCCTTTTTAGGTTGTGGACTCCCCTTTTTATATATATTTTTGTGCTGTGCACATTTGCAGGTTCTGACTGACCCTTGAGCAGCCACGCGGGTGATTTAGCTCCTTGGTAAGCAAGATAGCCATCTAAAATTATATAGGACTAGCCAAATATCGGGTACTGTGACGTAGTTGGGGCGGGCTAAGCAATATATGGCCAATAGTGTGTGACGGAATCCCCAATATTTATGAATGGTATTTGCTGGGTATGTGGCGAATTCTTTCTCATTCTGTTTTATACACTTTATAAATAGTGCCTCAAAACTTATTTGTGTCATAATGCCCTAAGTTTATGATAAACAGTTATACACCAATTACAAAAGTGATCGTCACCCTTATTTCATTATGACGTTTGTTAACATTCCTTTGGCTGCTATTATGATTTGCACCAGGTTAAGCATGTGTGCAAGAATTGCTCTTTATACATAATCCCTATTGGCTAAAAATCGCTCTTTTAGAGAAGTCACTTATTTGTGTGCAGATAAAAGGGTCCTCTTATATATTGTTATTATTCTACAATATAGTCCAATAAATGTATTTCAAACATTAAATTGTGTAGGGTTGGAAAATTTGACCAATGATATTGTGGTTTCTCACTAACGATGCCTTTTTGCTAATGCTGGATCTATTATCCTACCTCTCCTTGGTCTTGGTTCATGCCATGCAGTTTGCTTCATAATATTAAATATTAAATAATATTAATATTGTACATTTCATCTGTTCTACGAAGAATTAAAGAATATTTTATGATGAGCTCATTTATGTCCTTGGAAAGCCTCATTTGCATACAAAGTTACACTATTTTTTGTCAAAAATCTCTTTTTGCCCTATGTGGATGTGCGCCCCATTTGGAAGAGTTGAATAGATTATTAAGTGTTGGAGGAACACTTATTTAGGGGGGTGCTGCCTAATTAGGGAAAGTATTGTTTATTCATTTACACCAGTGGTGTGTGTTTGCTTTTCTTGTGTTTTTAATATTAAATCATGTAGTTTTCATAACATTTTTTAAATCATGTTTTTGGACAGAATGTTAAAAAGTCTGTGTCAAGGTCGTTTCTTCCCCAAACAATGGTGATCTAGTTAAAAAATTCTAACATGCAATAAACAGTCACTAGGCAGACACTGTCACTACACAAGGGAGTTAAGTTATTTTGGCTGCGTTAAAAAAAAGCTTATAGTATTGATTGTTGCTTTTATTCTAGTTTTGATTGGCTGCTGTATCAGTAGACTGGAATATACTTAGTTTCAGCTGTCCTGAGAGACCCCCTATAAAACCGCAGGTGTTCAACGTTAGCAAATAGTTGTTATTATATGTATGGATTTTTGGCAGCTACTAGGGCTGTTTCCTGAGATTGAAAAATGATTTTCTACCTTAAACAGTGGTTTTACGTTACTGGAATGTTGAGGAAATGGTTTTGCTCCCATCAAACAGTATTTACATTTTTTTTTCTGTGTGTTGTAAGCATTGTATGGTTTGATTAGTTGATAGTATAATGTAAAGCGAGATATCTGGATTGGTCATTCCTAAACTGTGACTCTAGTAAAACAGCAAAAAAGTTCTAATCACCCAGCTGGAAGCTCTGAAGAAGTCTATGGAGGAAGCACTGGACTTCCTTAACATTAACAGAAAGAATTAACTCAGTGTGGTGGAAATAATGACGGCCTTTAGGACTGCAGGTAAAGAGTGTTTGTTGGAACAAAATTGGTTTGAATTGTAGCAATAGTATCTCATTGAAGTTTATCCAGTAATGGCAAAATTCAATGTTATGCTTATTTATTTTATCAACTACCAAATTATCACCCAACTAAGAAATAAAATACGACCATTAGACTCTCTCCAAATTAAATTCCCATGGAATCTATTGTTATTTAAGAACTACGTTCTAGCCTAATGACACTTTACAAAGAGCAACTCATTACGTACCTCTTACTGTCTCTATATAGTAATATAGAAAAACAAAACATTCTTTTTCAACATTATTACAGTGCTGTATGCAATAATGTAATTTAGCATTGAGAAAAGCCTAGTTTTATGTAATTTAAGAACATAATAAATGAACAGAAACATCTAACACACCAGTCTTTTAACAAGAAAGGCATACATCTCTGGATGGCTGAGCACATACACTAGAAGTATGATAGTTCAAGGCCCTGTGCATCTAGTGTACATTTTCTCATATTCCTAAATTTAGAGAAATATAACAAACCACCATATGTCCTTAGTAAAAAACTTAAGGTCACCTTAGGTCAACAGACAAGGTCACTCATGCTCACACACTTTTTTGTCACATTAATAACACAGCAGTAGCTCAACCGCATCTTACTGCTGCTGAAAACATAGCATGTAATGTATAGCCACCATGTATAGTGTGGATGCTGCATATAGTTAAGCAATGCTGAATGTGAGGAGGGTTGCTCACACATTAGCTGACTGCAAGTTGGCGTTTCTCAGTGGCTTATTCCTGATCATATCTGTTTGACATTTTAGGGTTTAATGGCGGTTTGTGGGGATCTGGTGGAGACTGCCTTCCTGGCATCCTCTTCTAGCCCTGTGGATAGGGGCTGCCAGGGAGAAACTGACTTCCTTGTGATTATGTCTCTAGGAGCTGCTTGTCTCCACTATGAGGAAGGCGGTTGCCCCAAGTGAAACATTAAGGGACATTCAGGGCCACACTGACATAATTTATGCAGGTCGCAGTGTGTGTGTCTTATCTAAATTCAATCTTTATGACTTAAAGGTGAAATGATAATGTAGTGCCAGGCCATTTAAATTGTGTGATTTATTTCACAGTTAAGGCTTGGTAACAGTCTGCTTACATCAAATGCATTTTCATTAATAATGTGAATAAATGTGCATAAGACGCTGTCGACAATCCCACTGAATGAGACATTTGCCTCTACATCTGGCAGCTAGTATATAAAATCAAATATTGAGACTGTCTTTGCAAATTTGAGTAACCCTAGGCACATGGCTTTTCCATGTAAATCACCAGGGAGTTTCCAGGTATAAATATATAGGTTTCACCAATAAACCTTGTGACTTAATATTATGGTAAATGTTACTCTGATCCTAACAAAAAAGATTTTGAGATACCTTTTTGCAGTTTATTAATTGTGCATTATGGGCATGGTTATTTTATTAATTATGTGTGGATTACACAGGGTTCTATGCAAGTCTCACGCAACACCAACGTACCTTTTTATAACTTGGCATATCCGTTATAGTAACTTATAGTTATATTATTATTATTTTATTTTTTTAAATCATGTTGCTAGACCCAAAAGTACATTTTCTGGGCAGTAACTCCTAATTCCTTCAACGGAACCATTTAAGGAAAGACCGCATTCATCAAGTACAAATCTGATTGGCTCTGTCTTAAAGTAGCATTGAAGTAAGGGTTCTGCATCTAGTTAATAAAAAATCTAAAAATACAATTCATGTGTTCCTTAGTTGAATCAACTTTTTTAGACTTTTTTTTTAATTCCACATAAATTGATCTACCTCTTTTTCCACAGAACAACTGTTAATGAGGTCGATTTAATGGTTTCCTTCAAAATGTCAAATATCTTTCCAAGACATAAAATAATCAGTTAAATCAGCTTTAAATAGTTAATCAGCTTAAATGAAACTTATTGGTAAAATCCATTATCATAAAAAAAATATATTCAAGAAAATCCACACTGCATTTCCTCATAGTTAGTTTTAGTAACTTGTGAGTAGAGAGTGATGACCAAAGGGCTAGGAACCTGAGTAAAAGAGGAGCCAATCCCGACAGATTACTCTGGAGAGAATCAGTAGCATTACTACATTGCTATCAGCAACAACTTCACATTGTATTATGAGATGAGGAAACATTTTTATCCCCATGGAAAAAAAAATTTAGATTTTTATCTTTGTGAATAAGACTGCTTATGTGCTGGCAGAAGAAACAAAGAAATCTCGGCAAATCAGTTAACGTAAGTAGGGTTGCAACATTATTTTGAGCCTGGTATTTGGAGGCATAGAGAAGGGAAGGTTATTTATGTGTTCCCAGTTCAGTGATGATCTTATAAAACATAAGGTATCTGGTTACCTACATTTAAGCTATCACGCAGTGTTGTGTAGGCATAGGTTCTGGAGAGAGCTGACATCTTTTAGCCTGGGGCAGGCCCTGACAAGTGGTTTTGGAGCATAAGCTTAATGTACAATATTATTTCCTTTGCAACATACATTCATGAAAAGGAACTGAACAAAAAACATATTAAAAAGCACCAGTCAGGGTCTCAATACTGTTACTAGTTGTTTTTTATGGACACCCCGTGGGCTATAAGAAGACTTACATATAAAACCCCAAAAATGATGGCAGTGGGGCAGAATCCTGAAATCTGCTGTGCTTAGATGAAGTTAGTTATTCTGCCTTCTCCATGCCCACTGATGCATGAGTACCGTGCACAGTCAGGTGTGATACAGACCAAGGAACATACATGCATCTCTAGCTGGGCTGCATATAAAGTCAGCAATGCCCTTCAACTGCACCATTTTAGGTCCTTAAACCCAACTAGGTTATCAGCCTGGCATGACCCTGCTGAAAAGTAGCATTTTGAATGCAAACTGGGCAATAATGGTCGTGGGACAGACACTCCTTTTTAAATTGTCATCGCCAGTCAGGAAGTTAACCCCTTTATGCTGAGTGATGCACAAACATGTCACATAATGTCAGAACTTACTGCCAGGTGTATGCTTAACACCCTGTAAAGCAAACGCTACCAGAGAATATCACTAGGTAGTGATGCTGGGGATGGGGTAGCGAATATAGGGGGCTGCAAAAAAGTTTAAAACGTAAGATAAAATAACACAATATTGAAAGAAATAAAAAAAAAGCTTAAAAAAGTCTCAAAGTGACATATTTGCTACCCCCCCCCAACAAAAATGGTGTACTTTGCGAGGGAGCATTCTGGCCCTTTAATCTATATAGATGCTGGGGGGTTTTTCTCTCTCAACATTGGCACCAATCCTGTGACCAAAATACTAAGCAAAATTGCAAAGCCTGTGCAAAATGAGCAGCTTTATGACAGATAACAGATACTATAAGAGGAATATAAAATATGACTGAATGAACCCTTGTAAAATAGCATATATAACATATCATTTTGTGGGTATTTTTGGAATCAATGAGAGCTATCCCAGCCTATGAAATATGAAAAAATGACAGCTCACAAAAAGTGATGCGCAGTCTAATACTACATAAATGCCACAGATAGATGAAAATCTTAGGCAAATAGCATTTTTAAACTCAAGCATTAGCTGATTAAAATTTATAAAAAAAAAAAAATTATTTTTGGATTTTGTTCATATTAAATATACAGTATATTTAGAAACATGGTTTCCAAAGAAAGCCCTCTATGTCCTGAAAAAAACCCAATATACTCTAAACATATGGATACTCTAACTGAGAAAGAGAAATTAATGTGGTACAAAGACATACAGAAAATGCTAAAAACATTCTTGTCCGCACAGTAAAAAAAAAAAAGCTTTCATCTTTAAGGAGTTAAGGGATATTCCAGTCATGAAAGGGAACTTGAGGATCACGGATAATGTTAGCATTAATTGAGGCACATAGGTACTGTATGTACCAACGAGCTCCTGCCTTACATCATTCCAGATCTGTTTTGTCAATAGGTCCTTCCCTCTGTATTGCTTGGTTATTGTACACAACATCAGTTTTACTTTATCACGTCTCCCATGGGAGTCTTTTTTGTTAAGTTGCAGAGCAAAGTTCAGATGAATTAAATAAAGACAACCCCAGCTGCATATCTGCTCAGTGTAGGTAATCTCATTTTAGTACCCAGGCTGTATAAAAACACTGCTGAGAAGATTGGCTGATAAAGGAAAATCGACCATGTAACCGATTTAACAGGAACAATTTAAATTTATCAGATACGTTTAAAAACAGCAACATTCATATTAACTGTGAGAAAGTAAGAGCCCCCAAATCCCATGCCATTTGCAAACCATAGTTTTCTCTGGAAAAAATAAAAAGCAATACTTTTCACTATTCTTTGAACCCAAAGTTACTTAGAATGTAGACATTTAGTACATTCCTTGGGGTTAACAGATACCAAAAGGTAAACTGTTCAAAGCTTTATGATAATGTAATTATGTGAATTTTTCTTGCTTTAAGTTTTCATAATTGTGGAACTATGAAGTTTTTTTTATAAAACCAAACTCTGTTAACTGCATTTTCCCATGGGGATTTCACATCGTGTTGACCAGTACATCCAATGCATACCCTAAAATACCCCCAAAAAGGGCACACTTTTGTTATGTAATTACCCAGAGGCACGGCAGGGATGGTCCCAGTGCCTGCCTTATCCACCCTGCTACCTCACTGCCCTCAGCTTCAATGTATTGCAAGATGGCCACATGGGAGCTGTGATAAAGCTATGTTGATTTTGCAACATCATGGGCTGATCAGGGGGGATCACAAGCAGGGGCGTACCTAGAAGCCTCAGGGCCCCTGTGACAGAATGACCTGTCATACAAGGCCCAAAGGTAGTCAGAGATGCTCCAGCCTGGCTGCCATACAAAGATTGCACAGGCAGGAACTCCATTGTGTAAACTAATCCCATTAACAGGATTGCTACCAGGGGGAGATTCAGAAGCTAAAGGGGTTGGGTTGTCTACATGTACCTGTTTATCAATGTTAATTTATGTTAATGAAGTTCTGTGGCTATATGAGTCTATGTTTTACATCAATAAACTGTTCATTCCTGCTGTACTCAATTCAAGGTAGTTGTGTCTACTTATTGGGTACACATAGCAGGGTTCCAAGGTGTGCATGCTGGCTGGTGCTGGAAGTTATTCCGGGGACAACAGGATGATACATGTGGGTGATCTCTGGGAGTTACTACAGCTCTCTTGGTGAACCCTTTACAGCCCCGGTGCAAGAATCTGTTAATGCCCCCCCCCAAAAAAACCATGATTTTTTTTCTCATACTATCTACCCCTCTCCCCCTTCTCACTATCTACCCTCTCTCCCTACCCCCTTCCTTCTCACTATCTACCCTCTACATACCCCCTCATTTCTCACTATCTACCCTCTCCCTACCACCCTCCCTTCTCACTATCTACCCTCTCCCTACCACCCTCCTTTCTCACTATCTACCCTCTCCCTACCCCCTCCCTTCTCACTATCTACCCTCTCCCTACCCCCTCCCTTCTTACTATCTACCCTCTCCCTACCCTTCTTCAAACCTCTCATTACCCCCCTTTGTAGGTCACTTAGCATGCAGTCCTGTGGTTTCACTGCTGAGTGCCGGCATATGACTGCATATGACTGCAGTGGTGGGAGCGTGAGACGTCTTTCTCGGTGCCGGCGCTTAGCTTAGCACCAAGACAGACGCCTCACGCTCCCACCACTGCAGTCGAGGTAGTGCTGAGGCAGGTGGCGGCAGGGAGCAGAGGAAACAGAAGGACGCCGAGCGGTTGCTGAAAATGACCGCTCCGCACCCCTTGGGCCCCCCTGACTGTCAGAACTCTAGGGTCCGGTCGCAGTCACAACCCTGGATGTTCTGCCCCTGATCACAAGGCTTTCCCAACTGGTCCATGGTCCCCACACCACGCAAAAGCCAGATAGTGGGGAAATTCCCCAAGACAATGCTAAAAAATCATTACTGTCTTGTGGAAAACAGGACAGCTGGGAGGCATGGTAAAGTTCTTTCCTCCAGCATTCCTTTAAACATTTGAAAAGGCCAAAGGGGAACACTTTAGGGAGTGTAATCATATAGCAAGACTTTTTATCAATCCATTCAACAGAGTAAGGTATTTAAAATATTTATAATCTAAAAACACATCTCCTGTAGTTTTAATGCAATTCATTGTCATATTTAGAGGATGATGAAACACACATACAAAACAAACAGTCTCAACTACTAGAAAAGAGTGAAATCAGGGGTAGAAAGAGGGGCAGAAGGATTTGGGTCCCTAAGAGGCCCTGTCCCTCCAAAAGTGGGACACTTAGGAGATACGCTACTTTATGTAGATATGTTGGTAGGTATCAGTTTTCAGGTATTAAGCCAGACTGCTGGATAGCACTTTATTTGTTCTGCTTAGCAACATGTGAAATATACCTTAGGGAGCACATGCATGCAGATTAACTTCCAAGTATTAAAAGGTCAAACAATCTTATGATTCCAAAACTGTACCATTACTGTAATAACTATTCACAGACCATTTCTAACAATTTGTATGCTGGAGGAATCATTGCTCGAGAAATGTCCTCGAGACCAGAGAAAGCAGAGCTTCACACAGACACTCTGGGTCAAAGCCATAGAGTTCCCAGGTATGGCCCCCAGACACTAAAATGGAAAAAGTGTTCCTGAGATGAAGAATACATTTAGTGCAGAAAACTAATCTGACAACCTCCGTGGCCAGCCCAACTTTTCACACTAGGCTGGCCAGCTGTGCAAGGTGGCTGCTCAGCGTGGTGATATAGTGCAATATTTTGCAACCCTTCTGCAAAACCACAACTGCGGGTTATACTTGAAGTGTGTGGTGTTGAGTAGCAGATGGTGGTAGCCTTGCCCCTGGAAGACAAGGCATCTTTATTTTATCTGTAAATACATTATTGGTCAAGTCTAGTTCATAGCACATATAACAATAAGTTTTGCACCATGTGTAAAACTATATCATACATCTATCAGATCTCCGGACACAGGTTCCATCTTGCATGAGATGAATAAAGTCACATATTTTAAGTCGAGAAGGCAGGAAAAAAGTATCCTTTGAAAATTATCTGCTGATCTGACACTAAGCTGCACTATTAGATACGCAAGTTAATGCTGATGACATTAGCATTCAAGAGCATTGTACACTCGCCTTTATGTTTTTGGATTTTGCTTTCTGACAAATTTCTCACACCCATTTGCACAGAGATTTCCAAATTCTTGCCCATCCTATAAAAGGATAATTTTCAAAGGCTTTCACTTCCATGTCAATAGCACAGATTAAAATGTGATACAAATACCTGTTGCATACTTTCTTTAAACCTGAGCCAATAGCACAGACCTAGGTAAGGCCTTTTCATCTCACATCATACAGCACTTTAAAGTGAAGGGCATGTTGATGTAATCCAATTTCTGATCTGTAGAGGTCAGTGATAAATGCACTTCTGGTGTCATAGATCCATTGATCTTTTAACGTTAAAAGTTTATCAGAGAACTTTGATATAATTTTAGGCATTGCATTTCATGTACGCAGTGAGGTCACTTGTTATTATCTAAGTATTTCTGACAGTTTTCCCTCATGTCTACACAAATTAAACGATTTACGTATTTGCTCCATTATAAAAAAAATCTGAAAAAAACGACCTTGTGTTATAATGAGGGCCATCTTTTATTCAGACATCATCCGCACCGCTGATCCACCCCACCCCATATGCATGCCTGCGGACATTTAAAGACTTGCCAGACTCTGAACTTCAAGCCAATATATTGACACACATAGGCGCGGGTTATGTGAGTTATGCAGTGCGCCAAGGAACGATCTTCACAAAGTGTATGTTGCATAATGCAGCATGATCTACCACAATGCTGCCTATCGTTCTGTGCTCCTCTTCTTGTGGAGAGGAGCTTGTTCAAATAGGGGCTAATCTTTGTGGACTACATTTGCCATAATTTGAGGCTGCCTTAGGGTTGACCAAGCATCATGGGACATGTTGTTCCTAGAGATGTGCTACTCATCTCAGAGCCACTGACTGATACCAACAATCTTTAATGGGACACTCCATAGTCCTATGCAGCTCTACCAAGGAAGAATGCATACTAAAATACTTTTGTATTTAGCTAAGTGGTTGGAGAGGGGGAAAGATGCAAAAGCATATGGGGTAATTCTGCAGAATTCCTTCATGCATTTACAGGGGGGCAATGAAAATTTAGAGACAAACGCCTTATGATGGCTGGAGTATGCCTTTAATGTGCTTCTCTAGCTGTAACTTATTAGACACAGAGATTCAGTATTCATATCTGGCCTTATCACATGTTATTTATATTAATCCAAAGACACTAGTGTCACAGGACCATATAGGAAAACTATAATGGGTATATTTATGGAATTTATTGCCTTTCCCACAAGTAATTGCAAATTTGCGTCACATATTACTTATATTATCTAAAATCTTTCACAAATACATTTTTACTGAATTACAGGAAACTAAGTGTGCCCTATTCAAATTCAGTATTTAATCCTTTAAAACCAAGGTTATAAGTGTTAGAATGTTGGATGTTCTATGCAGTCCCAGGTCACAAAGGACCAATATTTTGAGGACGGCATAGGACGTTCATTTTCATGAAGCTGTGAAAAGCGATGGCAGTTATATCTATATACCTAGATTTTTAATAATTATTGTTACTGTTGTTTTTATCAAAATATATTTTAGATTTATACAAAAAGGTACACAAAGGCATATACCAACACAGAGATGGATATATCATGCTAACATTGTTCATAACCTATATAAAATAGTGAAATGTAATATATATGGTATAAGGCAGATCCAGACAGGAGCTTTCCATGTACCTTAATTGACGCTAGGGTTGCCACTTTTTCCTCCAAAAACTGCTGGCCATAGTTGGTTGCTGGCCATAGATGGTTGCTGGCGTAGGTGTAGCCTCAAAGGGGTTTAGCCACTTAATGTTGCACCTCGCTACAGGTACTCCCTTACCGTAGTATACCACAGCTCCCATCATTATATAGTTAGCCAGACATAGACAGCATGGTACAGCATGACTTTTATTATTATATAGTGATCCAGACACTATGGGTAGTACAGTATACCTCATATAGTGAGCTAGACACAAACAGGGGTACAGTAAACCTCCTATTCTTATACAGTAATCCAGATGCAGATGGTGATACAGCATGACTCTTATTTTTATATAGTGATCCAGAAACTGAGAGTTGTACAATATAACTCCTGTTATTATATAGACACAGACACAGACAGTGGTACAGCATCACTCCTATCATTATATAGTGATCCAGTGGTACAGCTCCTACCACTATATACTGAGGCAGACATAGATGCTGGTGCAGCATAACTCCCATCACTGTATAGTGAGCCAGGCACTGATGGTGATATGCCATAACTCCCCTCACCATATAATGAGCCAGACATTAACGGTGGTACAGTTTAACTCTTATCTCCCATCATAATTTTTGCTTGCATTTTGTTGCTTTTTCACTCTCACTCACTCTTATTCAGACTCTCTCAAACTTACTATTATTCATGATTTCACTCTCCCACACTGTCACTGACTTTTACTCACTCACTTTTGTCTCATTCACTCTTACTCACGCTGTCACATGCTCACTCACGCTCTCTCAAACTCACTCACATTTACTCACCCTCTCAGACTCTCACTCTCTCTTATTCTCTCTCTCAATGTCTCACCACCTTCTCCACATCATGATCTCCCTTTCCCCAGCTCTGTTTCTTCTCTTGTCTCTCATTCTTCTGTCTTCTATCTTCTTTCTTTAGGGTTGCCACCGGCCTGGTAGCAACCCTACCAGTCATCACACCCAACCATCACACCTCACGCGCATAACACCCGACCATCACACCTCACGCCTATTACACTCAGTCATCTTCCTCTTTCTCACACCCCTCACTTTTCATTACCATCATATATAACACCTATTTCACCTAGACACCACACATAACACCTCACTCCTGTCAAACCAAGTCATAATTCCTTAATACCCATCATACTAAGCTATCATTCATAATACTTCACTCTCATGAAATTCAGCTATCACACTCCACACCCATCATATACTTACTTATTCCCTCCCTCTCACCTTAAGTAGAGCTAGGATCTCCAACAGATGCAAAAGCAAGAAGCAGGAATGGAAAGGAAGGAGTGTGTCAAAATAGAGACACTTGGGGGAGTGGCTAGGAGGGTAAAAGAGATGGTAGCCTCTCACCTGTGTATCTATTGATGATGGCAGCTGAAGAGGGAGCTCTGCCATTTTGAGGAAGCCTGCTTCCCTGTCACAATGAAAAAAGAAACTGTCTGTGCAGTCCCTCTATTTTACTTACGCCATTCACAGGGCTGATTACTGGCTGTGCTGGTAAAATACTATCCGGATGGCAATTGCCACACATGTGGCAGATCCTGTACTTTAGTGCGTGGCTGCACACTACAAAAGTGTTTATGTTTGCAATCATGTGTATCCAGGAGTCAGCCTTACATGTAGGGTTAATCGACTGCTGGCCTTAAGGTGCTTGGGGTGATTTCAATCCCCAGTCTATCCTTGTCAGGTGGGTTGTCACATACACTTCCTCTATGTTTGGATGAGAAAAAGTTTAATCTTGACTGCTTATTAACACTTGTCCACTCCATCAGGAACTCTGTAGCACCCCTTTAGGAATAACCACGTTAAACACTTGTGTCAGAGTAGGGCAGGATTACAGTTCTTTGTCAAAGCAATTACAGGTTAATGTGAAAACATTGCAAACCATCTTAAAACCACCATCAGCTTTTGGTGAACCTGAAAGGTTCAACATGGGCAGGGTGCTAGATAACTACTGCCTCAAGACATGGAAAACACTCATGTACATTACCTGAAATACCATCATTTGTTTTTTTTAGCACCATTACAACACATTTTGGACCTCTTTCAGCAGGAATAAGGGATAAGTATATGGGAGTACACAATATGTGATTGATACATAGAAGTAGTCAATACTTTCCTGGCATGTAGTGGGGCAGCTGCATTGGCTATGACTGTGATTGATGGGTAAATTAACTAGTGTGTGCCCATCATTAAAATTATGTGACCAAAACTCTTTCTCTCTTGATCTCTTCCTATACTCTCAGTTGCTGCTGCTTGAAGTAAATATTGTTGAAATTTGAGTCCGGAAGGTGACAGTGACTTCCCCATTGATAATATTGCACCAACTTTTGTTTTGGAACCAAAAAAACCTTTTGTCTGAACTGAAAAGTCAGTAAATAAAATGTATTGTCTGAAAATGAACATGCAAAATCCCCCCCAAAAAACTAAGCAAACATCGATTGAACTCTAGTTGAAATGTTTTTCTCTCACTTTTGGCTAGCCTCTAATCCCCCCATCCCTCATCAAGCTTGCTGTGATATGGAGAGGGTAAAGAAGACCACTGGTCACAAACAGGTTAAATGTATACAGGTTAAAAACATCTACAAAAAGTGCCCAACCTACCATAGGGAAAATGTGTCCAGACACTCAAGGGTGCAGTGCCTCTGCATTTTTCTCCTTGCAGTGAAGCTGTAGTTAAAATTCCCATTGTGGCTTATTGGTACTATTTTAAGCTATTACAGCCAAGTCCCCTCATTACTACTGTTTTGTAATAAGAAAATTATGCATGGCTGATAAAAAAAAAAACATTTTAGTCTACTCATACTTTTAAAATTTAAGACGGGAAAAAGCTATTTTATGGTGACTTAAATGTTGAAGTCAAGGCGAATATTTGGCAAAAACTTGCTTTAAAGAAATGCTGCAAATATATCACTAAATCACTGTATAATATTTAAATTACAGTGAATACACAAACAGGAATAATTGTCAACAATTTATTCAGTCTCTGTTTTGTATTATCTTCTTGCTAGCAAAGCAGCTTAGTTTTACACAATTGAGTGTGTCCTGGTTAGACCTGTACAGACTGTCCTCTGAATATCCTCCTATGACCTAAAGCAGATGAGATGGTGCTGCATGTATCATGATGATTGTGGCACATTAGTGTTGTTTTCTAAACAATAAATTAGATCCCCGGCTGTCTATATGTGCCACTTTTTCAGATCACAGATCTGTTTTCTAATTTTAGTGCCTGAGGTGATGTGTAATATGGTTAAACATCTACTCATTAAAAATCATGGTCCTAAATCTTTAGTTTAAAAAGGGAGGCCCATAGCAAACTAATATATGTGTGTGAACATTTTTTTTTAAATGTGGTAAAGTACAATCTGGCCATACCAGTGGACTCTTCAGAGTTCACCTTTGGCTCCCAAATCAGAGCTAATTTCTGGGCCTCCAGATGAGTATGTTTAATCTGCTGGTGAGGGTGTGTGTAAGTTATTGCTGCTAAAGGCTATTGAATCACAAGGTGTACTTGGCTTCTCCATTTTGGCTTTATTTTTGTTGAATAACTCATGACACAGTGTTGTATGTCATATGTTGCTGTTCATCTGAGTTTGTATTTACAGTTTACCTAATTTTTAGACCTGCTAAGGAACAGATGCTTGTCATTATGTACTGATATGTAAAATCATACAAATCAAAGAGGGTGCACTTTCTGTTCACACGACTTTATGCCAAACCAAAAGGTAAATGTGTGGAAAACGAAATAATTTTCTCAAAACCCCACCCCCTTAGTAACTTCATCTAGTAGATGTAGTTGTTTATCGATGTAGATTGCACCCAGACCTCGTGTATGTGCACAACAAATCACGAGGAAGGTATGAACTATGTAGGCACACCAAACTAAATTAAAAATACATTCCAGAATTGTGTTAAAGAAACATAAACAGATAGAAAATATGACAGATGATAACCCTGTTTTTTAGAGCTCAATTCATTTCAGTTTTTTCTGCCCAAGAGAGCATTCAACCTCAGACATACATTTTTGGCATATTGTTTCAGACCATGTTTGGTGGGTTAGTGCTCACTAGAGAGCCCCAAAGAGAGGATTTTCACACAAAGAGCTATGAAACTGCCCCTACTTGCAGGATTAGACTGATATGTTGATGGATATTTTTCCTCTGTAATGGCATAAGTGAGCTAAATGTTAAGGCATTCATGGGTGGAGACACAGCACAGGGCAGGCCTTAAGTCACTGTCTGTTCTCTATTATTGATCACTGCCTAACAACAACAACTGAAATTTTATTTTAGTGTTTTTCATAGTTGGAGAAGCTGCTGATCGGTCAGTGACTGATCAGCAGTGTTCTCTTCATAGTTAAAGGAAGCTTCTGCATTTAACTGTTACTGTGAAGCTTTTCTACAATCATGCATATATTGTTAAAAACACAAGGATTCCCTGGAAGGGGAAACACGGCTGCTAGTTGGCTCAGGTGCTGGTTGGCAGCTACACAATGCATAGAAAAGTGCAAGATATGAGGTATGTAGTTGTCTTTCTGGGCCCACTTTGAAAGGGGTAATGTTTCAGTGGAAAGAATACCACAACTGATCTCCTAAGGTTAATTTGCTTAACTTATAAAAAAGTGCAATTAATGTTTAGTGGAACAGCACCTTTAAGCAAAATATTATATATTGTGTTATTAATAGATTTTGAGTTATTTGGTAATATACAATATACATGTATTAGCTGACTGTTCATATGTTTATGTATATGGATTTATAGAAATGCATGGACATGTATACACCTAGAAAGAGGTCATGCATGTGGTCCTCAATATCGTTTGAGTCTGACATGCCTCACTTAAAGTATAAGAAGTACTGTGGAAAAAGAATCTGGAAGAAGAGTGTAAATATTTAGTATTTCTAGCCATCCAAATAAACCAGAATTTGCAACAGCTCAGCTGTAGTGACCGTTGCCATCAAACTATTTACAAGGAATGTCTGCTCTTTGGGATCGCTGTCTCTGCCCATGCAAATTGGAGACATGGACACCACACAAAATAAAACACATTTCCTTTCACCTCCCAGCTGTTATAGAATGCACGATAAACACAATTAAAAAGCTCTCATCGAAAGCTGTTTCCAATTAACAAAAATGAACAAAAGTGTTTGTCATTGCTAAACGAAATGTTCTTGTCATCTGCCAGCATCAGTCATACAATCCACACAGTAGTTAGCTTTTTGGGATGGTGATGCATCACTGACAGGTTTCAAAAAACTCAAGAGTGCACCAGAAAGGCGACTGGGAATCGGGAGAAGATTTTTACATAGTTTCCCACTATTTATACAGCTGTAATGTTTATAAACAGAACAAGCTGTAACAAGAGCAAACTTTTAACCACATCAAGCATTTCCCTTGCTGTGCAAGTCATTATAGCCGAAGAAAGGGCGTTGCTGTTGTCTTCAGATGCTACAAGGCCACAACTAAGCATCCTAAAGAATATCCTGCACGGATATTTTTTTTTTCTTCTTTTCCAAATAGGAAAAAAAAACAAATATGTTCTTTTCATAGTTTTACGCATATTGTTCCAGTTGGTTGTTTCAAAAACATCTGGTAATTGAACAAAAATCTATCTTTTGTATCTTGTTATATCTCCCATCAAAGATTCTTAATGTTTTTTTTGTACCTTTGTAGTTGAACCGTTGAGTGAACGTCAGGAGATTTTCAGAGGTTATAAAGTTATACTATGTGGCATGTCGGCAGTGTTGTTTGGAGTACATGTGCGTTTATTAAGCGTAGAATAAATTCCACAAATGGAAAATGAACTTTTTTTTTAATAGTAATGACTCACTCAGAAGGCATTAGCAAATGATGTTTTCCTTTTGCTTAGTGATGTTAATGTGAATTGTTTGTAGATCACTTCTTTTAAAATCTGTTGTCCTTGCTACATGGTTTTTCTTTTCTTTTTTCTCCATGAAGCCTTTGAGCTACGTAGCATAGGTGCGTAGATCATACAAAAGGCCTAGGAGGGAATACCTATGAAACTTGAGGTATTACAGAATGAATGCTTAGGAAATGTGTATAAAAAAGTTTCCTCAGGGTTGAACAAGCCAACAGGTCCTATGCATGTCTTCAAACCTTCAGGCATCTATTTGCACCAACACATACCTTTATTTTAGGGGTATTGTTAGTAGTGGCACTAGGGGACACCTTACTTAAAAAATGTATGTGACTTTTGTCACAAATGAAATCTGTGTATTGTGAGGCCTACAGGACATTGATACACTCATACCAAGGAAACCTTTGAGCTCCTAGAAAAGAGGGGCATTAGAGGAGGAAAGTATGCTATTTTTTTTAATGCAGCTATTAGTTGTTATCAAAAATATATCCATTTGGTTAAAAATAAGTGGAAATAAGTAATCCCAGTGTATTGGAAACAACAACATTTTCTGAGTTGTGACATACAAAGTGGTGTCCATCAGTTGGTGGAACTATCTTGTTCTGCCTGCAGGGAGTAAGAAGTAGATGGATTTTCTGGTTTGAGTTTCAGTTGTCTTAAGTATGTCCTGAGCTTTGTTTAGTGTAAACTCTATTGCTGATTGAGTAGGAATGATCTTTAAAGCAGCTTTAGGTTTGGTGGTTATGAGATATTTCCTGTGTATTTATATGCGCATGATTGTGAACAAGCTTGTGATACTGAAACTAATATGTGTTGACAATTTGTGCCTCCCCCCAAATGTTGATTTTTTTTTTCGCTTGAAACTGGTTCAAGTGTTCCTTTTACTCATTTTTGTGTTATCTTTGAACTGATAAAAACATTTTAAGTGAAACAAAAAACCTAATGCAGTATGTTAAAAAATTAATAGGTTTGAACAATTGAGTTTTAATGTGAGTTTTAACACCCTCTTTGATCACCAGCCACAACCTCACGTATGTAAAACACCATCTTCTAAATCCTTTGTTAATTTGATTTTAATTGGAGTAGTCCAATAAGTACAACTAGAAGGCTAGATGGAAAATGTGTTCCCTTTGTGTTAAATGGACCAGTAAATGCCCAGCTCTCATGTTACACCCATGTATGGAACTTCCCAGGGTCGTCTGCTCAGATCTTTCCACTCCGGGTAAGGTGGCCAAGCACGTGCAACCCGGATGAAGAGTAAGTGTTGTCTGCTAATTGTAGACAGTAACCGAAGCCCCGGGAAAGCAATGCAAGTTCTCAGGTCTCAATTATAGTGGATACTAGACATGTATAGCATTATGTGCCATGATTCGGCATGATAACATGATAAAACTAAGTTACACTATATTTCTGTTATTCCTAAACAGATAATTTGACATACAAACACGTAGATTTTTTTATGCAAGTAAATTCAAAAATATATTAGACCCTCATTAAATATCCAGTGAGATTTGCTTGTGCTATTTACAACTCTCGTAGTGTTAATTACTAATGCTTTCCTACGTTTGTATGTGATGCCATCAGCCCCCTAGTCTTTTTTTTAAGATAAATAGTTTCTTTAATGAAAAAACCTGCAGACTACTGATCTGTTGATCACTGTCAGGGTTTGTTATCTCTGTTGACAGGTCTGTTTGAAGTAAATTAGTATCTGAACAATATGTTCGTTTTTGGAAACTAACTTTCATGCTTAATAGTCATATTTGCAGTCTTAAATGTTACGTAGATGTGTTTGGGTTCTTAGAAATTGTAACTAAAGTTGCCCCAGACCTTGCATTTTCAGACTTTTGACAACGTTTTGTAGCACATATGTTTTTGCTTAATTGACATAATTGTGTATTAGTGAAAAAGACCATAAGATGGAGCCCTTTACATTACTATGTTTCTAAAGCCACATCTTAACACCTTTAGTATGATAGGAACATTTCATTCCATTCTGATATGAATGTCATTTATAGTTAATGAATATAAGCCTGTTGTTACCACACAATTAACATATTGGTAGTAAAAGCGGTTCTATAACTGGTGTAAGAGCACAACAATGCATATATTATATTGCTATTGCATTGATGTTGCATGCTGCAAACTACAATTACTCATAAAATTAAAGAAACTTATTTTATGTAGTATTCTATACTAAAATACATATTAGAGAGTATAAGGAAACAGACCCATCACCTAAAGAAACACATCTTATATATATTATATAACAATAATATATATATATATATATATATATATATATATATATATATATATATACACATCCCCATTGTAGACAATACAAATGCTAAAACTAAAACAAATTTAAAACTTTGTACACACACACACACACACACACACACACACACACACACACACACACATATATATATATATATATATATATATATATATATATAAGCTTGTATAAAGTTGCATTCTCAGCACTTTTTAAAATAGACATAGTTTAAAAATTGCATTTGTTTGCCGAAATACACAGTAGCAAGTAGCAGTGAATGCTTTTGAATTATTCATGTTTAGAATATGTGTGCTGGGATTATTAAACCAATTAGTTTTGAATGGCAGAGTTGGAATGCTTGCTCTTTGAAAGAGTTCAAGTATTAATTCCCGATCATTTCCCTATAAATGCTGCGTGCTTACTTTTCAGAGCCAAAAGTCGAGATTAGCAAAACATCTACAGTATGATTTCTCACCAGTGCAAAAGACGCATCCAGTCTAAGTTGGAGCCTAAAACAAATGCAATAAACTCAGCACTGAACTGAAAAGATGGCATCAGGGACTTAGAAATGAGAAAAATACAATGCATCAGGGACAATTTTTCAGTGATACTTTTCTGTTATATCCAATAACTGGCTTGGGTTTTGGCTCAACATGTCTCATCCTTAAAAAGGGCTTTTGCAGAGGTTACTCATTCATGTTTTCCACACCAGGATATTAATCTATTATTTTTTTCCCTCCCTTGTCTCTCTTCATCGTCTGGCTAAAAGTTTTTTTTTTACTAAAATAACAATACATAACTCCATAAACCATCTCAACAACTTTTTGTTATTTTTACAGAATGATTTTTCCCCCTCTAAATCTTTTCCAAAAATTCTAAGGAACAGCTGAAAACGGCTTTCAATGCTTACTTACACATTATTTTTCGTAATTCTGAGACATTCAGTGTCACTGATACCCAAATGTTTTAAGAGATTTTTGTGATGCATCTTATATTGGATTCTCTTGTTGAAAGCCAAGTGTCAGGACTGGATCGGAGTTTCCCAAAAAGATATCCTATGATGAAAGCTGTTATCTTAGTACTTAGTAGAGAAGAAATGCTATCTTTAAAAAATATATACAGTTTCACTTTCTTCCCCCTATCAAGTTTTGGATCACACACTATATCATTATGGAAGTGCTAGATCATCTAGTTTTTCTCCATGTAGATGCCACATGCTTAACACTGTACACTCAATTAGCATGCCTAAATATGATAGCATGGAGACCATTGCCTCATAAGCAGTGATATGCCTACTAACTTCACATTTCAAGTGAACGTCTTATAAACTTTTTTTTTTTTTAAGTCAATACACTGCCCTATTCAAACTTATATTATGTGTATAGAGTAATTTTATTTTATTTTTTGATGTCCTGTGTTACCGCCATGACAAAACAATCAGGGTGGAAAAGGGTGGGGATGCATATATATAGTCTCTCTTGCCCTCTTGCCCGTTGGGTGGGAAAAGAGAGTCTATAGGTCACCCACTGGCAAGTAACCTGCCGTCTCATTATGTTCAATACGGGAGCAGCAGCTAACTCTACTAGTTAATACAGGGTATTGGTGGCCATTGTTTGGTGTTTCATGGGTTGTCTTTTAGGGGATTCTGGCATCTATTTTATCTAGATGTCCCTTGAGGTAAAACACCAATGTTAAAATTACAATTCATCCTTTAGATTGTTAGCTTGTGAGCGGGGTCCTCTTTATCTAATGTATCAGTTTGTCTTAGTCTGACATTTCTAGTTTTGTCATACCCTGGGAATCTATGTACTTAAAATAATAATGATGATGAGCATAGAAACATTGAATTTGACACAAGATAAGAACCATTCAGCCTATGTAGTCACTCAGTTGTTTCTTATGTAAAAACACAAACCTTGATTGGTGTAGTCTTAGATTCAGGATGTCAGCGTGGTGGGGTCAATATCAGTGTTTACATTAATTCAACCTTATCTCGCCAACTTTTTGTATTCACCAAATTACCTGTCTCACTTTTGTTGTTTGTTTTCTTATTACGTGTATAATTACATTTAAAAATAACTAATTATGTGTTTGTTACATATAAAAACAAAGTTAATAATTAACAGCAATTTAAGTAAATGACCAAATCCCTTTTGGGTACAACTATCAATTTAATGACCAAACAGGTCAGATTTGTAAATGTATCATTAATATTTTTTTCCTCTTTGGATTGCACATTTTCACAACTCAAATATCACAGCTGGTAAAAAAAGCAGCTTTTTAATCATAATTAAGCGTTTTTTCCTTTTTGTCTCTAAACATTGTCCAAGGAATAGCAATGAACCGGGCCTGTTTCAGGAGTATGCATCAAAAATCTACACACGGAACATGTTAAACTGATTTATTGTTATATCTGCTGATGTCTGTGTCAAATACTTATTTGGCAAACTCTACACATACGAAACAAATGTCCCAAGCCAGTATTTTTCAACGGGAGATTCCCTGTATAATCACAATCAGGCCGTTTGCAATGTGTATGTTTCAGATTTGATTCCACTGCTGCCTCTCAAGAGACCACTGAAGAGATTGTTTTTATATAACCCCCCTTCCTTCAAAATCTATTTAAAGAGAGTTAAAAACAGATTTATTGCATGCTGGAAATGGACAGATGTGCAATTGATAGTTGAAGCTCCATAGAAATGTGGATGTCCACTTTTAGAGAGAGATAAACTTCATGACTTTGGATGCCAACATCCTTTTGCCAGATAACAGCATTTACATACTGTTTTTTTTAACAAAAAGTAGCTTTTGCTCTGAAAACTATTTTGCATTAATTAATATGTATGTGAGATACGTTTTTATATGATACCCAAATCTACCTGTCTTCTCCTGATCTTTCTCCATCTCTCATGTCCCGTATTACCAATTGCTTGTCTGCTATTTCTTCATGGATGTCACAACTCTGCCTGAAACTTAATCTTTCTAAAACTGAACTCATTTTCTTCCCTCCTTCCACCTCCACTCCACTACCTGAATTCTCTATCACCATTAACAACACGACAATCTCTCCTACTAACCAGGCCCGATGCCTTGGGGTCGTCCTTGACTCTAACCTCTCCTTCATCCCTCACATTCAGTCCCTCGCTAGATCCTGCCGCTTGCACCTAAAAACATCTCTCGCATCCGCCCATTCCTCACCCAAGAATCCACAAAAACTCTGGTTTATTCAATTATCATTTCCCGTCTTGACTACTGCAACACTCTTCTGGTTGGCATTCCACTGTCTCAACTCTCTCCTCTACAGTCTATCCTTAATGCCGCTGCTAGGCTTATCTTCCTTGCACGTCGCTCCTCTTCTGCTTCCCCACTCTGTGAAACCCTCCACTGGCTCCCAATTACCTTTAGAATTACATTTAAAATCCTGGTACTGACATATAAGGCCATCCATAATACTGTTCCTCCATACATCTCTGCCCTCATAAGCAAATACTCTCCTACTCGATCCCTACGTTCTTCCCATGGGCTAAGGCTCTCCTTCTCACTTACCACCTCTTCCTTTTCCCGTCTACAAGATTTCACTCGGACTGCCCCATATCTCTGGAATCTACTTCCACCGAATCTTCAGCTTTCACCCTCCCTCCCAACATTCAAGAAACATCTCAAAACTCACTTCCTCAGAGAAGCCGCACCATCTTAGCTGCTAGAACTTCCTTGTCATTGATACAATCACCACACTACCTCTCACCCTTTCTCTGTGCCTTATGTTTGTCACCCCATTCCCTCAAGATTGTAAGCTTGCGAGCAGGGCGCCTTCCACCAATTGTATCGGTTTGTCTTAGTCTGTTGATTCTCGTCTTGTCATACCCCTTGAAAATATGTATTGTATAAAGCGCTGCGTAAATTGTTGGCTCTATATAAATAAAAGATAATAATAATAATAAATTGTGTTTGCCTACACTTGTGAACTAAATGTAGATCAAATAACACTATATGAACAATGAATGCAGAAAACCAGATCATTCCAAAGGGTTAATTTATTTTTTTTGCCTTTGCATACCCATAAGGAGATGTATTGTTTGTATTTTGTGCATAGGTGCTGTGCTAATCATATATTAGATAGACCAATGCTCCACCCATTGCAGTAAGAAATACTTGTTGGATGTCCATGCCAAAATATCCAAGATGTCCAGTTTATGATCTTGATGTAAATGTGAACATGTAAACTCACTAAAGCTGCAGAATCAGTGATGTTGTTGAGAAGCTTGACAGCTGCATAAGATGTTAACAATATGCAAGAAGCATACACGATTGCAGACTGGGCTGGTTAGTGCTACACACAACTGCTGTACACTCATTAAAATTATCCTCTGTGATCTGTCTTATCACATGAAATTAATTCAGGAGATGAAACACTGTGTAAAGAGTCATGGGTCCCTGGAGAATATACAACAATAAGTAGGAAAACTGCAGATAAAATATATATACATCCCTATATTCCCCCCAGCCTCCACTGTAAACAGGGGCTGTAAACATAGTTGTAAGCTGAGACAAAAAAGTGTATGTACATTATGCCAATAAGAAATAATTTCCCCTCTATTGAACATGAAAGGGAATTTTTCTCAACTGTATATCAAGTATGCCTTTTCTGACAGTATTGTCTCATCTACAGTAGGAGGCCTCTGTCCACATATGCTACAACTTTGATCGGCTGTCCCATCGTAAGTGTAGTAACAAGAATCCTTTAAGTGCCTGACAGATCAATATTCCCAGCAGTGGGAGCTGTTAGTAAATTTCCTTCTGAGAAACATTGATAAATTACTTTGGGGCAATTTTCTGAAGGTCAAGTTGAGGGGGGTGGTCACGTTGCTCAAGGCCAACTCAGTTGAGTTTGCATAAATGGCACAAGTCATCAAGTCTACTTGCATGAGTTGCAATGAGTTGCATGAGTTGCAATGAGAAGCATACCAACCTGCCTACTAATAGAATAGTTGAGTTTAAAAATATTTGAGTTCAACATAACCAACCGGAGGCAGACTCAGATGTGGTCAAACCCAAGGAAACTAAACAAACTCAATAACAAACTTACTTGACTTATGACTGCGGCAGATTCCTGACCAATTTGCCCTCTGACTTGTTTAACCAACTCAATTAACAGACTTGATGACCAGCTTGACTGCTGCCCCATCCGTCTCCACAATAACATAACAGCTGTTAAGTATGAATTGATAGCAACTTGAAGGGAGGCTCTTAACCTGGTCAACAACTTAAACCTTAGTGAATACATCTTCCTAAGTGCCAGTGAGCTTCCTTGTTAGCCATGAAAGGGTTGAGGTGCAACACCTGGCAAGGGTTTATTATTAGTGAGCACGCAATTCAGTGTACGAAGGAATGCAAAGAGTAAATGTGTGTGCTACTTTTGTTTCAGCAATAGCTTATTAAATTTATTCTGCCTTTTACCAGGAGGATGAGAGTGGAATCTCTTTTTCTGTTTTGCGTTTGAAATGGAGTATTAGCAAACGAAAATAAGTTCCTACAGCTTTCTCTGATCTGTTTTATTTAAAGGCATGTCTTAAACACTTTTCCCAGTTTTAAATCAGAGGACTGTGCATATGCAAACCAAATGTTTGGTGGAGACATGTTGAAACTTTAGATAAGACAAAACAAAATATATATTTCTGTGCATGTATTGTTTATAAGGATGTGAAGCAAACATTAAAAATATCAAAAGGACTTAGGAACTAGGCGGCAACAACTGGGCTAGGAACAATGAAGAATGTAACTTCTATTTCGGATACACCATTCCTAATATGGGTTAATTATTCAAAAAATGCTACTGTAGCAGAGGTTACGCTGCAGTCATAAAGCCATCTAACTGTGGGACAGCAAACAGATAATCTCTGTAACAGATTAATATATTAGTGATTTCCCTCTGTACACACACACAGATGCCAACTGTCCTGATTAGGTCTGGACTCAACGGCTGGCTGTCCTTACTGTTGTTCTAATCAACTGTTTGCAAATGCAAATGCCAATCATTGTTGTAGCCAATGGTACATGTGCATAGCCTACTGTGATATACAATAGCACTCATGTGATGTGTATAGAACTGAATTGTGTTAACATCAGGTGTGCCTTTGTAAACTATTAATAGTTTATGTAACTGAGTAAGGAGTTTAGAAGAAGAATAATGTATGTCCTTTTATTTGTAAACCAATTTTATGCCATTTCTATACATATTATTGTTATTTTTAGGACTGTAGAACACCGTGATACACTCAAAGCAATAAACAATCCAAGCTGAAAAAAAAAGATATCATAGGTGGAAGGAAGGGCACATTAGAACATATGACATCATAGGTGGAAATAGGGGTTGTTTTTCCTAAAGAGGGGCACTTCTTTGTATCTCTGTGCTTTTGAGTAGTTCTTTAATGTAATAATTTACAAGCAAAGCTGCACCTCCACAATGCACGTGTATGCATTTTAGGTATGGCTGTGGTTTGGTTATAAATGTTTAAGCAATTTCCACTGTTTTCTGGTTGTTTATACAAGTTATTGCTTAGATAATTAACTCCAGAATTACCAAAATCTATTAGGCTATTAATGTGACATTCGCCCTAATGCTGTTTAACTCACTTCTAAATTAGCCGTTAATGATCAATTTGCTAGCTCTAAAAAAACTAGCTGTGTTGCACAGTGAAAGAAACACAGATGTTTCGGGAAGTGAGAAAAAATCATGTCGGCTCAGACTGAGAAAATGCCTGTGGAAAGTCCGAAATACAACTTTTAGGTTTAGAATTTATAGTTTTTAGGCAATGATACACTTATTGGAGTTAGTAAGTCTCATTAGCCACTATTTTGTTCGGATATATTTATTTAAGGGGTACCATCAAGTAAGCCAAGACCAGCCTGGCCATTAGACCCACTCGGCAAATGCCACCCACTTACCTTTATCACTGCTTGTGAGGGTGCCTACTGGATACTCGCCTTATGCAGCAAATGCCCCGGCAGTGATGTGTGTATGTACATATGTGTATATATACATGCACACACACACACACATATGTTGTATATATCTAAGCTTTTTATATATTTTATGCATTTCCAAGCACCAAAATGTTGATCATGTTGAACCTGTCTGTGGGTCATTGTAGTGCCCAGACTGAGATGTGTATATTTGTAAAATTAGTCAAAAGGCTTCTTCTAGTATCTAGCAATAACAACATTCTTTATTCTTTTATTGCAATGCTTACATAAGTTGGGAATTACTAGCTTGATAAGCCTGGACTTTACAAAGGTTGATGAGCAACTTTGGTTAGCCTTTTAACTCCAATAGTCATTTTACTGTGGAAAACATTTGCAAAGAATTGTGACATCCAAAAAAAAAAAAAAAGTTTCATGACAAATACTGCTCAGGTCTTGGATCATTGAGTCTATAAACACTTAAATAAATAGCAGGGCCTCCAGTTATGTGGCCAGAAACTTTTTTCAGCTGTGTATTGTTCTCACAGTCCCTTTTAAAGTCAGTATACATAATATTGTTAGTAGTTCATTAAACCTCATCTCCGCCCCACATATGTTGCAATGACGCAGGCACCCACCAGCAGTAGAAATTATTTATAATGGCTGGTAAATAGCTAAAGCAATATAGTATAGAATATATCACAAAGGTTCACTCATTAATCTTGGTGGATTCTTTTTCAGAGCAATTTAGAACAAATATAGTTACTAAAACAGTCTTAGTAAAATTCAATATGGTACAAATTCCTTTAGATGATTTTATTATACTGTATCTACAAGCTAGTGGTGATCAGGAAATCGGGACAGATGTGACGTAGGTAGGAGAACACAGAACTAGGTTCAGTTCTTAGTCATATACTATATAAATATGGGCCTACAGTGAGCAGAAGAACATGGATGTTGTATTTAATTGCCTAAATTTGATTCTCCTTATTAAGGACATGAGGATCATAGACCAGCATTTCTGACCTGTTTTAGACTGAGTACTTGACTCGATAGAATTCAAAACAACCCAGGACATTTGGTGTAAAAAAAGTACCTAGCTGGGTTAGCAAATAAGGACCCTTCCACATGTAGTGGCGTTTATTTACCTCTGAAGTTGGGTATCATTAAAATAATCGTGTAGAAACCCACTCATAAGGTCCACATTGCCGGTCATTACTACTCACTAATATTGTTAGGCTAGTAAGTTTGAAGTAGACTTCCTAATGGTGGATACTTTTATATAGACCAACACTAGGTGCCAAGTAAACATGAGCTGTAAGGCTTCCCAGCAATTAAGAATAGCTGGTGAGGATGTGAAGGATAGAAAATACAATCTCCTCTGGTGGTAGACTGACCAAAATGATGACTATGAAATAACTTTGTTCTTTAAGTCAGCTAAACTACTGCAGACATTCCAGCAAACAGGGTTGCCGCATTTCAGGTAGGTGACATTGTCGATCCCTAGCCTACCTCGATGCATATTTTTTTTCCTCAATTCTCCGTTTATTGCATGTTTGGTAAGAAATGCACAATGCACAGTACAGAGCTTTGCAAATAAAGTCACAGTGTACAATCGATATGTGGGAACATAATGCAAAGGAACAAAGAATATGAAGAGATTGGTACACATAGTAACATTACATGGAGGACATAGGAAGCCAAATAAAAGCTACTGAAACGAGTGGGTCAACTTCACTCTACGTCCTGTGCCGGTTGGGTACCACATGACGCGTCAAAAAGGCCAACCTTCAGTACCGCTAATACAAATGGCGCAGCTCCAAGATACATCCTACATTGGCACCAAGTGCGCTAGGTCTCGCAGAGTGGTACAGTAAGGGTAGTACGAGATTTGAGAGCTCTTAGACAACAAGACGAGGTACCGCATGTGCGCATAAATATCCACCGAAGGGGTGGGACTAGAGAAAACCAGGGAACAGCAAAGGTACCCGGTATGCTAATATCATATTGACAGAAAAGTAAAACAAATAAAAAGTACCTCGATGCATATTTTCACCCAGACCACCTTGTCAAATCAGAGCCCACCAAAAGTTACACAAACAAAATTAAAGTGTCGCAAGCAGTTTTAACTTAACTTGAGACTGTTAATAATATTTGTAATCTAAGTACTAAACCTCCACTCCAAAAAGTTTATTTCTTTCTGGAAAAAAGTGTGTGTAGGTGGTGATGAAAACCAAGTAAGAGCCTTAAATGTTCACCGATATATTCTCTCCCAAATGTCATACATTCTTTTAGCATACACACATTTTAATAATGTCATTGCCTGAAGATCTGCAAGCTATTGACCTCTTCACCGCACCGTTTTTAATTTAACCCTTTTTGCTGCTTGCTTTGCAAGACATAATGCACTCCCAGAGGTGAGTTACTAGCCGAAAATTCTGGCGGTTATGTCATATTGCATCCAAATTTTCTTGCTGCACTGTTATAAACAACATACGTGTCATCTCCACACTTAATAAAACAGGATGCCTAGGAAAAAATAATCTGGCTTCATACTAATGTCTGCATAAGAGAACTTCCCCCGTGGATTGTTACTGAAAGGGCCAATTTATTTCCCTTTTGGAATAGGCTTTGCACCTGTGTAAGTTAGTGTGTGGCATGCCTAGGTTTGCAGTTATTCAGATGAGTATTCCAAAAAGTCAGGTAGTTATATTTTGCCTATACAGAGTATAGAGTAGTTAGAACATGTGGTTCTTCCGCTCTTGCGCAATTATGGACATGACTGCGCATTTCAAAATATATAAATATTTAAGTTTAATAGTCAGATTTATCTGCAAAATGTAGTTAACTATGCAATTTCCATAGTGATGTGCAATAGGTATATTAACACTTCCAACACAGTCTTAAATAAATAAGTACTTTACCTTTAATGCCCTTTCACAGAAGAGCCATAAAATAGGTTGTAAGCTGTGAACCTTAAATAAACAGTTAAATAAAAGTAGGGTAGGAAAGTCAGACATGTGAAAACTTAGCATTGCTGTTTGGATGAACTGGCTGTAAACTGACTTCTTTGAGATGATAGGCACATTTATATAGACTGATACCTTTGATTGTTGGCTACAGGTATTTGGTACTTGACAAGTATTCACCCACCCACCACTGAACAAATTTAATTGAGTGCACTAAGGGTAACTTGAACATGTTCTATGTTACAATAGGTTTCTATGTTAAAATAGTCACTCAATAAGTAATATTATCTATTTATTTTTTGGGTCAGGCTCAACATTGATATCGGGCTTGGTCCATTGGAGTTGGAGAAAAACAAACCAGCATTACTTTAATTTACAAGATCGCCAAATGCACATCAACAGACAAAGTCAGCTCGGATTGTACACTGGTGCCACAATTCCGTAAAAGACCTGGCTTGGCCATGGCTTGCACCCTACTCTGCTCCAGACGGCATGACTAGCTGTAGTTTGCTCTATATCTAATGGGTGGCACACTTGTGAATCTGTTTTTTTTTAAAATATAAAGATTATGTTACACTTGAAATGCATATGATAGGTGAGTACCAGCTTTGATGTCTATTTCCCCATGCAAATGCATCGATGGAATTTCCACTATGCATTTTCCCTTTTTTCACATTCCCAGCTACTTGGCTTGCAGGCTATTCATTCTGCCAAATATCTCTCTCACTTACTAGTGCTCATGAGCAGAATACTTACCACCAGCCAACACTGACACTGTTCATAGGAACACTTTGCTACCTAGGTACTTGATACTTTAATATGCATTCTTTGTTTGTGGGGCTGTGTGGGGCATTATACTGTCCCTTTAATCTGTTTTTTTTTAGGTGACTCACGCCTGTGAGCCAAGCTTTCTTGTCCAGCATCAGTGCCTGACCTCTCAAATGCTCTGCTTGATGAATGGGCAAAAATAGCACTGTCCAAAGTGTCTTGTAATGCTGAAGGGGACATTTTGGACAATGCTATGCTTCCAACTTTGTGGGAAAATTTTGGGGGAGTGTATTTTTCTATTCCAGCATGACTGTGTCCCAGTGCACAAAGCAAGGTCCATAAAGACATGGTTGGATGAGTTTAGTGTGGACGAACTTGACTCAACCCCCATCAAACACCTTTGGGATCAACTGAAACATAGATGATGAGGTCTAAGAATATAGTACTATGGCTAGTTGTAGGCTGAGTTGATGTGGTGGCTTGGAAGGTGTATATACCATGATGCAGGGAATCACTAGGAGAGCTTGGTGCCTGGAGGGCTAAATGTGTCACCAGTTCTCCCATATATGGAGGCACATGCCCAAGCAAGAATACTTCTAACAGCATTTGTGTTTACTTAGTTTACTAATGCTACACTAAGATAAGACAGCAGCAGACGATAGACCAGGGAACTGACAGGCGGCAGCAGAGGGCGGAAGAGGGAACTGGCAGACAGCACCAGACAGGGGAACTGATGACAGACCAGGGAACTTGCAAATGGCAGCAGACGATGGACCAAAACTACCAGACAGCAGCAGATGGCAGACTGGTGAACAGGCAGACGCCAGCAGACGCCTCGGGCAACTGGCAGATTGCAGCAGACGATGGACCGGGGGAACTGGCAGACAGCAGCAGGCCATAGACCAAGGAACTGGCAGACAGCAGCAGATGACAGCTGGGGGAACTGGCAGGCAGAACCAGACAGGGGAACTGGCAGATGGCAGCACAGTACGGCCCGGGAAATGGCAAACAGCATTAGATGATGGACCAGGGAACTTGCAAATGGCAGCAGACAATGGACCGGGGAACTGGCAGACAGCAGCAGATGGCGGACTGGTGAACTGGCAGACGGCAGCAGACACCTCGGGGAACTGGCAGCAGACAGAGGAACTGGCAGACAGCAGCACACAACGGCCCGAGGAACTGGCAGAAGGCAGCAGATGTCGGCACAGGGAACTGGCAGACAGCAGCAGACTGGGGAAATTGGCAAAATATAGCAGACAAGAGCTTGGAGAGCTGGCAGGTGGCAGCAGACGGGAAATTGGCAGACGGCAGCAGACGATGACAAGGGGAACTGGCAAGTGGCAGCAGACGGCGGTCTGAGGAACTGGCAGACGGCAACAGACGACGACAAGGGGAACTGGCAAGTGGCAGCAGACAGTGGTCTGAGGAACTGGCAGACGGCAGCAGATGATGGCTCAGGAATTGTCAGATGGTAGCAGATGATGGCCCTGGAAAGGGACAGACGGCAGTAGGTGACAGCCCCTTAAAGTAGCAGACAGCAACAAAGGACGGACAGGGAAACCGGCAGACAGCAGCAGACAACGGACTGGGGAACTCGCACCTGGCAGCAGATGACAGACCAGGGAACTGGCAGATGAGGTCAGGCAGGCCTATGTCATACACAGAAAGGTCAAAAAACTACACTTGGATAAGAGAGGGAAGTAAACTAAGCTTGATTATCAAGTCAAACAGGATGCCAAATCAAGAGACAGGAATGTAAACAGAGTCCAAAGCCACGGGTCAAAAACCAATACTGAAGGGCCAGGAAGTACAATGCTCCAGCAAGGGAGCCTGGGAGCAGCTCTGTGATGTGAATCAGATATGTTAAACAAATGTATATCTCATTAACATAGTTAGTAATGATGTTGAACATTTCTGTACTTTTCTTAGAAGCTTCTCCCAGAAGATTCCCATATATAATTCTAAATATTAATCTGTTACTCCGTATAGATTCCCAGAACAACTGCTTACTCTTTCTTCATTGTTGAACATGTGTTAACTCTTTTTTTTACAGTTTTTCCCTTTCTTTTGCTTTCGTTCAACAAAATAGTGGTATCCAAAGTGGAACGTTTCAGCAAAGAGAAATGGAGTTAAGACCAGTATGATAACGTTTCAAGCCTTCTTCATAGAATCTATAAGCAGGGAACAGTATTACGTTCCTTCTAATTGCTTTTTGCAAAAGAGCAGAAGTGGTGATCCATTCATTCCAAGATTTGGAAGAGATTGGTAATATGGTGACCATATGAATCAATTGCGGAAAAAAACGATCATACATAAATATATTCATTTCCTTCTGTTGAAATACTTTAGAAATCTTATGTAAGTGACTGCACTCATTAAATGGCAATTTGCAATGCCAATCTATTGCATAAATACATGGGGTTACTCAATTAAAGCTACTGAATGCAGTAAATACAGTGTATTTAATGTAAGCCCCCCCCACATTTCTTAAAAAGTCAAAGGTTGTTTGCGACACATGTACCAAAAGTAGATTCTCAGTTTTGATGTGAAATAAGTTCATATTCATGCTGTTCTCCATGCTGAATATTTACTGGGGAAAATACACATATTATTCTGATTTATGGCCTCGTTCTCCTTGATCCCTTCATCATTTCCTGTAACTCCAGCAGAGCAATTCCTACTCCATTTAATCACTCCTACTCCTCTTCTCCTACCATGTTAGATACCCCCAACACAACTGTGTCTGTTGAATGCATAGGTGGGCTTCTAAGCAATGTATAGACCCTTGGAAGTTGAGGATTTCACATGTCATAATGATGATCCTTAGGAGGAGAAAAGGAAAGCACAGAAGGCATTAAACTATGTATTATCAAGAAACTGATGGTGGAGAGTCTAGAAGATCAAAGAGAAAAATAACAGCAGTATAAATATATAGTAGTCAGGTGGGATAAAGGATGATGAAAGAAAAGAGATAATGTAATAGATGAAGGAAGTGATGAATGAGGATGTTTAGGAGAAAACATGTAATTAGTAGAAATGCTTTAATTATGACTTGAATAGGGACACTGAAGAGTTGTCATGCTGGTATTATACAACCTTTCTATTCTTACAATGGGCCATATGATTAGAGTGAGCCATTCTCAGGAACAGGCATAGAGCCCATACTAGAATCTATGACATTGTGAAAGTCATTGGCATATATTGAAATATCAAGAAGTTTATTGAAATTACCCAGACATTAGTAAGCATAAATGCAAATGTAAATATAATATTACACACACATACCCACACACATATATACAGTATCTTTCAAAAGTGAGTACACCCCTAACATTTTTGTAAATATTTTATTATATCTTTTCATGTGACAACACTGAAGAAATGACACTCTGCTACAATGTAAAGTAGTGAGTGTACAGCCTGTGTAACAGTGTACATTTGCTGTCCCCTCAATAACTCAACACACAGCCATTAATGTCTAAACCTTGGCAACAAAAGTGAGTACACCCCTAAGTGGAAATGTCCAAATTGGGCCCATTTAGCCATTTTCCCTCCCTGGTGTCATGTAACTCGTTAGTGTTACAAGGTGTCAGGTGTGAATGGGAAGCAGGTATGTTACATTTGGTGTAATCGCTCTCACACTCTCTCATACTGGTCACTGAAAGTTCAACATGGCAATTCAGGGCAGGGGCGTACCTTGAGTATTTGGCACCTGGGACGGTTCCTGTATGTGGCACCCCCCCACACACCCTTTAAAACTGCATAGCTTCTATAGGTAGGCAAACATTGACAGGGGTACAGCATAACTGTTATCAATATATACTAACAGGGAAAAGAAAAAGTGTCGGTGCGCTAAGCTAGTCTCAGGCTCAAATAATACAAATGTGTTGGCTCCTCATCAGTCTGGTTGCAGCTTGCTGTCCAGGGGTTAATGGGGAGGAGGTTTAATTGCACCTCCCCCAGCACATTAATAAGGTTTTGGTAGCAGTATAAACTGCTTTGTGTGCCCACTATGTAGGAGGTGAGAGTAGGTTCTCACCCTATTGAGAGTGTGCCTTGACGTGGCGGGTGAACTTAATTATGCTTTGGCCAATTTATATAACCAAAACCTCTCATTTATATTATGTTTATATATTTGTTGCCAACTTTATTAGGGTAAGAAGCGCAGACAGTTTTTGTTTCTTGTATCAATATATACTAAGGCAGACATTGACAGTGGTACAGCATAACTGTTATCACTATATACTGAGGCCCACATTGACTGGGGTCCAGCATAACACCTATCACTATACACCGAGGCAGACATTGACGGTGTTACAGCATAACTGCTATCATTATATATTGAGGCAAACATTGACGGTGGTGCAGCATAGCTGTTATCATTATATACTGAGGCAAACACTGACGGTGGTACAGCATAACTGCTATCATTATATACTGAGGCAAACATTGAGGGGGGTACAGCATAACACCTATCACTATACATTGAGCTAGACATTGACAATAATGCAGCATAAACTAATCACTATATACTAAGCCAAACATTGATCTGGTGTAGGCCTACCACTTCAGTGTCTGGCTTAGTATATAGTAGGGATGCACCGATATAAAAATTCTGGACCGAAACCGAAAATTCAGCATTCACTTGGCCAAAACTGAAAATGACCCCCCTCCGCCTTTAAAAACCAAAAAAAACAACAATTTTATTAAAAGTAAGTAACACATCAAAATCAGACAAAAAAAATCAATAACACTATTAATATATATTTGGAAAGGGCATAATAAAATAATTACAAAAATGTGAGGGGTGTACTCTCTTTTGTGAGATACTATACATATATATATTCAGATATTTTTTTTAATAGTTAATTGCGTGAAGCCGACATTTTATTTTTAAGGCTGAACAAACATATCTCTTTAAATTTTTATGTCTTTAATTTTGTTACATTGGCTTTGCTAAATGAATTCATCTCCAGCTGTTTATATGAACTTCTAGAAATAGATCACAATTTATCTGGTATTTTTCTTTTGTTCTTTCTAATTTTCTTTCATCAAATATGTTTGTTTCTCTTCTTCAAGAGCTCCCTTTAGTTCATGTTTGAGAACATGTTAAATTAATTATTGTAATTTCAGGACTTGCTGGTTTTTGTTTTAGAAAATAGTGGCTCAGAATAGCCTGTGTTTTGTACGCTAAATATATCAATATTTTTGGATCATTTTTTCAAATATTGTATAGCCAGGTGCATCCAAAATATGGTATTCTCTGGTTTATGTATTGCTGGTTGAACTTGGACAAACATTACATTAAATCTAGAGTGACTTTAAGAAATCATGGTCTACCTACCCAGTCAGTGATAGATCTGTAGCAAGAAAGACCGAATATAATCATGGTTGTTGTGGCATTCTTCGTGTAATGACAATAAATACCATAATGGGCTAAAAGAAGCCCATTTTTTTAAAAATCCTTTAGCGTTTCTTTAGCATATCCTTATGTCTTATTTACAATTCCATTTGAAATATTATGAGTAGGAGAAGCTTTTTACCCAAAATGAATGTTAAAGGATCACATTGTGACCTCAGGTCATACATAGAATTCAGTAGCAGCTTCTGGGACTTGAATCTGGGATCCATGCTGTTTTATAACAAATTATTCACATACCTAGAAACTTTCCAAGGTAGGCTAAGCAAAGTTCTGCCTTTTCTGAGGTCGTTACCAACGGATTATAGGTCAAACTAGAGAGTTCCTAGGTATGGATATGCACTGAATGAAATAGAATTGTAAAATGGACCATTTATGTATTATGGTGGTAGTATAGGCTACAAGGAGCTGTCCCTCTTTTGGGACAAGGATAGCCCCAGATGTTGTTTAGTGGGAGAGAAAAACTGGATAGTGAGTGGACATTGCCAAACACCGTTCCCCTGCTTGAAAAAAAAAAAGAAGAAACTGGCCTGGAAACTCAAAATACAGGGCTTCACCTGGAGAATTTTAAAACCTGGAACACATAGAGATCAATTAATTACACAGAAAACAGAGTTCATCGGCATACTTGTGGGGTGGTCCGCCATAGGTGCCACTCATCAGGAGAATACCACACCGGCATAGGCCTCCATGGAGGAGCGACTATTTATCTGTCCCTTTAAAGCTAGTAGGCGCAGGTAATACCTGCAGCTAGCGGCATGGAGAGTGCAGGAATATCAGATAATCTCTCACACTCTCCCCAGCAATCTATGTCTGACCGATCCTGTGGGCAGGAAATGACGTCACATCCACATGCTGAATCAGTCTGCACAAAGCATGGAGGAACAAAGACATACCATACTTGCAGATAAGTGATTTAAGCAGAGACACAGGCAGGCTGTTCGCATGCAAAGATGGCACAGACTGGTTGTTTCTAGGAAAAATGGCACAGACAAGCTATTTGGGGTACTTAAAACCTGGGGACAAAAAAGGCACAGGCAAACTGTTAAAGGGCAAAAATAGCCCAAGGAAGCTGTTTGGGGCAAATATGGCACAGACAAGCTGTTTGGGGGGGGCACTAATCAGCTGTTTGGGGCAAAGGTGGAACATGGTTTCTAGTTATGCTCCTGCCTCCAGCCTTGAGACGCAGACTTGCAGGTCTGTATGCGTCCGCTGCAAAGCACTGAGATCTGTCTGTGTGGCATGTCTGTGCTGATATTGCAGAGCGGCAAACACTAAGCTCCTTGGGTAACACACTGAGCACTGGTGATGCCACTTGCCAGCGCTCAGCATGTCTTTCAAGTGCACTGCTAGCTGGACTCTGGAGAGCGTAATTGTGTGTCCCTTCTTGTAAACACCCCACTAGATTACCAGGGGAAAAAGGAAACAAGTCCTGGGGTGCAGGGAGGGCATATGCAGTAAAGCAGTTTACAAAGTTGTGCAATACATATTCTTGCAAATATTCATTTTTTGTGGCTATTTTTACATTTTAAAGTGTGTGGGGTTCCAAATATAGGATCCACCCAGGGTGCCAAATGCTCTAGGTATTTCCCTGCCCCACACTAACACACACTCAAACATCTTACGTAAATACATACCTAAACTAGAATGCGTGTGAAAGAAAACGCACACAACGAAATACTACTGCAAAATTTGACAAAATGCATACATTTGATAAAAATGTATGCATGGAAAGAGTTAATATACCAACATCTGAAATACTCTGTGGTGTCTAGTTTTCAAAAATATATAGTTTGATGGTGGTTAATTGAATTGGCCAGCTTCAAAGATGTTCCAAATAGCACATGGAGGCAGGATGACACCATGTCAAAATTACAATTGGAAAAATGTGCACTTTCCAAATATGGCCTTTTAGCCCGCAAACAACCCGATAAAACTATGCATGCATGCATGGTATTACTGTACTCAGGAGATGATGCTGAACACATATTGGGGTGCTATTTAAAAGTGAGACATACCAGGATTGATTAATTCATACCTGAAATACAATGTGTGTGGAAAACAAAAAAACTATTTTTGACAGCAACCGGTAGTAGAATTAGTGTAGGAAAATGGTTAAAATACCAGCATTTGAAATATCCTGGGGTGTCTTGTTTTCAAACATATATGATTTTATTGTCCTTCTTGTCCTCGAAAACAATATATAACTCGTGTGGGTACACTAAATGAGAGTGACGAAAATTACAGCTAACAAATATCCTCATCAGACATGTTACTTAAATTGTGAGTCATTGCAATTCCTACTAGGATTACTGGGGTTTGTTGGATGCAAATAGATAATAATAATAACAAGAAATTTGCAGTTTGGCTAATTCTGTAAATTCTCAAATGACCATTTACTGCTTTTTAAAAAGAATGAAAAAAAAAAACATTGTCTTTTTTGTCTAGGTTTATTAAGTCACTAGCAATATGTGAGATAATTTGAGTGACCAACATTTTTAAATACCATTACATTACAAGTTATGGTGGGTAAAGGTGATGGAAAACCCTTCCACTAAAATATAGGGGTATGTAGAAGCATTATTAAACACATACATATATCCACTTTATACATGGATCACTTTGAAAGTAATTGCCCGCTGTACAGGACAGCCTTTAGACAAAACAAGAGGTGCAATAGCCAGATCACCACTCATGGACAGCTGTTTCGTCCTTATTCCCAACAATATAAATTGCTAATTAATTTACCCATCATGTATTGTTAAATGAATTATTGATTGGATGAGCTATGATTTTTTATTACATTATTTTTCAAGAACAGAAAATACATTCAGTTACAGGTACTATGGTGCATGTGTTCTGTGTCATTAAGCAAATAGTTATAATTTAATTTATGTATGGTCAGATTGTGTGGTTGAGTTGTGATTAATGATTATTTCGTCAGCCACAGTAGTCTATCTTGATGTGAGGCAGAAATGTGTGTAGCGTAAAGAAAGTTCAACTGAGAGGGGGACAGAAGCCTTAGGCAGCTTGATTTGGTGAGTTATTCGTGTTGCTTCTCTGGGGACCCCACTAAATTCTGCACCGTAATTCCCCAACATAAAACATTGTACCAACACAAGTGAACCATAGAACTGTCATGAATGAGCTAAAATAATGTCCAGGGCTTTTCAACTGAAAGACTAATAATTGTGTTATATGGCTTGCACAGTAGCCATTGCTGTTCACATGCTGGCAGTATTTTGAAAAGAGAAATTAAATACTGTGACTCTCACCTAATGAGGGAGAACACAGTCCCTGAACAGCCAGGGACTTGGAGCACGGTGTCGTATTAGTTCCTTAACTGTGCGTAACTCTGAAAGATTAAACAAAGCCTACTGTTCCCTATTAGTTTTGAATAAATAAATGACAATTAAAGACTGAATCAAGAAATAGCTTCAAAATTGCACAATTGGCCCATTAACTTTTGCTTATCTAACAACATAGTGTTAATTTTAGGTGTCATAAAGCAGGCAAAATGTAAAATGTTTTAATTATTATTTCAAGTTTGTTTGTGACATATTCAACATGGATGGTTGATCCCATCACAAATTTACGGGAAGAATTTAAAGTGCAACATGTTACGATGATCTGTGGTTTGCTCTGCCCCTTGTCCTACCCTTTGTCTATATCTGTGCCCCAGCAACATTGGGAAGTATGCATACATGTAAAAGAGGTTCTTGTGGATGAAACTAGATTACTCCACATTTGCTGCTATTTCTTGGTGGAAATGAGGCAGATGTAAAGTGTGATTCTTAACATAGCACTTAAAAAAGTTTATAACCCTATGGAATATAATTGGGTAATTCCTTAATTTAGGACCATTGATCGATTTTGAAGGAGTGGTTTGAGAACCACCGACTTTAGGAGAAAATGTAGCCCCTATGAATATCACATGTTTCTTTTAAAATCATTGTGTTATGAGCTCACATAATATAAATAAGCACACTGGAGAAGTAGAATTCTTTCTGAGGAGCTCATTGAGGAAAAATGATGTGTAGAATAAATGGATTGTCCAGGTGTTCAAGGTGGAGAAAAAACTAATTAATATAGATTGCGACTCTAGGGTTCTGTGTTAGTGGGTTATTAAACAAATATAACAGACCATTTGTTGAATACAGGTTTCAATATTTTTATTAGTACGTATTGTTTAAGCAACCACTTTATGAGCACATTTTGCCAGCTGGTTTATTGTTTTTCTTAGAATATATATATATATATATATATATATATATATATATATATATATATATATATATATAAACCTTGTTCTTAAACATTTTTATTAATATAATACATGTTTGGTAATTCTCTGAAAACATATTTTAATACAGATGTTTCTGCATTTTTGTGCACTAAGCGGTTTGCCTTCAGTAAAATTTATCTCAGTTGAGTTCTGCCCTAATGAGTTGTTTTGTATCAGCATTGACATTGACTTGAAGGGTGTTGCGATCTCCAGGTTTGAGATTAACTAATTTCCTTGTGTACTCTCAATACATATATATCATTTTAAAATGGATACATCATTTTCTCTATCTTTTACAGTTTTCAAGCCCAATTTATGTGTATACCATTGGAGAAGCCATCCTAACGTCTTGCTCTCAGTATTTAAAATAATTGCTCCCAACTAAGTAATCTCTCCTCTTTTGTTAATTTACTGCATGTGTGGGTTGGGGAGAAGATTAAAAAAAATGTAAGGTGAGAAACTAATAAGATGCTTCTGCTACACTGCCCTGATTATCTCCCGTCTTGATTACTGTAACTCTGTCTTAGCCGGTCTCCCTCTTAAGCGCCTCACCTCTCTACAATCCGCCATGAATGCTGCTACCAGACTTATCTTCCTCTCACATCGCTTTACTAACGTCTCTTCCCTCTGCCAATCTCTTCACTGGCTCCCTGTGTGCTTCAGGATTCATTTCAAAATCCTCACTCTTACTTTTAAAGCTCTTCACAGTGGTTCCCCTCTCTACATCTCCTCACTCATCTCTAAATACACTCCTAACCGGTCTCTCTGCTCATCCAATGATGTCCTTCTATCCTCTGATTTCTAGCTCTCATGCATGCTTACAAGATTTCTCCAGGGCTGCCCCTATCCTCTGGAATGCCCTCCTACTTGTTATGTCCTGTCTACCCATTGTACAGCGCTACAGAATTTGATGGAGCTATATAAAACAATAAATAATAATAATATACTAAGATCATAAGAACTGCTGAAGTAAACAGTTAGAAAACTGTGAGGCATTCTTCTGGATGCAGGTCCAGCAAAGACTACTCTCAGTAGGAAGTATGAAGTAGGAACCCACCCATGATCTTGAGTTAAGAGTTATTTGATGCCAGTGGAGGAACTGGTAACGGCATTCAGGTTGGCTGTGAAAGCAGCATAAGAGAATATTTTTTTATAGAATCTCTTGCCACCTTATGAAACGTTGGTATGTCAGTGCCATGATTTTGGAATAATTGCAGAAAAAGAAAATTACACAAGTAACTACAATCAAATATGTGCCCGGTGTCAGTGTCTTAAAATGGCCTCTGGCTGCAGGAGTGTTTTATATACAACTGATGCGCTACTGAGGAAATTTCATTGGGCATGGCTTGTTTTACACATTTATTTTTTAAAATACATCAGGATACAATTGTATTTTTGGCTGAAGAGGAGGAACAAAGGTTTTAATAAACACCAATGGATTAAATCAAAGTTAAGTGTCAAAAAATATTTTTTTTCTAGGAAGGGGTAAGTAGTGATTTTTACCCAAAGGGTGCATTGGATGGACTCCAACACCTCTATATGGGGCACATATGTTGTTTTTTTTTTTCTTTTCCAACTTTTATCTGTTTTTACTATTTTTCATTTTAGTGCTTTAACCCAATCCATCCAAATCTGCCATTACATATAATTCGCCCTGTGGCCCCATAGGCAAAACACACATATTAATGGATTGTTATTCTAGAACAAGTGAATAAATAAGTCTGTGTACCACACAAGTTCCTTTGCAGTGTTTTTATATAAGGCCATATGCCTCACAGATATGAAGTGGAATAGTATTTTCCATTTTTTATATTGGTTGAATAGCCCTTTAAAAATTATGTAAAACAATAAATTAAGCCACTGGTTTCTTTGGTGGCTTGGAAACACAACTAACTTTTGTTGACCATGGCCATATCCAACCATATCCAATGTTTGGCCAGCCACAAGCTAGAACAGTGTTGTCAAATTGGTGGCTTCGTCTCTTCAGGGTTTCCATATCAGTTATTTTTCATTGGTATGAGGTCCTCTATCATAAAAAGAGTTGAACAATAGGGATCTAGAGGAAAGGTCAGTACTGACATTTATAATCAACTTTGTTTTCTGTTTACATTGTACAGCCCTTGATACACCAGCAGCTTCCAGGCTATATCACTGGCAGATACTCTTTTGAAGGCAGGTAGCAGAAACATGTTAAGTAAGATAAATTAACCCGTTGCAATATCTTAAAAGTCACCGGGGAATTTCTGCACATTTTTACATTACGCACAGCACAGTGGGGATGAAAGCAAATTGCCTACAGGGCACTGTGACCTTAAGCAGAGTTGTACATGTCTGAGGCCTGCATTTTAAGCACAAGTGAAATCAAATGAACTTCAATACGTTGTTTAGCAAATTCTCATAGAATTAAATATCTAGACATGTCATTTTCATTTCTGTCACATTAAAAACACTTGCTTTGATGGAAAGAAGCATCTGTCTCCAGTTTTTTTTCCAAGCTCTCTGCGCTGAAAGTCGTTTGCATGCCGAGATCCTGTGCTAGTGATTCACCACATAACAAGTAGTGCAGGAAATTGAACTGCAAGAAAGGAAAAGTATTTGGAAAAGGAAGCGATGTTTGGAAACCTAGGTCTGTAAAAGAGATCACGGAAAGAAAAAAAAAAATTATGAATAGCGTCTTGATTCTTTTCTTTACCTTTTGTAAAAAAAAAGTTAGTAATTCATGCATGAAAAAAAAATAGAAGAAAAAAGACCATTGAAAATAATCCTTAGAGGTCATTGGAAAATTCTGAGTTTTATTTTACCGGAAAAAAAAAATATGCAGAGAATAAATCAGATTTATAGATGGGAACAGTTAACAATGCAGTTGTGCAACAAGAAATCTCCCTTAAGTTAATGGCACGGAGTACTCTGATTTTATAATGGGAATTTAGTGTGTACTATTTCAGTGAGTTAGCTACACCGGAATAGTGATCCATATTATAAAGATCAGCAAAATGAAGTTATTAAGCTATTATTTTGTGCAGAATTACCTACTTGGGCTGATGTAATCTCTTTGCCACACAGCTAGGACATTTCTTGCTTTAGACAATCTACCATTTTATTGGTAACAAAAGGGACATAAGGTTGCAATTTAAACTAGTTCTTTTAAGGCAACTTGAATTTATTTCCCTGTCAGTTTCAGTTTTACAGAATTTTCTTTTTTCAACATTTATGCTGTACAGAGAAAGGAAATGACAGAGATTGTTCTAGATTACATTAATGCCTGAGACAAATAGGGCAATTAGAGTTTCCTATAATAACAATTGCTATTAAAAAAAATTACCTAAATGTTGGCATTCATTTGTATTTGATCAATCCATGGTGTCAGATGCTTTAAAAACATGTATATATCTATATAATATACGTGGTACAGACAATGTTTAAAAATGAGTGTGAATGTGAGTAAAACGATTACGAAAATAATGTATGATACAAGCAAAGTATGAAAAGATATCACATATATACAATGCCTTGACGAGTTTTTTATAATCATTAATAAACAGTATATTTAGCATTACATATTGTAATTAAAAGGAGTGAATTGTTAATGAAAGGAAAAAGCTGAAACACACAAAAAAACATTTATTACAAACATTGAAAAAAAAATAGCTTTTTGTTATTATTTGATGTAAGAAAGGTGGTTTTATCGGTTTATCTTTTTGGAAGTGTCCCAAAATTGTTATTGGGATAAAAACCATTTTACGTGGTCCAAATTCTAAGCACTGGAACTTCCACGCAATGTGTCATTCAAGTATAGTAGTTGACATATAGAAAGAAAACCAATACTCAATTTTTACTTACTTACAGTGGATCAACAGCTCAAGAACATGAGTTGTTCACACATTTCTATGTGCTGATGCAATTACTGTTTCTCAAAGAGCAAATTGCGGTCAGTAAAATATACAAAATAATGTTATTTTATCATTCATGAGAACACTTAAATTAAACGTAAGTAATTGTATAGGGCTCATTTATTAATGTTTCTAAAATAAACCATTCCTTAATGACTTGAGTCTATAAAGTAACATAGCCTAAAGTCTTATGTTCTTACTTACCATAAAACAACAGAGTTTAGTACTTAAGTGTTGTAACCCAGAGATGTATTGCTTTTGGCACAGTATCCTGTCAGTAACTATATAATCAAATTAGTTTATTGCTGTATGTTGTATACAGAAGCAGCATATGAGGAACCTGCTATGTATATATATATATATATATATATATATATATATATATGGTAGGTAATATGTTTATTAATCTATTAGAGTGGCTACTAAAACAAAGAAAGCTGCAGATCGGTCATAGATCAAACAGCAGCTTCTCTAACAATTAAAAGGTAAAAATAATGTAAGTTTGATTGCTGATTTTAGGTAGCAACTGGCCCATGGAGCCAGCATGCTGCCAGCTGATCAATTGTGAGATCAGCTGACTGGCATGATGTTAAAAAAAGCTGATCAGGGATTGCAAGGTGACATAAGCACCACCCTCCAAAACCCATTTACGCCAATAAAAAAAGAATGCATTATTTATTAAAATACATTTATTTTTTTCAAACCAAAAAATGGACCAATGAGCTTTGGTTGACCACAACACCTATAATACTGAGGAGAGTTATGGCAGTTGTTGGCCTCAAAAGCGAGTGTACTAGAGGTGAAAAATGTTGGCATACTTGCAGGTGTATATATATATATATATATGTGCCTTTAGCACACTTATGGAAATCAACTTCTTATATCTGCCTACACTGTGGTTTATTTTATCACCGTCACCGTCCTTCATGGGTCGCGTGTGCCATCTACATTTTTGTATAACAACATCTATTAAATAAAAGTGTGGTGGAAACTTTGAAGAAAAATATTCCATTTAGTAACATTTCCTGTATTTGGCTTGGAATTTATGGGGAAACAATGTGAAGCATTTTAAGTGTATTTTTACCAATATCTACCTTGGTATGATGCATGATTTACCATAACCAAAGCATCTATGAGAAGCTGGTACAAAAAACCCCAATATATAGACTTCCCTAGTGAGTGAAAGCTGTGTATAGGACTGTTAGTCCATTGCGATGAAAAATGCGGCCTGACCCCGACACTGCAATTGCCAAAAAAGAATCAGCAGTTAGTTAGACTAACTAATTTTTTACTTTTGGATGATTTGTTCAAATTCAGCAGATGATACGTTCCCTGAAAATTCTCTCCACACGTCACAATTGCAATTTGCAGAACTACTAGCAATCTGCACCCCTTACAGAAAGTGGGTGACAGGGTCACTTTAAGAACTTACGATTTTTCACTTTGCCTGACGAGGTGTTAACACAATTTGCCATTTAAGCCTTTTGGATCCCTTTTTTGGCAATGGGACGTTTTTCCCACTGCTGTCCGCAAGCAAAGAAACATAGAATACCTGTCAGTATTAATTTGAACTATACTATTTTTACCTCATCTCTCAGAGCATGCAAAGCTGTAATCCTGAAAATGGGAAAAAAAAAAGAAGAGACGTTCCCAGTATTTGCTTAAAGACGTTTCCACTCAATTCATTCATTAGGAAACAGATATTCGTATAAATGGTAGTTAAAGGTGCAATGTCTGTATTTTTCATAAAGTAAGTCTGTCTGCCTTTATAATAAAGCGTGAGACTCACGTTTCTTTGCCCATTTTCTCTGCGCTGTTCATTTCGGTTAAACTATTCTATCCAAAGAAAATATTTAAATAAAAATAGATTGAACGACTCTCTGTGGAGTAGTGTAGGATGTACCTGTAAATATGTGCTAAGGGAAAATGTGGAAAAGGTTTATGTCTGCTTTGGTTTGGAAAAGTGGAAATGGAAATTATTTAAATATAATATTTCTAAAAATACACAGAAAGAAAGATTTAAGGAGTACATAATATTTGTCCAACAATCCTTATAAAGATTCCATCAGAACTCAATACATTTTCCTGGCTTCCTGTAGGATCCCTTTGCATGGGGTAAGCTACCATCATAAATTGTAATTCTTTAGGCTGCCACCATAATGTCATTCGCATAATGTTTTTTTTACTTGCATGTATGTATATTTACAAGAGAAATTCTGTCATTAGAGATATGCGATAGACAGCAGCAGAGATACACAATGTCGTTACAACATTTACAAAATGGCTAATTCCAATTACCATTGTGTGACGTGTGAACATACTTACCTATGATAGGTAAGTAAGAGTTGGGACAGTGTATGTAGGTATGTATGTATGTATGTGTATATACCTGCATTATTAGTATCCAGGGAATGAATACCTCCCAAATGTCTTGTTTTTCATGGGACAGATGTTCTGGCATTGTCAGGCAGACCTGTCCTGCTTTTGCACTGGGGGATATGGTAGATACCCTGGTCTACTTTGACTGGTCCACTGTGTTGTGAAATAGATAAAGCTTTGGCATTTGATAGAAAGTCCTACCTCCATCCCCACCCACAACAAATGTTGTGCCCAATTTGGCCGCCTAAAATTTTAGGAGGTATGAGCATATATGTGTGTGTAAAACCATGTATATAACAATCCAAAGCTGAGTTGAGCAACATCTTTCTTTGAGATATTTTTTGGATTATAGCCCACAGGCTTAGTCTTAAGTATGGCTGGTCAAGTATTATCTGTACTTGGCCATTTTGTCTTGCTAATAGTATGGAGCTATTTACAATTTTACCAAGTGTTTGGGTCCACCGCCATGTGTTGGTTCATTTTGCATACTTACTGTTTTGTCTGAGATCCATGGACTGATGGTTCGTGTTTGCTCCAAAAAGGTCAAGATCCACTTTTTGCTATATTCAAGAGGGGCCACTTAAAATATTTACCATTAAAGGAGCAATTTGGTTTTTGCTGTTTGCTTTATTGAGAAATTATTTTCATGAGAGATGCTTCCATCACCTCCTGTACATTCTCATATGAAGGGTAATGTTTCACTTTGTCAGGACAAAAATACTGTTATTTCATACCAAAAAAACATTCAAAATAAGCTATGGTATTTTTGGCACTCAAGGTATGATGAGAGACATATACAAAAGATTGGCACAAAAGAAGAGGTATGCCCTGCTGACACCATACTGCCCTTTACCATCAGAGGGCCAAGTGTATGTACTAGGGTCTATTTTGTATCTTTGTGTACTTTTGTTTGCCTGGCATGCATTTTTAACTCTTTTAATATCATCTTTCCTCTTACTGTCTTTCTCTAGAGAGGTCACTGAGTTTGTAAGCCTGAAAGCGTAAGTTTGCAGAAATGTGGCAATGTCATACAGCTGGAGAAAAATCATGCATGATGTTGTCAAGATACAGTTAACCATTGCCTAGCTGTGTGCGAAAAATGCATTTTCATTCAAGAAAAGATGATATACCATATGGTACTTTGTACCATATTGTGAAGATTTTGTTTATGCCTATTTTTTTCTTTAAGATCTGCATGTATTCATGCTACTATGTAATACATTATATTAGCTTTCTCAAACTATTATGAAAACCAAAAAAGCATTGAAAAAGGCTGTACCATCTTAAGCTGTAGATGAATGGTTTCTTCATACAGAACGTATTAGCTTGTGTACTGCGATGTTATACAATTTGGGAAAACTTAAATTGTGTTACCAGCCATGAGTTGTACATAGAATAAACTTTAAACCTTTGAAAACGCCCACCATGGTATCCTCAGAACAACTATAAAAAGGAACCAATAGCATAACAACACAGGTGTGTGTTCCTGTTGCCCTGAACTGTTAGCAGCTGTTTTCCATGGCCATCAGGATGTTATATTAATTTAGTTCCTTTAGAACTAATTAGCGGTATGAACGGGAAATATCTCAGTTGTGTGTCTTTTGCTGGATTACTTTATTTTTTGCACCAAAATAGAAACATTGTGAATTTTCTTTTCCAAAGCCTATTTTTAACAATTTTTTTTTATTATAAAACAATATGATCACTTATGTTTTTATATAATTTAATCAGGCTTTATAAAATTCAAAGTGGCTTGAATAAAACAAAGATCTAGACATATTATAGTCTTAGGGCCTATTATTATTATTATTGTTATTATTGAGCAGCCTAATGTGTCACTACAGAGTACGGAGGTGACTATTTCTACAGGTAAATAATACATAGTAAAGTACTTTAACAGGCATTCTTTGTTGTGAGGGTTCATGGGATGGTAAAATATCTCTTTAAGTATCTGATATGAAATTAGAGTCCTGAAGCAGTAAAACATTGCCGGAAAACAGTTGATGCCTAAAAGTAGAAGACTTTGGTAAGACATCCTGCTAAATATAGTTTTCGGTTATTTTATCTGCTACAGTTTAGCAGTTACATCCTTTATAGTACCGTACTTTTACTTCTGCTATACAGGAGAACCTAATGTACACGCAGTGAGGAGGGAAACAACCCCTTGGTTCTGAGAAAATTCCAAACAAAAACAGCACGCAGAAGCCACCAATATCACTTAGGGACAGCCAATCTTCAGGAATATGTCAGTAACACATATCGGGGAACTTTCCAAAGTAAGACAGCCGGAACTCTTCCTCCTCTAGGGGGTGTTTTTGGTTAGAGGTGGGGCTATCTGTGCATGGGTGGGGCTAAGCACACACAGGGCAAGAATAGCCTTACATGGGGCAGGGCTAGCCCCAGGCTGCCTTAAGAGAGTTAAAAATAGAAAGGAAAGTGGATGTTTATCAGCCAAACAGGCCCAGAGAAAGAGAAAAGTCACCGAGTGCGATGCAGGGCTTCACCCAAAGAGTCAAGCTTGGAGAGTTTCCAGGTATGAACAAATAATAGCAAATTTATTATAACAACCAATTATAAGAGTAAAACACATGCAACAAATGATCCCTATAAATGATCATTGTTATGCAAACCAAGTATGGTGAACAGTCCTCTTTGGTGACCTGTCTTGTTTGATTGTGTATTAAAGCACAATAAAGTTACATTAGAATTTCTCCATATCTTCTACCCATTGTACAGCTCAATAAATAATAATAAATAATAGCTTTGGAGTGGCCCAGTTTGTTCTACATCAAACATCGTGGCCATTTTAGTTCAATGTAATTATCTTTTCTACATTGTATGTCCATCATTATCTTCTGTAAACTGTAGAAAATATTTGCTATTAATTACTAATGCTACTTAATATTATTTTAACAGTCTTTTGGGCTTCATATGTCTCTAAACACACAAAACCTTTATTCTCAAGTTTTGTTCTCATATATTAATAAACACATATTTGGCTTGTTGCTATATAACTGAAAGGTTGTTTTTTTAAAAAATGTTTATAGGGTTGACATAGAACATAAATGTTCTTATATTTTTAGCTTAAATTCCCAATTGGTTTAATAAGACAGTGTTGTATATTTATATGATAAATCTTTTTTTTTTCTTTTTTTTTTCCAAAACCTCACCTCGGGGTGACATTGCAAAGAATGTTGTTTATTACTTGCTTAAAACTGCAATTGCTTAACCATGTAAGAACATTTCTTAAATTGTACTGGCTTCAATGTATTCCCTATGGGACCAAGGATTTTTTTCTGAAACCATATCTGTCTTTTTTTCTTTACTATTTTATATAATGTGTAATTTCATCTTCAACTGCGGTGGTCTGTAAATTAGCTACTACATATGGGAATAATACACATATGGATACATAAAATATATAATCGTCTTCTTGTAAGTCTGGCCTTTAAAGTGAGCCTGTCGTGTTAAAAATGTACATTTAGTAGATGCACAGAAAAAATAACAAAGGTTAAAAAATGATAATACCAATTTTTGTCATTTATTTAATATTTTTGGCAGTTGAAGATGCAATGGTACTTCTCTCCATGGCCCACACTTTACATGCATGCTTATACTTTATGTTAAATCTGATTTAAAATTAGCTAGCAGATAAATATATGAATTTACTTTCAGGCCCATTAAGTAGTAACGTCACTTTATTTTCAGATCTTTAGCACACCCCTGTAACTGTCCTGATATCTTCAGGGCAATACTTATTCTGGATCTCAGTCGTAGTAATCTGTTCCCGAGATGTGGATATCAGTCTCGCTTAGCTGAAGCTTTCTGTATTCCCTGCGTGCTAGGAAGTGGTGTTACATTTGGGCATGCAATACAGTGAGTCAAGGGGACTGGAAAACAAGAATCATGCTACAATAGAGAAGTGTGTCTGCAGCAGGAGGGGGACTTCTTGGAATGTCTTGGGGTATGTAAAGTCAAGTGAGCTGGGGGATACCAGCCCAGGATGTGTGCCCCAGTTTGATAAGAATGTTGGAAGGTAATACGGTAATATCAAAGTAATTACACAGCATTTGGGGATTCAACAACCCACATTTTCCTAGGTAAAAATACAAGCTAAACATATTCATATATATGTTTATGTAGTAAAATCAACTTGCTGTTCCATCATGATTTTTCCATTAATTCTTTCCATTTTCCACTTTCTCTAACATACAACACTAAAATATAGTGGATCAATCACACGTTGTTGGTCACATTCAGGAGATATTAGTGGTTAATCTGCCATCTGGAGACATTAGTGGTTAATCTGGCAGGGGAGCAATTAAAGCCAAGTGGCTCCATTGGGCCCTTGCCCCCCAACATATACGCTGGCACACCTAAGTACACACTCACACAAATGTAAACACTAATATGAACACGCATACACATGCTTACACATACTTACACTAGCATACACTTACTCATACTCATTAACACACACACTCATGCTAACATACACTCCCTCTTGCACCATTTACGCTCACACATTCATGCTCACACACTTACACATTTATGCTAACACACACTCCCTCTCACGCAACTTACATATACATATCCATGTTAACACACAGACAGTTACACATATACATCCATGTTAGCGCACATACATATATATGCTTTCACCATGATGTCAAGAAACCTCACATTAAGTGACTCAGATTCTTTCTTGCCTCCCAGTGCCAGTCCAAAGTTTTGGACTTGCCTTTGTCATGTAGTATAATTATAGTATATTTATACAGTGGGATATTATATGAAGTGGGATACTCCCTAAAAGTCTGAAGTGTTGTGTGGAAAAAAGGTCACTACACATTACATGATTTTTATAGGTTATTTTTCTTACAAATTAGAGGATGACTCCAGCTATCATATGCATTTTAACGCATGATATAGCTGTGTGGTCCCTTTTTTCATGCAGTCTTTCCCATGTACTCACTTCCAGTGAGATCCAGCACTTGCTCTGCTGAACACTTCATGTAGGTTTCTGTTTAGATCCATATGCACATGTGTAAACTCTGTACATAGATTTCAATGGGAACACTTTTCTCCCACCGATTGGCTGTTAAGCTGTTAAGCTAATCAGTCACAGGACGTACTCCCAATGATTTCATTAAAAAACCAGCCATTCAATGGCAAGGGATTTCAGATCATGCCAAAACAATGAAAATTTTGCAGCATAGCTTTAAATTCTGTGTCAGGTAAGTGTTTTGTTTTTTATAGTTTGCCATAAATTAATCTCTGAGATAACATGAGGCAAACATTCAGATATACACAAGAATGTGCATGCTTGGTAAATTTGCCATTCAACTAAGACTGAACTCAGTAGCATCTCTTTGCGAGAAAGTCTTAATGCCTGAGTTTAATCTAGATTCTCAAAATTCATGGAAAAGTATGGCTTGGATCTAGCATGTAGATGGATCTGGTGCATCAAAAAGTTGGTCCTTCAAACTTACTTTTGAATACCTTGAGATGAAAGGTTTCAGGCATGTAAAGCAAATGGATTCCTCGTACATACCAATTTGTACAAGTAAAAGCATAAAGGGACAGACTAGGCATACATAACTGGACTTTAAGGCATTCGGATATATGCAGCCACTGGCTGGATACACACTACTGCATGCTATGCATTTAGCTGGCGTGTATCCAGCTGGCCACTGCACTGTTACTACTTATGGTTGGAGTCTTTATATCAGAAAAAAATGGCAGATTAGTTGAGCTGAACAGCTTTTATATGCTGTGGGCCTGTCATTGTTTGAAACATTTTAGCTGATTGCTTAACTGCTTCACAACCTTGCAACATACTGTTATGTCAAGATGAACAAGGATGTAATAGTACGTCCTTTGGTTTTTGTATCACTGCTGGTGCACAGGAGGTCAGGATGTCAGTAGCCTGAGCAAGGGTGTAACTAGAAACCACGGGGCCCTGGTTCGAAAATTCCCCAACTTCAACAGCTAGTCTGTGCCATCATTTCTCCCACACAACTGGTCTGTGCCATCATTGTCCCCCCTTCCAACATACAACATATGTAAACGCACAAATAACACACACTTACTCATACTCACTAACACACACTCCATCTCACCCCACTTACACATCCACGCTCACACACACAAAAGTACACATTCATGCTCACAGACACACAAGTACACATCTATGCTCACACACAAGTACACATCCATGCTCAAACACACACACAAGTACACATCCATGCTTACATACATACATACATATATATATATATATATATATATATATATATATTTAGATAAGGGGTAGTAGAAGTATTATTAAACACTCATCTACAGACACCAGACAAGCCAGTAGGCTTGTTTTTCCCTCAGAAATCTCATGGTGCTGCCACCTGCCACCTGCGCACAAACACATTATACATACATCCTACCTCCCGCCCCCACTTACCTAACACCGCTCTTGCAGCTTGCTCTCCGGCTGCTCACACGCTATGCGAGCAGCCTCAGTTTCACCACAGGGTCACATGACCCAGATACGCTCCTGTCTCCCCTTGCTGGTTCAAAATAGTTTAAAAAGGGCCCTTCCAAACTGGATCTGTGCGATCCAGGTCAGAAGGGCCCTTTCTAAACTATTTTAAACTGGTACGAGGAGACAGGAAAAAGGGGTCACACAGGGCCCCCTAGTTAAGCCAGTGAGCTTGAGGTCTTACCCTTTCAGCAGCAGCTAGCACTAATTACATCAGAATAGCATCAGAGTGTCAATCCTGACGCTGCTGGAAACAATATTAATAGTAACAAGTTTCCCAGAGGGTCTATCCAGACCCTCCTGTAATCAGTAAAGCAACATTGGGAAATGTGAAATATCTAGGGTCACTGGCATACCTGGAAACCCTTAAGTCTCCAGATGAGGCCCTGCTGACCCATGTCTCAGTCTCCTCCTTCATGGGTCAAGTGTTTGGTCTCAGCCATCCTCTACCCACTCTCTACCTACTAAAGGCTGCTTAGGGTTAATCCTGCCTCAGGGACAGCACTTGGCAGTCTACCCTGGGAAGTTCCCTGGTATCGTGAATGATATTTGAAAGTACTAATTAATATTAAAATATAAAATAAGAAAATTATATCTGTAATTTGATAAATTACACATTTTCTAGCCAGTGTGGATTAACCTCAGGGAAATCTTTGAGTTTCTAAAATGTGCCAGTGTAAAATGTTCATCACTTTCTGATGGTTTCCTTATCACTTTTTATATCTATAAGGCGATGCTTGTCATTTTCTATCAAACAGATCTTTGCATCACATAAAGCTGTATTTCCTACTTTAAACTATATATAATGCACATTACAGAATAGAGACAGTTCCAATGACCTGGACTCATCCTATGCCAGAGGGGCTGCATGCGTCCCTGTGCTACAATACATAAGAAGGACACATTTGTTTTAGAGGTATAATTTGAAGCAAGGCTAGGTGGCTGAGCTTTACCAAGACCTTTCATATGACATTGTGATCATACCTAGAAACCTTTCACGGTTGGCATCCTGGAGCTCTACTAATAACGTTTTTGAAATCAGTTGTGGGACAAAAAGATCACTTCAACACTACACACTACATGATTTATTTGTTTTTGTGCATTTTCATAGGTTTTCTTACAAATTAGAGGAGCACTCAAGCCATTATATCCATCTTAACGCATATGATAGCTGTGTGGTCCCTTTAATGTTTTGTGCAGTCTTTCCCATGTACTCACTTCCAATCAGATCCAGTGCTTGCTCTGCTGAACACTGCATGTAGATGTCTGTTTAGATCCATGTGCACATTTGTTAAGTCTTTATATTGATTTCAATGGGAGCACTTTCCTGCCACAGATTGACTGCTTAAGCTGACTCACATTGTTTTCATTGCAAAAGCAGCCAATCAAAGGCAATGGCATTCTGGAGCTCCTAATAAAGTTTTTGAAATTAGGGGTGGGGCTAACCACAGTTTGACTTAGGGATGATGTCAAAGAGTAGATAGAAAGTTGGCGGGAAGTAGGAGGGTCATGGGAGAGGAGTGTATATGACTAAATGCTTCTATATTGTTAATTAACTGAAGATCTTCACATAGAGACCAAGTTCTCACATTTTTTATGACCTATTCATATGTAGTTATATATCTGAGCAAAATATGTTGTTTTAAACATATTTCCTCATGATTATATAAGCATTCATTGTCTTTCAGGACATTTACAACACAGATGTATACTTGGGAGGCATTTGAAGCAAATCAGTTTAGAGCTTATCTAATTGCATACTATGTACAACTGAAAACTGTAAGCCAATTACGAGACATTTATCTTATGCTTTATATGGTCAGTGTAGGCCTACAGCCTGGGTTTCTCCAGCAACTAGTTGCTAAAATACTTGAACAATAAAATGTGATAACTTCCCCTTTGATGTTTTTTGCTACGGTGAGCTTTGTTTATGCAACAGAAGGATGTAGGCTGTCTCAGTGATTCTGGCACAGAAAAGCGGCAGATATTTACTGGCGACAGTCTACGGCTATTCTGTTCAACTCGAAGCATGTGCTGATGGATTAAAACAGAAAACAGTCATTCAGTCAGTCGCCTATATCAAAGACAGCCTTGCTGAGGACGGGCTCTCCACATTTTGAAAAGACGAGTTCAGATTAACTTAAGTAACAGTCCAGACTCTGTCCTGGTTAGGTCATGGAAAATGATTTTTTTTTCCATTGTCTCTGTCAAAGTTGTGTTATTTTTAAGCCTTTAAATATTTTAGCTGTCTGTACAGGAGAAAAAAAAAAGATAAGAAGTCGAATGGTATTTGTGCATTTTTGTGCAATAATGGGAATGTGGTCTTGGAATTTCAAAATGACGTACTGTAAACATAATTTTGCTCCCAGGACCTGTTCAAATAGTTATTATTCCAGCTTTTAAGCATTAATCTAGTCTCAAGAGTAGATGTGACTTAAGATTCCTTTACAAATTATATGCATGTGCAAAAGTTTTAGGCAGGTATGGAAAAAATATGTAAAGTAAGAATGTTTTCAAAAATAGACATGTTTACAGTTTATTTTTATTATTACAAATAGTTTTTTTTTTATTTTAACAAAACCCAGAGTGAGTAAACAAGAAAAATCAAATCAATAATTGGTGTGACTAACCTTTGTCATCAATACAGAATCAATTCTAGGTACACTTGCACCTAGCCAGGGATTTTGTAGGCATATAGCCAGGTGTATAATTAAACAATTGTACCAAACAGGTGTTAATGATCATTAAATTAATATGTCGGTTGAAACATAATCATTAACTAAAACAGAAAGCCATGTAGGACGAATACAATTGGGTGAACAATAGCAAACTAAGCAGGTAAGGTTGCTGAAGACAGTTTAATGTCGAAAGTCATACATCATGGCAAGACTTAACACAGCAACAAGATACAAGGTAGTTATACTGCATTAGCAAAGTCTCTCCCAGGAAGACATTTTAAGGCAGACGGAGGTTTCCAAGCTGTCCAAGCGCTTTTGAAGAAGTACAAAGAATTGGGCAGTGTTGAGAACCGTAGATGCAGTGGTCGGCCAAGGAAACACTGCAGCGGATGAAAGATACATTGCAATCGAAAGATGTCCAGCAGTGTCATCAGCTCAACATTAACAGAAAACAGTGGGACCCTGGTACACCCATCTACTATCTGGAGGCCAAAAAGATTTGAGGCCAAAAAGCCATATCTCCGATGAGGAAACAAGGCCAAGAGACTATTCACAAAAACACAGGAACTGGGGTGCAGAGAAATGGCAGCAAGTGCTGTGGGCTGATGAGTAAAAATTTTAAACATTTGGCTGTAGCAGAAGACAGTTTGTGCACAGACGGGACAGTGGTACAAGAACGAGTGTTTACAGGCAACAGTGAACCGTGGTGGAGTTGGGGATTTAGTCAGAATTAATGGTCTCAATACTGAGACGTACACGCAGTAGCAGTGAGTATACTTCATAATATTAATTATTCAAAACTAAAAGCCCACTTTCAATTCACAATAAGAATAATGATTGCATGGAGAAGCAAACAACTGCTGACAACCACTGACTGGGCAAATCCCCATTTTGCCCCATGTTAAATAGGAATATTATGTTCTAAGAAACAAAACACAGGTCATTAAATATTTTTAAAACTGGTAAATCATTTTTAAAATCAGCATACACCATTTTTTATCCATTGGCGCTTAGTAGATATGTTCACCTTAAATATATTCCTGGATGATGCTCTTATACTATATGTACCATAAAGTCATTGGCTAAGAAATGAATATGAAAATAAATCAATATATAAAATGATTTTTTTTGTGTCAGTCAGTTTTGCATGAGAAGAACACATTATGGCTTTGTAATTTGCCAGAAAAAAAGGATATAATTGAAAGTGAGTGTCAGTGACTATCATTATACCTCATGAATCCCTTTAAATTCTTCTCTATCCCGGTTGTTGATTCTTTTTCTAACACGGCATTTTCTTTCTGCATTCTATATTTAGATGAAGCTTAACTAATTTTTTAAAGGCTAATATTTCTTTTGATCTTAAAAAAGGTGCTATTATGAGCAACCCTGTGTTTTGCTGCCAAGTCCGATTGTACATTTTCCACATAAGCCTTTTCATTCCTGATGATAAATGAAAAAGTGAATTCTCTGTGTGAATATTATATACCTGCAATTTAGACATAGCTCTAGGCACAAACTGTATTGACATTTCTTTTTCGATCATTTTTGTGTATTTACATATAAGCAGGTGCTATGGTAAAGCACATTTTATTTGTATGAGAATATTTTTTCAATTATGTTGAAATTTACTTTGTTTTAACAAACTTTGGATACTCTGCTTAGACATGTTAGGCAATGTTAGAGTTGTAATGTTAAATTAAGTAAAGTTATAATCTGAGAGGGTACATTTTAGCTGGCACTAAGGGCAGAGGGTTTGGTTTTGTCACCGTATGACGTTTATTCCTTAGATCAACTTTTCAGGTGTAACATGCACAAGAGATTTATTATATGCGAGAACTTCCTAAGGGTAGCTGCTAGCTACTCCTTAAAGGAAGCGCTGAAGGGGATAGGGCTGGTCATGCATAGGGACAGGGCTATCCAAGATAGAATTTGAAACAGTAGGAAGTTGGTGAAACTTCAGTGGGAGTGAGCTAGACCTACACTGGAATGGGCGGAACCTGGATGAGGAGTGAGTGTGACCAAGGGCCACTCCACCACCCAGCGACTAAAAAAAGGTGAAATCCAGTATGTTCCACGCTCTGCACATCTCCAGAGGAACCTGAAGATTTAAAACTCTTGAACAATGAGATATGTTGAGCACTTTAGATCTTTTCTTATGGCTTCCATTCATTAAGCTTCAAAGATCAGCTCTGTAATCTCCACAGCTGTTTACCTGAAGATACAAGCTGTTCATCTATATTTTAAAATGTTCTGAAAAATAAAACATTTAAATTATTTTTAATGTAAGTCATGTAAATATTATGTAATAATATAAATAAACATCCAGAACTAAATCCACATACAAGTGCTTGTATCTCCTTAAAGATGAGACGGTCAAACAATGCATTATGGAAATCATGCAATAATTCCTTTATTAGGGTCCGTAGTCCCATAACAAAAATATATGATGTCCAATTTTAAGATGAAAAAAATAGTGACAAAGAACAAACCAGCCGATAGAACAGAGAACCTACTTAACGTGTTTCGCACCAAAAGGCTCTTTATCAAAATCACTTTATGTTCTTTTCTGCTTAAAATTGGAGACCATATATTTTTATTACGGGACTACAGTCCCTAATAAAGGAATTATTTCGTGGATAACCCTCTCCAAGGACATTAACTACTGAAAGTAGGAGCCCACAAATGCAAGTAACCTTCCAAACCAAAACAAAACTATAATATTCTGAGAATCTGGCTCCACTGTGGCCTTTTCAGTGATATAAAAACATACATCAGAATAAATATTTTTTCAGTCAAGATTCCATGGGCACCAAGAAAGGACCTGTGAGTAGAGACCCCATGCATGAATATATAAATGAAACACGTTATATAAATAAAGGTCAACATATGAAATGCTAATTTAAAGCATAGTCATAAACAAGACTCATTATTCAGTATAAGATCAAAATTAAGATAAACACATGCCACACAGAATAAACCCCATAGAAACCGCAAGTGAATCAAAACCTGATGCAAACATGATTGCAATTAATACGTTGGAATATTAATTGTATTCCTTATAGTGAATCTATTGCCCCCCTTTTGTTGAACTTTGCATGTATTTTATTCTCACATATTGTCTTGCCTATATTCGTCTCACTGCTAAACCTTAACATAGGAGTTGTTAGCTAAGATCGAATGATGGACACAAGCGTCAATACAATTATGGTCAATTGTAATAAGCAACCTACATGTGCACAGTGGCACATTTCATCCTATAAGGTACTTGGCGATAGTGTCCTTGGCCATAAAATGTTTGATGCCCCATGTTCAATGTGGCCAAAGAGCTCATGGAGAAACAATGATATGCATTAACTGCTACTTTTGTAAACCTTCTTGAATGTAACTAGGCCATCCCCATTCCTAGTGATTTGGCCCTGGAGTCTTACCAAAAGTAGCAAACAGATGCAGGCAGTGGTGTGTGGTGCTAGTTACTACAGTACTCCAACTGAACCTAATCTACAAAACAGACAAAGCTGAAGCCACTGTGAAAAGTGGTCTTCATCTAATTAGATTTTTTTACTTCCCATTGCCACACCAGGCACGATTTTATTTATAAATTTAGTTTTTATTTAAAAACAATTTAAGTACCTTTGTTCAGGGAGTAGGAGGCACTTACAAGTTAGTTCCAACTCCCAGGTTAATTAATCTATGGGTTGTTTGTTATGTTTAAGTTGCATCAACTTGACTCTCCTATAGTCAAATGTTTCCTATATAAGTGTGATTTGCAAGTGAAAATGCACGTTGACTTTAGTGTATTTGTGAGTGGACATTTCTTTGTTATGTGAGCATTTTTCTTGTAACCACTTGTAGTTTAATAAATAGACCCCTATGAGGGGAACTTCGGTGGAATATATTAAGTTGGGCTGGACCATTTGTGTACTTCTATAGAATGCCCAACTGCCCTTGCCCCAAAAACCCTGTGTGGCCAAAACTTTGGCAAACTCAATAAATATAAGATTTCCCAATTAAATTTTTATGTGTGTATGATATTAACTTTTCCCTATGTACATTGGGCATTCAAGCACTGAAACACCTTCTATAAAAGCCTATAGAGTTTCCAATTTGTAATGATTTCATGAATGTCAATCTTTTATCTTTGTCTACATTTCTACAGATATAACTTCCGCCCAAATGGCGGCACTTGTGGTGATATCCTTTCCCTGATCTCCAATTCCGTTCATCCAGTAGAGCATTTGCAAAGTCAGGCACTGATGTTGAATGAGAATGCCTGGTTCGCAATCTCCCTTCTATTTTTATCCCATAGGACATACCAAGACATTTTGGACATTGTGTTTTGCTTTAAACATATCTCCTGCACACTACTAATTTACAGTCTACTAATTGCCACTCGTTAATAGGAGCCCATGTGCTAAATAAAAAGTACAGAATAAGGAGTTTTAGGGATTATGTAAAAAAATCCATCATTTTTCAATGTCAACACAAGTAATGTAATGTTAAATATAAATACTTGTTGCAGATTCCTCAAAATTCCTTCATTATGCTAAACCCTGTTCTTATTAAAGGCCTGGCCAGTGTACCTGTGCAAACCATGTTTTCCTGTAAAATAAAAAAGGCACCGAGCATTTACAGTGAATAAAATGCCAGTCTGTTCTGAAAGGAATGTTGGCAAGTGGCACAAAACATTCGTATCAGGACAGTTGGCAAAAAAATAATGAAGGGCACAACATAATATTGCCACACAACACAGTGATGTAAAAAAACTATGCACTTTAACTTGCCTAAACTGACCTAGAGTTGATGTCAGCAAGTACACTTGAAGACACCTTGTTGCCTCTCACCAGCAGGATACAAGCTGCCGTGGAGCATTTGACTGGGCATACAAGGTCATGTAACATGGAGGGAAAGGAAAGGGAGGGCAGTAAAGCAAGGGAAGAAGAAGTCAATCAGAGCACACTACTGCTCTCCCATTTTTTCTGCCTGGGTGCAGATGGACACTGGGAGAGAGAAGCTGGTTATGCACTGGATTAATCAGGTAATACATGCCTGCTGTAAAGCCGATTCACGGCATCGGTGGTGGAGCTTGGGAGAGGCAGTGCTACTGTGCATGTGTACAATTCTGCACATGCTCAGTATGCATTCTCTGGTGTCCCAGATACTGGGGAATGAAATCGGGACTGTGGGATTGTGGTCCTGAATCCTGCAGCCCCACCAAGCTCCTGCTCTGTCCAGCTTTTCAGGAGTTCAGTGTTCAGCGTCAAGTGGAACAGCAAGATAGAGTGGCAAAATCAGAACTGTCCCTGGTAATGTTAAAACACACTCTCACATCTTACATGCTATCACTATGAAGTTGTTTCTCCAGCAGATCTCTCTAATATCTCTTATATCTGGTGTCTGCCTCTGTAAAAAATACAATGAAATTAGTTCAGCTTATCTGTACATACTTTGACTGGATCGGGGGTTTGGGGGCAATGGGAAAAACTATTTTAAGGGGGAGTCAGGTTGGAGGAGGGTGACGTAACGTTGCATGATGAAGCTATAATAGCGTAGAAGCTCACACTTTGTTGACAGGCTGAGGCTTCAGAGGTTAAGTGAGTAGCGTGTGTATATGTTAGTGTGTGTGGGTGTGTTAGGGTGAGTGTGCCAGAGTGTGTTAGTGTGAGTGTCTGGGTGTGTGTTAGTGTCTGTGTGTATGTGTGTTAGCGTGAGTGTTTGACTGTGGGTGTTAATATGAGTGTCTGGGTGCATGTATCTTAATGTGAGTGTTTGGTTGTGTTAGTGTGAATGTCTAGGTATGCATGTTTACATTTTCACAGTTGATAAAGACCTCATTGTGAGGTCGAAATGTTGTTGTTGTTGTCCTTCAATAAATCTGCCTGAACTGGAACCCTTGAGTGCCTGGAGCCTTTATTTATTTTGATCTACTGGGGAGCTGGCCCTTCCTGGCACAGTTAAGCACCTGAATTCCTTTGGTGTGTGTGCAGATTCCTCATACTGGTGACTCTACATTTTCACAGTTGGCTTGTAGACGGGATACACAGTTTTAATGTAATTTTTCTTGAAATTTTAAGGGTTGGCTTATCAGCGAGTATATACAATACTAGGCACTGGTGTTCATTCTGGTAGACTTCTTACCCAAAGCTCACAGACTCACAGCACAAGCTAAATAAACCTCTTATGTAGAATTTTTTTATATTTTTTTTTACTTAATTTCTAACACACATACTTTAATTTGACAGTCTTAAATATGTTTAAATAGGCCACTTCCACTGCATGTTCCAAGGAATAAATAATTTTTATCAGTAATTTTATTCTTATTTCTACACTGCATTTTTATTGTTACATTCTGTTATAGCAAGTACCAATGTTGTAATACATTTATTGATAAGAATGCCCTCTGTTTTAGTTACCCTTTGCTTTACTTGTGCAAGTACAACCGTATCTGTATGGCGTATTTGCCATGTTCCTGCTGGATGTCATGGAACAGATTTCAAGTTTCCACACAGAACTTAAAAATGTGCCATATGAAACGCGTTCATCTTAAGAAAACTTTGTCCTCCACACCGGAGGCTTAAGGATACAGTGTGATTGATAAAGCACTATATGCTTGTAGAAACTTGTTTTTGATTTTTTACATTGATTTCACACTGTGTCCTTAGCTAAATAGAAAGGGTTTGTTTTCTGTAAACATTTGTAATTCAAAGGCCTGCCTGCTGCTTCTTCACATTCCTTAAGCTAAAAAGAATCCTATATCAAAGAAAGAGAGGGGGGCCTTAATAACTAATATAATTATAAAGAAGAAGGGCTTAAAGACATATTAACACATATACAGTCGAGTGATGTGTTTATACATATATAAAGGTTTTTTTTTTACAAAGTGGTATTTTTGCATAATCATCTAACCCTGTGCAGAGTTCCTTGTCAACTCCCATTTTTTTACTTGCCTCATAGGGTTCTTGGGAGCAAACATCTTGGTTACATAGAAGCTTTGATAGGTTGAATGCTGCCAAGCCAATTATAAATGATACATTTTCTGATATCATGGCTTGAAGCATTGCGTACAATTGGTAGCTAAGTGATATTGTACATGGACAGTTAGTCGGGGACTAATGTGCCCTACAAATAGGGCAAGCAATGAGCTAAACCCAAAGTTGACTCTGTTTTAGAAAACTGAACCAGAGGGGGAGCTGTTGGATAAGGGAAACATGAACTATGAAAGGTCTCTACCTATAGAGAAGACAGTTTCTTTGAGGAGCTGATGATTGACAGTGTGGAAAGCAGGATAAACGCGCAGGGGAATGACAAGCAAAAAGTGAACTTAAAACTTGGCAGACAGTGTTTTCCTTGTAGAGGAGAAAAGATCAGGAGAAGAGATATATTTAGTGGCAGTTAACATTTTAAGCTAAATTCCACAGTGACACTAATGTCCGCATTTCTGTCAATCAGTGGTACCACTTCCAGATTTGAAATATGTTCTGTATCTCTAGTATGTTTATAGTAATTATTTTTCTACATTCAAAGGGGTTATGACTATGTTGAATAGTATATGAATATATATATATATATATATATATATATATATATATTAGAGCTAATTACATTTTACAATATATGCCCAGAAATCACTTTAGTTGGAATATACATTATGTCAAGCATCTAACTTCTCTGAAGCACAGATATTCTGCAGGGAAAATTACAGCATATCCAAAATGATGATCTGCTGGCTTTATGATTTATTTTTTTATTGGGGTAAAATATACTTCCAGTGATAGGTACAATTGTTAATGTTCTATTTGGATAGAACTTAATTTTTTTTTTTAATATCATATTTCCATCAAACAGGTTGCGTGGTTTATATGGATCCCCAAATAACTTAGCACGTCTCTACGGAGAGATCTCAATGTAGATTTTAAACCTAAAACAAATGGCTTTTTATTTAGCTGTAGATAAGAAATATTCTAGTGTCTGTTACGTGAGCTAAATGTCATTTGGTCGATATTTAATTTTTAAAAACAATATTCGTGTGTGTGTGTATGTTACTAATTCTTCATGTCAATATTTTAGGTTCATCACAATGGCCTTGTTTTAGAAATGGATCACCCTACTGCTGGGAAGATATCTGTTCCAGGTATGGCTATATTTATTTTCAAATATTCTCCTAGGGCCCATCATGTTAATCCCCCAAAGAATGTTAAAAACAATACTCATCAACACTCATCAATGCCCCCCAACTTGGTCCCTCCTTTACACATTTCTGCCTTAAAATGTAGATTGGAATTCAGGGTAGGGGATATAGGAATTGTGTTGAACTGTAGGGACTCTCCAAAGGCAAGGCCCTATATAGATGTGATGACTGTACCCACCTGATGATGACAGTTATATTTAGACTTATACAGAATATCAACACAATGATTATTTGTGACTTACCTATGGACTATGATCAATTTTCCTGAACATTAAACATAAAAGCATATCCTGGTGCTTTTTTAATGTAGGAATAGTAGCCACGCCAACTGTATTGCAAATGTGTGCAGTTGATTACTAAATTGAAGTATTCACAAATTGCATAACCTCTGGTAGCTCTCCATTTGCACATTGTGTCTGTCATGAAGTACGTACACAAATCATAGATTGCAGAAGTAGTCCGAGTCTGCCCTGGGTGCAAAATTTGTTCTAGGACAGGCACTTGGCAGTGTGTTATTGGCAGTGTCAGAGCCAAGAAGAACGAACAAATGGAAGTCACTTTGCGAAACTGTAGACCCTAGTTAAAAGGCTACGTCCTGTTCTCAAAATATTATAGTCTAATTATTATATTCTTACAAATGCATAATAAAGAGGTTGATATTGACCAAGTTGAAAAGTTGAACAACACACATTTCTTTCACATTAAGTGGTTAATATGTAACCCAGAACACAGGAACCAGACCTTATCTAGCAACCAGATGTGGCCACTAGTTGTTCTTAAATATGTTTCTTTTCAGTAACAATGGTCTAGTGTGACACTTAACAATAATGTGATTTTAGGCTTAAAATAATGCACTAATTATTCATGTATATATCAATGTTTGCACTTATATGCAGTCTCATACACATGTGTTAGACACACAAACACATCTGGAACTTATTGGCAAACTGGGATTTGACTGTCAAGTTTTTTTATGCAGGTAGAAAAGCTTTTTAAGTTCCAAAGGGGACCTGCAATCATGCTACATACATTACATAATCTATCTTTGAGAAAGAGTATACCCCTTATGGGATAAGTGCAAAGTGCAAGATGAGGGAGTTGAAAGAAGTGTCCAAGGATATGTCAGGAAAAACTATGAATTAAACAACACTGTACAGGTAAAACATCATATAAGTTCTCAATTATTTTTTAACAATGGGAAACCATGAATACCACCAGTGGACTGGATTTAGAGTTCAAACTGGAACAGCTGATTTGCAACTGTTAACCATCATCTGATATGAAAGGAAATGAGAAGCTACGCTGTAAAACTCTTTAGGATATACTATTCATTTCTGAACACAGAAATGTTGCCAAATAATGCGTGTTAAGTGTTGTATTTATATGTAATGATATTATAGTTGGCTGGAGTGTGTTTAAATGGATGATTTCATGATACAATTTGATGCATTGCTCTATGCATTGATGTGTATGAGGTTGGTTAATTTCACATATCTGCAGATAAAGGCAAGATATTTAAAAAATGCATTTGTGGAACAAAACTTTTGCAATGGACAACCATATGTTATGAGGCTAGCAGAAACTTGTGCGTAGAAACAAGATTTTTCCCATGAGGGTTTGCCAGGGCAGAAAGTAGCATTTTTTTGAGATGGGCAATTTTTTTCTCTATGTTCTACTACAGATCATTCACAAAATCTTCATTATAGGTATTTATTCCCTGTTCTGCAATTACGGAAACACTTGATGTGTTACATAAAATAAAACACTGAGCATTTTATATTTCCTTAATTGTATTTGCTCTTAAATATGGTAATTAAGATTGCCATAAAGAATAACATAACTGATAACAATTATAACTTACTGGTCTGCTCTGCAAAGAAAGGACATGTATTGTAGCAAAACAACATTTTTGTCAGTGTTTACTTTCATTATTGTATGTACAGTCAATCTATGCTTTTACATATAAGGACGTACTAACAATCATCTACTCCTTAGCAAGTTTAAAAATTAGGTAAATACTTCTTCGTTAGAGAGACCAAATTCAGAGCAAAGCGAGGAGAAGTCCTTCAATTTATTACCTGTGATAACATCCTCTATCCTATTTATCCCGCATTGTCTCCATTCATTAAGACTTATATCCAGAATATTTTTATTTAAGGGCTCTATCGGGTCCTTCTTAGTGATTAAATCACTAAAACCCATTTTTTTCTTAAATCTCTGCCAGAAAAGTCGAATTCAGCTAAGTGATGTCCCTTTTAGATCTCACTGATATATCTTTAAATCGTGTTTCTGCAACCAAAGGACTAATTCTAAATTCCTAAGACCCAAGATAGTTTGTTCAAATATATACCATTCACATCCTTTAGACTGTGTTAATTGCATTTTATATATGTGCATTAGCATAGATGACTGCCAGTAATTAAATAGTTTTGGAAGGTCCAATCCACTTCGATTCCTAAGCATAAAGAGGGTATTTTTTTGAATTCTAGGATGTTTGTCACGCCATGTAAAACTCATAAATTTAGATTGTATTAAATTGAACCATTCATTGGGTAGACCATCCGGAATCATTCTACATCTATATAACCAAACCGGTAGTATATATGATTTTATAATATTGATTCTACCCATCCAAGATATAGGAAGATTTTTCCATTTATTTAATTTCACTTGAGTTTTTTCCATAATCTTGTCACCTTCTGCCGGAATCATTACTCCTAGATGGTCTATTCCAGAATCTGGCCAAAGGAATTGGAATCTAGATTTAAGTGAATTTTTATCATCATCTATCATAGCTATACACATAGCTTGTGATTTTTCTATATTTAATTTGATAATTGGATAAACTACCGTTTAGTTCAATTTCTTCTAATAGGGCCGGAATAGGAACAATAGGTTTGTCCAAAGTAATCAAGACATCATCTGTGTAGAGGGACAGTTTCATTTCCAGATGTCCATTTTTTTTTACCTAAAATGTTAGTATTATATCTTATTTTAGATGCGAATTGTTCCAATGAAATTATATATAATAATGGAGCCAGTGGGCAGCCTTGTCTTGTACCATTGAAAATATTCAACCATTGAGACTCAAATCCTTGACCCACTATCTTAGCTGTAGGAGTAGTATAAAATGCCATTATTGCATCTATAAATCCATGTCCAAAATCCATTGCCATTAGAGTTTCTTCCAGGAACACCCAGCTGACCCTGTCAAACGCTTTCTCTGCGTCTAATGACAGGGCCAGCGTGGGGTCCCTGGTAATATTTGCAGAATTACAGATATGTATTATTTTCCTAACATTAATGCTAAAGGATCTAGATTGTATAAAACATGTTTGATCTTTATGTATTAATACATCTAATTTAGTTCTAATTCTATTTGCAATTATCGCAGAGTATATTTTAGTATATAGATTTATTAAAGATGTTGGTCTATAGTTTTTAACAACTTTATCGGGCTTCAACATCTTGTAACATCTCACAAGGAAATTTCCTCTGATTCTTTATTTCATTAAACATATTTCGTAAATAGGGAGTAAAAATTAAACTTAAAATTTGAAAGAATTCGGGTATATATCCATCAGGTCCCGGGGTTTTGCCTCGTTTCAATAGCGTTATTACTTTAGTCACTTCACATTCTTCTATTGGAAGATCTAGAAATTCTGATTGAGCCATTGATAATTTAGTTATCTCGGTAGATTGTAGATATTTTTTAATTAATTCCCGCTTATGACTATTATCTGGAAGATTGTATAGATCTGCATAGAATATACGAAAAGCTTCTCCTATATAAGAGTGAAATATTACCTATATCAATCTCTTCTGGCAGGGAATAAAGAGGAAAAAGAGATTACATTTATGGAAATATTCGACAATCAGGCTAGAAAGAAAGTTCTTAGACTTTGTACTGACCTGATCTTAGAATTAGACGACTTCAAATCCCCATCTGTTTGAAAAAAATGGGAGAGAGACTTAAATATAGATACTCTACCTTCTACAGAAGAACGGTGGATTAGAGCTTGGAATCAGGTTACGAAGAACATACACTGCTTAAATCTACAAGAGATATTCTTTAAAATAGTTAATAGGTGGTATATGGTACCGCAAAGGCTCCACAAAATAAATCCCTGGAGATGCGAAGAAGGCGATGGTTCCAGGATACATATATGGTGGTCATGTAGTAAAATAGCTGATTGCCAGAAAAAGATTTTCAAGATCTCTTTTGTAGTAGAGAGACAGATAGCCACATCAAGACTGGGGGATGATTACGACAAAACAAAAACGTAGATCATGTGAGAATCGTAATGTTAATAGTTATAGCTAGAAACTGGAAACAAAATAAGAAAACTTTTTGGGAGCATATTAAAAATCAGATTACTAATCAGAGGAATATGGAACGTGGATTTTAAAGAGCAAAGGGATTAATACACAAGTATTGGGAAATCTGGGGAAGATTTACCTTGTAATAACTTAAGAGCAAACTGGAAGAAACAGGGATCAACCCACTTTGGATATTCTTACTTACCAATAACACCTTACCAATAACCATATACCATAATTGTAGTACGTTAATTATTTTTCTTTTATGTCTTTTCTCGCTGGTAATACTATATATCAGTTTCTGATTAAGATGTTGTATATGTATTTTCTATACTATAATTGAACTTGAACATTTCAATTTGTCTGTTAACTCCGGCTTTGTCTACTTGTCTTTTCTTACTATGTATTATACTCTTAAAGCAAATAATAAAAAAAGGTAAATACAACCTCAGATGAACAACACATGACATATTGCACTGTGTTATTATTTATTCAACAAAATAAAGCCAAAATGGAGAAGCCATGTGTGAAAACATCCTTTCTTTTTCACATGACTGTAGCACAGAATTTAATGCTCAAGGAGAAAAATATTTTTTAGGTCTCTACCCTTAGAGCACATGCAGAGTATCCATTTCACCTAAAGAACCAAAAAAAACCTGCTTAGGGTCCCTGTGCGGGAGTGTCTCAACATCAACAATTAGGACACTATGTATGCGAAGCATACAAACTTGCTTGATATAACTTGCTTGTTTCAGCATTTGATTTGGAAATGCTTTACTGTCTTTTTTGGAAAAAGAAACACCTTTGTACTTTATTTGCTGTGGTTCATAACCCCTGGTGAAAAGATTTGCTGCTGATTAGTCTGATAGAGATCTCCTGCAGTGAATACATTTCACAGACTGCAGAACAAATCTTGCCTTAGACTCGTATCAGACAATTAAACACAGAACTAATTGCCGCAGATTATTTAGGTTGTACACCACTTACGTAATTATCTTAATGTCAGTCAATCAAATTCTTTATCTGATGGATACTTGAGAAACAAAAACAATAGATTTTATCAATCTCCATTAACAAGCTGTCCAGTTTCCCTCATTATCAGCACTATTTTTTTTATAGCAAAACAACGAAGAAAGTAAAGATGAAAAAACAATGACTCGGGAGTGAGCCAGTGATTTATTATTTTATATGGTTCATAGACAAAGAAAGTCGTGTTTGATATTTGAAATAGAATTGGACTGCTAAGTAAACCACTTTGTTGCATTATATATAATGATTATTTCAGGAAGGTTGAACTCCAGATGACTTATCGCTGAAAATATACATTGAAAAATAATGCTCAATAAATGGTGAGTTTTGAATATCACAATTTAACAGCCAGCCTCTGAGTACCTTTTGATTGCCGATGTTGAGGGATTCTGCCCATTCCTGTAAACCACCCAGTTCCCATCGGTAATCAGATGTCCTGGTGTGGCTATCCTCTCCTGTGGTCTGGCACATGCCCTCACATCTCCTATAAGTTCATTTCTATATAGAGCATTCATTCCAGTTACATGTATTCCCCAATGAGACAGCCCTCGCATCTCCTATGAATTAATTTCTTCATAGAGCATTAATTCCAGTTACATGTATTCCCCAATGAGACATCCTGAAAACCGATTAATGATCGGTTAGTGAAATCCTAACATGATGGCAGGTATATGGCCCTTAACAACCTTTAAAGTCCTATTTAACTTTAGTCACAACCTAAATTGCTTTCAAAAATTGATTACAGAAAATTGGAACTCATTAAAGAGTTAATTGTAACGTAATATATCTATGAAATTATGTTATGGTTATGAGACCCCATCAAGTCACTGATATTTAAAAAGTAAACCCACAAAATAAGATCAAGCTGTAGCTGTAGAGAGGAAGTGAAGTAGTGTGGGAGAGAAATCAATATATAGGGTGCTGGAGCCATTAACCAGGGAAAAGCTCCGTAGTATTTCATAGACACTGGCAGCAGGATTACATTTTCCCACTGGTATCACTCACAGTAGTTATTATGGAAATACCAGATGGCAGTTTATTTTCTGTAGATCAGGTAACTCCATCTCCACCACACATTTCGGTGAGGCAAAAAATATAAAGAGATGGATAGATAGAGAGATAGAGAGAGAGAGAGAGATAGATAGATAGATAGATAGATAGATAGATAGATAGATAGATCGATAGATAGATAGATAGATCTACAAAGCTGGCTAATAATCAGCATTTCTATTACAATACTAAAACTATTATTGCTGATTTGAATAGCCCATTTAAAAGCATGTATTTATCTTTAAAATCATCTCTCAATACCTGACACACCTGTCATTGCTCTGTACATACCATGGCTTTGTTGGTTTCAAAGTTGGGATAAGAAGTACTTTGATGGCTTATACTCTAATCCTTTGTGTACAAGTACTTCCTTTGTGTTCTTTGCACAAGTGGAAACAGTGGCACACATGTGTACGTTTTCTCTGCCTCTAAATAGAGTAGGTGCTGTAAAATCATTAGACCATGTCATCTTTAAACATGCAGTTACAGTGTCACACAAAAGATAAAATATAGACGTTCCGACTTTGATTTTCCCTTCTGGTTAGGCTGGGTTTGCAGAAATAGTGCTGTTTTGAAACTATTGTATTAGCAAATTTGCTGTTTTAGCAAAGTGTGTTAAATTATTATTAAATGCTTTCAAGATACGTGTTTTTATATTTGTACATGTATTTATTATTGTAGCATTTATGATAAAAAATATGTTACTACACTTAAAAGGTTTCAGATAAGTGTAAAAGTCTGCCATGTAGTATGGTAGTGGTTAATACAATGAGAAAATGCATGGAATAGGTATAATGCTATCCTGAGCAAGAGCAATAACCAAGCAATCTATGAGGTGTTACAACAGGTAAAACTATGAGCCACATACCTGCCATCAGGTGTTTTTTATATGCGCTAGTAAGACTGCTATAATATTACAGGTACAATTACAAGTATATGTGCTGCCCCGCCAAACCTTTCTGTGTATGCCAATTTTCACATCTCCTCATCTTATTCCGCTATTTCAATGTGAATAAAGGCACAAAGCAGCCAAAATGGTTTATACTTTATACCTCTATATAACTAAGCTGCAATTGCTCACCTTTACCAAGAATGTAGTGCAGATGATAATGGCAATGCAAGAGACTAGGCTCTATGAATGATTGGTTAGACTCCTAATAACAAAGCATATCAACGAAGGGCTTCTTTAATTTGATATTTAGTTCCCGGAAAACATGAAAGAATATAACAGACATCATTAACAGTGGAGAAAAATTTGGTAGGGTTCAGTGAGGAAGGAACATGAGTATTTGAACATGAAGCTATGACTTACCAGTGGAGGATAGAATAATGGTTTATGGATATGTTATCCTGGAGGACAGATAGAAACATAGATTGTAGTGGCAGATAAAAATCAGTTGATCCATCTATTCTGTCCATCCTCATTCTTGACACATGATTCTTTAGGGTAATATTATGCATATGGTAAGCATTCCTTGAATTCTTTGCTTGCCTGCAGTAGCAGTGGAAGACTAACCTGTATGCCCACACATCTAATGTTCTTTTTTATTTCACCCTTTAATTCTCTGCATGTATCTTCAAATTTCACCCTCTAGTTCTTCTACACATCATCAATATGGATTAGGTTTCAAGTTGACAGGAAAATGAGCAGACAAGGTGGAAAAAAATGGTCACCTGACATTCAGAAACTATGAATGAATATAATTATGGACTTATTGTAAAGTCTATTTGCATATTTAGTATTTGATGGGCAAATAGAATGCTATTTTACCTGGAAACTCAATCTTGATCTTAGTCTGCTGACAATCTTCACAAACAGCATTAGATAATAGAACTTTACAATATCACTTTAATGTTTAAATGTTCACAATGAGTGTAACAAACGGAGCGGCATTCTACAGAAGGGTTCATTAATTTCACACAATATGTGTACTCAGCTTGCAGATGGTTGAAGAATCGGAAAACCACTTTAAAGCTCACTTTAAAGGTTTGTTTGTGAAAGGATCTAGTAAGAAGATGAAGTCTTAGGTGTGTGGTAGTCTTGGATCACATGTCTATCATCATACGTCCTTTGATTTAGAAGCTGGCTTGTTTTCAGAGAGAGGTGAAATAAACGCAGGTGTATTGGTTTCACTCAGATGAGTCACATTTAACAATTCCAGAGAAACACCATGACTCTTTTGGATCTCTTGGTGAAATAACATATAATACCACAATTCTGAGTGAGACGTAGAGAAGACAAAACCATGTGCATGTTTGCTATTCGTTCACATTGAAATTTTTCAGTGACATGATTTGGTCTGTCAACAATAAAGTGATATTAAAGATAATAAAGTGGTATATTCAATAACTATAATAATAATTCATTTGTTAAGATTTGCAGGAGAGTTAAATTATACACTAACCCCAGTAAGATTCTCCTATAAAATCGTATTTTAGAAATTGCATCATATAATCTATGGATCCATACTAATCAGGCTTGAACCGGCCATAGAAACAAAACAAAGGTGGATTATACTGTATGACCATAAGCAGGACCGCCAAGTTGGGTGTAGGACCCAGGGCAACTTGCAAGGCCCAACATCAGTAACATCACATAGGTGCCAGAAGAGAAACACTGGAAACATGAGAGCTGTTTTTTTTTTCGTGGTGCCTTTTGAGCTACTGTGTGGTACTGTGAGGGCTTCCCCGTTTCAGACTTAAAGACCGAAAGTTTCGGACCATAAGACATTTTACCGAGTATACCATTCAGCCTGGACCTTTTTTTTAATTGCATGCAACACTTAACATCTGCTTAATTTGCCCAGGCCTATTTTTGGTCCCCATATGTCCTGATGTGTTTAACTGCACATCAGCAGGTTCACTTAATGGAGTCAATTAATCTCTAATGCTAAATAGCTTATGAGTAAGTGCCCAATGAGGCACGAAAAGTGGCAAGCTTGCACATTTTTTGATTGGTTGTTTTCCCACGCTGATCAAATATGGATCAGCTTCTTTGAAATAAATATTGATTGGAATATCAGTTAAACCGGAGTGCATGTCTTTTTCTATTTTGGTTAAATAAAAATTCAACCCAAACTAGTATGCATATAAGTAGGAGAAACATTGTACAGACATAATATGATCTGCAGCCTTTTATACATACATTGTATGGACATATGTATTGTACATGGACACATGTGTATATGTATTGGTCCCCCCCTTTGTAGGTATAACAGCTTCCACTCTTCTGTGGGAATTTTTGCCCATTCATCCACTAGAGCATTTGTGAGGTCAGGCACAGATGGTGGATGAGAAGGCCTGGTCTTGAAATCTCCCTTCCAGTTCATCCCAAAGGTGTTTGATAGGGTTGAGGCCAGCGCTCTGTGCAGATCAGTCACGTTCTTCCACACCAAACTCACCCAACCCTGTCTTCATGGACCTTGTTTTGTGCACTGGGGCAAATTTATGCTGGAATAGAAAAAGGCCTTCCCCAAACTGTTCCCACAAAGCTGGAATCAAAGCATTGTCTAATTTACCCTATAAACATTTTGTCACGGAAAATAAATTATGATAGTAAAACTTTTTTTTCTCTACATATAGGGATCCATCAGAATCCCCCACCATGCATGTTTTATTCCCCACTCCCTACTCTTGCTGGGATCCATGTGCTATACTCATCACCTGAGGGTTCCAGAGGGTCTAACAAGGACCCCGATGCAAAATGTAGCTATTTTGTGCTTTCCTGTCAGTGATTCACATAGCCAAAACTGGCACGAGGGGGGGGGGGCAGTGTGGTATAGCACTAAAGAAAAGTATGGTTTTTTTTATATATTTTTTCAACCTAAAAAATGCATATTAAAGCACTTACTAAGAACTAAAATATAATTTTTTCATTGGTGGGACTGCATTTGGCACTGGGATGTCCCTTTCATTTAATATTTTAACTATACCGTTTTGTGCCAGATACATTTTTCTTTTTTTGACTGTGTGCCAGGAGTTATCTTTCTACACAATGGACTCAGTACATCACCTGTGCAGTTGACATTGTTGCCATGTTCCCCTTGATGTTGATCCAGCTATTGCACTTCTTGCTCAGATAAGGTCCCTGGTGTTTTATATGGATATACTGAAAATAAAATATTTTATTGTGGCGTGTAAAGATGAAAGGGAAGCCCATCAGATCACTGAATAAATCATTGCATATATATATACCTTTCAGGGCCGTCTTTAATATTAATTGGGCCCTGGGCAAGCATTTGCTTGCAACCACACCCCCACTCCTGGCACTCCCTAGTATGCAATCACGCCCTCCACCTTAACACCAAAAAGACAAAAGTACTTGCCTCACTGATAAGGTGGAAACTGTTAGTGCGGCTTTTCACATGTGCAGGGGAGGAGCACAATACTAAATGAATGGGGCGGGTCCGGTAAGTCAAGATCAGGGCACACCCATGGCTCCGCCCTGTCATCACCCCAGAGTTCCTTTCTCCTCTCCTTCGCTGGGCCACACCTCTCTTTTCACCATATTGTTCAGGTATAGATAAAATAAACAACACATGGAAAACACAGCATTGCGGATATAGATTAACTGAAAAACCCTGTATTTTCAGGTATAGATTAAATAAATATCATGTGAAAACAGGTATAGAGCAACTGAATAAGATCAAAATGCAAACTCAATACTGAATATATAGATCAAATACCTAACCCATGGAAACTCTAAGCATGCAGATTCTCTTTATCTCTCTTTTTATTTTTATCTCTTGCTTTTCTCCCTACCTCTTTATCTCTCCTTTCTATAGCTCCCTTTCATTTTATCTATCTTTTTATCCCCCATCCATTCTCTATCTCTCTCTCCTCTTTTTTCTTTAATGAATGCCCTTTTCTTTAATCTCCTGCTTTCTCATTGTCTTTCTTCTTTCTCTTTTATCGCTCTTCCTCTCTTTGCTTTTTTTATCTCCTATCTTCATTTTCTTTTTATCCCTATTCTTTCTCTTTAATTCTCCCCTTTGTCCCATCTCTACTTCTTCTCATTATCTTTCTTTCTATCTCTCCCTTTTTATCTTTCCTCAAAATCTCTTCCCATCCTTGTGTAGACACCTTGAGGGCCCCAGGGATGACTGGACTCAGGGCAGCTGCTTCTTTTGGCGTGCATTAAAGACAGCCCTTATACCTTTCTATAACCCTTTCTATAATTCTCACTCTCTTGCCCCCTGCAGGTTGTAGGGGGCTAGTCCCTGAGGGACTTGAAAGAATGGAATATAGATGAAGGTCAGGGTGGGCAGTAGGCAGGTCCTGAGTAGGGTTAAATTCTACTCCCCCACAGAAGATTAAACACACTGCCACCTGGAAGTTAGCTCTGATTTCCAGAGCTTCCAGGTAAAATCCAGAAAGGCCCCTTGTATGCTTTTAATTGCCCCTCTGACTCCATTCTAGAGATAACAGTATACTATACCTCAGAATCTCAACACACATAATCACAGATCAGCCTTAACATTTTGACCCACCTGCCTAATATTGTGTAGGTCCCCCTTTTGCCACCAAAACAGCCCTGACTTGGTGAGGCATGGACTCCACTAGATCTCTGAAGGTGTACTATGCCATCTGGCACCAAGACGTTAGCAGCAGATCCATCAAGTCCTGTAAGTTGTGAGTTGGAGCCTCCATGGATACATCCGGCCTTCCACATGATGTAAAAGAAAATGTGATCAACAGACCAGGCCGTCTTCTTCCATTGCTCCATGGTCCAGTTCTTATGCTCACATGCCCATTGTAGGTAGTGGGCAGGGGTCAGCATGGGAACCTTGACTAGTCTACTGCTACGCAGCCCCATACGCAACAAGTTGTGATGCACTGTGTGTTCTGACACCTTTCAAAACCAGCATTAACTTTTTCAGAAATTTGAGCTACAGTAGCTTGTCTTTTGGATTTCACCACACGTGCGTTCATGTGCTGCCTAATATATCCCACCCACTGACTGCCATATTATAAAAGTTATTAATTTCACCTGTCAGTGATATGGCTGAGCAGTGCATAATTCACCTGTCTTTAAAATGCAATTTTGCTCCTTAGGTGCTCACCCATCCTCCATGCTAAATAGACTAGCTGACTAGGTCAAGAGTGGCAGTCCCATGGGGTTGCAGCTCTATATGATGGTCCCTTTAAGGTTGCCATATAAAACAGCACTTTCTAAAAGACACAGCAAAAGTAAACATGTTTACTGCCGATTGATAGTGTGAATAATTGATTCACTTGTCATGTGATTTTCCAAAATAGGCTATTGTGCTACTTCTGTCTAGATACCCATGTTTTGGAAGTTGCAGATCGTGAATGTGTAATTAAAATGCTTCTTTTGTTAAGGTTAACACTTAAAACCAGTTGAGGAACGTATTTATTCCCCAGTCACAAGGAGGCAGTGCTTTTTCAAAGTAGCTTTTATGTTTGCCTTGACCTACATTTTTTGTTTTCTCAAAATACTCAATTGGCAGCATGATAAATGGGCTTCATTCACAAAGTTGTTGTTTACAATAGTGAAGAAGAAAAAACATAAATAAAAAAGTTGTTCAAAAGTGTCTATTTTCTTTTGAAAGGTGGATAAAATAATTAAACAAAGCTTTTAGGGAATATTGTTTGATGCTTTAAAAGAAAAAAATGTTTTTAGTAGTAAGTATCTCATATTTCACAACAGTCTATCTTGTTCGTGAGGCTTTTATTAATTATTTTCCATATTATTTTAATTATTGTTTTATTTTAATGTGATAGCTTGAAAGTATAAGCTGCCCTAGAATGTTAAACCTAAGTCCCTACAGTGAGTTTTCCTAATACAATTTAGAATGTGCTTTGCAAAACATACACATTTTCCTTGGTCAATACTAACTAAAACATCAACAGGGCAAACATGTCCATGTGAGCCTGGAATCCAAATGTTGGTCTAGAACTTTTTTTATAAGGCTGTTTAATTTTGTTTATTGAAGACCTGTGCTTTTGTTTGCCTATACATGTATGTAGAACATTAACATTCACTGCTGTTCTTGTCTTCTGTTGGTATTGTGATTGCATAGTTATATAATGTCTAATATATATAGGCATGTAGACTGATACCATGTCTGTGTGGTTACATACAGTACATTGTATTTTCAACTACGTGCCTGTGCATTTTATGTTTCTTTCTAGGATTACTTTATCTAAAAATGTAACAGACCATCTTAATGTGGTAATATACCAGTGAACAACACTAAATTCCAAAAATCCCATGAAACTTTATTTTTTAAGATATATTATTATTATTCCATTATATGTCATGTCAAAAAGGTTACTCATCCTCTTTGTATCATAAATCACCATGCCCCCTCTTATGTTCTTGCATTATGCCATTATAGATCCATTCCCCACTACTCTATAATCTTTTTTTCAATTTCTTTCCTATTCCCTTCAAAAGTTGTGGACTTTCTTAATCAAAATCTCATTTGTCTCAGTTTGTCTCATTGACCCTACGCTTCCCCCTTAGGTGTTCTATGAATGAGGGGAGGCTGTTTGAATGCTGTTTGTTTTTGGTGGAGCTAGTCTCATAGAAACACATTTTAGAAGATAGGAACCGTTCGGCCCAGATCTTAATTTGCCCATGGTCTTATCTTAGATCTATCTATCTATCTATCTATCTATCTATCTATCTATCTATCTATCTATCTATCTATCTATCTATCTATCTATCATCTATCTTATAATAGATATACATATAATCAATAGCTAGATAGCCAACACCTTCAGCATTTTAGGGGTTATATAGTGGTTTTGGTCAGTTTCACTGTGAGCTAAGTAGTCCAACCACTTACTTTTGCCAAGGGGATTTTGGAAATGATTCTCACTTGCTGACAGCACCCTCATTAGTGATTGTGTAAAGTAATTTATCAGGCATTTCTGAAAATAAACCTTTTCATTTATGCTAATAGGACCTGGCAGGGAGTAAAAAATTGGCAGGACTTTACGTTCCGAGTCTTTCAACAAAAAAAAAAAACACAAAACACTGTAAAGTTCTAAGCATTAAAAAACTATTCAGAGGCATACAGTTTTAAAAGTGCCAACTAATAATATATTTGCAGAACCGAGAGGAAGGAAATATTTCCTATTGAAAGTGTACAATACCAAACTTGGTTACAATACAGTAGGAGTGTGTCTGGCAAGCATTTCACTCTTCGTTAATCCTTGCTAAAATGAGCCACCCGTTTTGAGTGTTCCAAGTCTTGTTCCCTATTGTGCAGACAACTCTAACTACATGTAAGCATACTTCTTAAATAGAAATGATGTGCTATTAAAAACAGATATTTTAAATGTGTGTATATTATTAATTTAAACATTTTTACCGTTTTCTGCTTTCCACTTTATTGCACCAGCCAAGTTGCAAGCTCTTTGGCAACGTTGTGTTTTTTTGAATGGTATTAGAACGATATAGTCTTTTTTTTAAATTTGGCATATTCCCCTCATCTTAGAGATTGTCTGTATCCCTCTGTAGGGACCCAGATCCCTCTTTCTTTTCTTCCCCTCTTTTATAGTCAATAGCTCTAAAATTCACAATGGTGTTTGTACAAACAGCAGGATATGTCTTTAGAAATGACATTTTGTGTTGTGTTGTCCACCAAACCCTGATTAAATTCAACCTTTGATCATCAAATATAATTGAATTAAGGACCTCATTGATGTTCTGGTGAGTTGGTGACCTTTGCCAGTCCACAACCACACAACGCTTTAGTAAAGGCGCAGTTATGCCAAGATTTATACATGGCCTTGAGGTCTATAGCAAACCATTGGCCTTGAATTGCTGTGTAGTTACTAAACTATTAGTTTAATATGTCAGCTCATTCAATCAATCACAATGATCGTTTCCTATAAAAATGGAGATGACCCTGCATAATTAATGCATGAAGGATTCTTGAGTGCAACTGATTAAAGTGTCCATAATGGAAGTCCTGATCTTCCCTTTTTGCAGAAGGATCTCAGTGGGGATGGTCCTTCACTCTAAACTCCTGTTTTAATTATTCAACCCTAGTAAAACACTCTGTAAAATTCATGCCTGTTCCCCTTTCACAAGGAACTCATTTGTAAGAAATACAACAAAAAAACCCAATGGACAATCTGCAACAAATCATCAACTCGTTCTGGAAATTAAAAGTTCAAAGAAATTCATAAGTGAATTAACCCAAACACCAATTTCACTTCTAAGCAAGAACAACTATTTTGAGAAGGATATGAAGAGCATTACCCCAGATAGCCAAAGAGAGCTTGTGTTCTTTCTATTATGAAGGGAGGGGGAAAGGATTATTTTCAAGCTTAAGTCATTAAAACAGAAAAAATGTTATTTAGTTACTAACATTTGTATTGAATTCCTCAGTCGGGTAAAACAGCTTACATGTTGCTATTGTGCATCTAAACTGACAATTTAGCTGTGTTTATCCTGGGGCAAAAATTCCACAACTTTTTTTTTCTGTTCCTCTAAACTCCTTTGTTGTTGTCTGTGCTTTAATGGCACACTTAAGCTGTGAATGAAAAAGTTATTTTCTCTATTCTTACAGTGGTCGGGATTTTAGTTGTTTTCAGCCTCGGTTTTCACCCACCACAAAACTAAAAGGAAACAAATGTTACATTGCAAAACCGTTCTCCTGTACAGTTAGAGAAAAGAAGTGCACTACATAAAATATAACTTGTACCTGGTCAATTACATGCTGTCGGATGGAGCATATGCACACCGTCTTTTAAAAAGAGACTCCAGTGTCCCAGGAAGCCTCCTAAACAAAGAGTGCATTTTAAAGTACTTTAATTTGCTTTGACTAAAGCTGAAATACAAAATAAAATAAATCACTTATCTTTAAGATAGGCTGCAGCTCAAAAGCTGCAGTACCATGCCTCCTATATAGTCCAACATGCTTCAGCCAATCAGTGACAGGAACTAATTTCAATGAGGTGACTTTCTGTGCATGTGCAAGGGTGATCTAACAAGTCCTTTACCAAACCTAATCCAGGCCAGCACTGGAACTGGGAACCAGTGAGTAAATCAGGTGGCAGGACAAATGTTGTGAAGATATTTAGGAGTATTCTACAGAACTCATTCATGAACTTGCAAGGGGTACACAACAAAAAATAAAGTGACTACTCTGCTATCATATAAATTAAAGTCCATATGATGGCCCTTTCTATATATAAAATATTTTCTTATATACACCCGGTGCCAATAAAAGTTCAAATTTTCACTACATCTATTTAAATAATAGTTATTTAAATAATAAAATGATAGTAATACTTAATCTGACCATAATTTTGAAGCAAAATCTGGGAGCATTTTTTATGCAATCATTACTTGACCTATGCATAAATAAAACATCCAGTATATATATATATATATATATATATATATATATATATATATAGTGAGGGTATTATAATATATCATTATAATGAGGTTGACTGTCAAAATGGTAGCATTTTTTCTGAATTATATCTTAGTTCAGGGGCATTTTTGCCTTTTAATAAGCTTATCATATGCTCTTCAAAAATGGCAATTTACTGCAAGAAAATAACTAAATATACTAAGTGCCAGTATGACTTTCTGTACTATTGGTAGTATTTGCATAAAAGACTCAATTAAGAATATTGTCTAAACTGATAGAACTGTTTAGAATTTCATATACCTTTTATTGCGTTCTCGTGAGAAGTATTGGAGGAAATACTTGTACTGGGTTATTTCATGCAGAATTTGAAGCCTTCATATCTTCACCTTGGGCATCAGCAAGTATAGTAGGTGTGTGGATGAAGACCTAAATAGACAGTGATTGGGCCATGCTTTCTACCTTTCTCACCAGAATTACTCCTCAAGTATGTAATTATGAGTTTAATTTATTTTACTTCCTTGGTATAATCATTGTCAGTTCACTGATGTTTTGTTTTGGTCTGCAATACAGTCATAAATATTGAAATCTATGACTACAAAATTGAAAAATTCTCTGTGCTGTTTCATCCCCTGTTTTTGTTTTTCTTTTTCTGATACCATATGGAGGTCCATTGACGTCTGAAGCTTTTAGAATCATCAGCTCTTTACTTTATCCTGGATTTAAATGTTTAATTTGGAATTAATATAGTTTTATGTTACGTTCGAGAGTGTGCTTTATTTTCAAAGCTGGAGGTCTGAATTACTTGTTGTTATTTGTAGAGAGGAGGACATTTTTGCAAAACTAATGTTACAATTTCCAAAAAAAGTCAATTCTTTGGTTTAAAATTCTTCACTCACTGACTTTCAAAGTGAGATTTATTTTCATTGCAACAGTGGGAGTTCTACAAACTAAATCCAGTGGAATTAAATTTGCTTATGACTCAATCTTATTGATCAAGGTTTTTATTTGTAGATGTGTGGTACTCCACGCTACAAAAATGGAACCCACCTGTCTGTGTAACTCATGGTAGAAGATGGCTTTTATATTATAATAATAATAATTATATCTATCTTACACCTTATGCAAGGCTTTCAAAGCTTTTCCCTCACAAATGTTATTTTAAGAGTGTCCCATTTCAGTTTGCCAAGCAAGAGGGCTTTGGGTGACAATTGCTAAAGGTAAGTGAAAAACATTTTCCTCCACAAATTGCACCTGTTGAGTGCCTGCACCCTGGAGCCCAAAGGGAATATTGTTGTCACAGTTTTTCCCTGGGCCTGCATCACAGATCGCCTTGCTGGGATCATGCCTGGCATAGGTCTTGAATACCTCACATCTACAAGCAGGTTCTCTGTTCCATCTGCCACTTGTGAAGCTGTGCTGCTGATCCATTTTATTGCAGTCAACCACCTTCTCTCCTGTTTTGTTGCCTGGACTCGGGGTATTTCCACCTACAGCCAATGAATGCTGGCCACTTGCATCTGTTACTTGTTTAGTAGGCTATTTAGCTGTACCCTGATTCCTTGCTCATTGATAGTTTGCCGTTGAGCTTGTGCGTTAGCCAGTTATATTAGATCTGATTTCTTGTATGTCTACTCGACTACGAATATGTACTGCCTGCCCCTGAATCTGTACTGTCTGACTATGCTTCTGGTACCTGCCGCTGTGCCTACTACTACTGATTTGTGGCCTGCAATATTGTGTTTTGAAAGGTTGTGTATTCCCTGCAACTGGTCTCTTATCTATTGGACCTCATTCTCTCTACCTGCTTAATATAAATGTGGAGGGGTGTTTTGTTTTTGTATTTAAGTTTGGATGGAGGGTAGGGAAGAAACACAGGATGCTTCTATGCCTCTCCAATGTTTTTTGGCAATTAACCTCCCTATTCTAATGACTAGTGACTTGGGGAGGCCAATTGTCTTCCACTTGGATAATATAACTTGTTTTGCAAAACCATGCAATTAACCACTTGACTTGTTAGTGAATAAACACACGAGTGTTTGATTGTTTGTCTTGTATGAACGGAACCATGACAGCACTATCCTGCTTTTATTGCTGTTAATACAGAGAAGACCAGTCAGAAATTCATATCAGATTAGGAACAGATGGAGGTCTGGGGTAACAAAATCACAAAAAAACCCTTTCCGTACATTAATATATATTTCCATGCATTCCTACATATCTTTGTCTGGACTGGTCCATTCCTTAAAGTAGAGCTACTGCCAGTCTGCTGACCTCCACACATAGTGGCCCTGAGGCCACTAAAGATCCTCCCCAAACTGGAATAACGTTTGAGATGTGTTATCCGTGAGTCTCAGAACCACCCAATCTCCTTTGTTAAACTGATATTTAAGTAGTGGAATCCATTGTTTTCTTTGGCTGCTCATTTATTGTCACTTCTCATCTCTGGATTCCTTGCATAACTTCTACATGTGCTTACGATCGTTCAGGAAATGGAAAGTTGGAAAATGAAAACAAATGGAAGATACTGCAAAAAGAGAGACATCATATCTGCACCTATTCTCGCTCATTGCTACCATTAAAAATGTGAAACTGTATTTCATTCTTAATATGTAAAAATACATTAAACATATATAAATTAGACCAGTATTTTTCTATATATCACACCTCAGATGGTTTGGCAGTTGTCCCAGAAATAGAGGACAGGCTAAATAAAAAAAATGCATTGGTCCCTACAGACTTCTTGGTAGATCTACATCTGGTGGATATATTGATGATGCATCAGCTCTTCTAATTGAACATATAGCAACATCATCAGCGTGGAAGATACTGTTACTAAGTGACATTTAAATATCTCTCTGTATATTTTATGTTTTTTTATATGCCATGTACTTTATTAAATGGCATTTTCTCTCTCAAGAAATTGATTATGTAAATCTTACTTTTACTATTAATCTTACTATTAAAATTATGATTTTTGCACTGTAATGTTGGGGACTGACTTGTGTGCATGTGCAATTATTTATTTTAATCATTGCCTATCATCCATCGGTTGTTATATATTTATATAGTTAGAAGATAATACTAGTAGTAATAATAATAATAATAGTAATAATAATAATAGGTTGTGTAATTGCTTCATAACTTTGGGTGAGAAGTTTGGCTGTAGACAATGTGAAACAGACAATGGAAAGGCTAAAATGTCCTTATGATCACATTGGATTTAGAACGCATGTATTGCAATTTCCACCATATTCCTGCAGTTGCCTACATCTGTAAGTGAGTGATCCTTCTATTATGGTGTGTCTTTCAGGTTAATTTTTACTGCACCTTTTATTTAAAGGCATGTATCATATCCAAAAGTATGATTCCTGAGCCACATTATATGAGCAAGTCTCAGGTGGAGGAATCCTTTCTACTTCCATCATAACTCTATCTCAAGTTCCACCACTAACCACTGAGTTAGTGTACATATTGACTAGCTAAATTCTTACTAACTAAATCACATTATACAAAATCAACTATTTGTTTGGGAATGGATGTAATATGCATTGAATAGAGATAAAAGATGAAGATATATGTTCATTTTTTTTTCATATATAAGTATTCCTTTTTTCCAAGAATACTATAGTTTTGTACCTTTGCATTTGACACATAGACCCAGTCTAAGCATTAATGCATTTAGGTTGGCTGCTGCCCCAGGGCAGTGCCCTTAGCTGCCTCCTAATACTTACCAAGCTGCTGTTCTCTTGAGCTTATAAAGTAATTTATATTAATATATAAATAGAATATACATTCCAAGCTCATTGGAGTATGGCCCTTTTATATGTCCAAGCTGTTATGTGATGGTTTAGGTTGTGTCTAATGTGCAGAACTGTAAAATGTGATGGTGCAATATAATGTGTATAATAAGAGAGAGAAAGTGAGAGAAAGAGAGAGAGAGAGAGAGAGAGAAAGCAGACACACCAGAGGTTTTCCTTAAATGAATTTAATAACACAGTCAACAAACAATCCTTAAATAAAGAGCTGGGTGACGCGGGAACATCTGCCCTCACCTTGAAGTTTAAAGCAATGGGAACCATGGCAACCAAAGTAAACTAATAGAACAGATATGTAAAAAATATGTGTAAGATAGGTAAAAACATAAGAACTATATTAACACCAATGCCACCTAAACCACCAAGTTCCAATAGATAGAGAGACAAGATAACCCTGATACAAAAATCGTGCACCACACATCAAGCTACTAATACAATTCAATGATACAATCAATGCACATATTCATGTGAGTCATCCCAGAGTCCAATGCTGTATCTTACCAGGGGGCTCAGTCAGACTGATTGTGGGGTAAAGGGCATCTCTGACACGTTTTGCATCAGTAGACCAATGAGTAGCCCATAGAGAGAGCATGAGAAGGAAACTGAAATCAGAGTAGGCATATACAGTAGACTGATCAATCAGCAGTGTCCTTGTAGGTATCTCATTCACATATCACATAGATTAAGTAGAACATGTGAGTCAACCAATTAATAATAGAGGAGTAAACAAACATAGTAACAATACATATGGACAGTGTCCCATTAAACATCTGACTATGTATCCTCACAAGCTTATGCAACACAAATAGTAACACTTGAGGTTAACAGGCAATCTGCATACTGTGATACTGGTTATTGTGATATATAGCAACCCCAGCAGCTCTAACACACTGTTGGTACCTTAGGAATGATAGTAAGGGGAAACATGTCACATAAGAATGGTAACCCGACAAGAGCTAATGAAACAAGGTGTCTAATTGGGTATAGACTACTCGCATGCTGGGTAGGAACAGCCTATAAAAAGCACAAAATAAAGTAAATGAAGGGTAGATCATGGGTTATATGCTGTATATATACCATGTTCAAGAACATGAAATCAAGCCAGAGACACCGAAGGTGCCAAAGTAAAAACTAAACAGTTGCTAAGTTATATAGTATGAAGCAAAAAGTTACAATGATGGAGGTCCTAAAAACAATAGTAATATGCATAGATGACAAATAGGAAAAATTACACATAATGGTCTTAGTAATATGTATTTACAAATAACCAGAACTCCAGTCCACCAGCTACTAACTAATAAAGGAAATACAGTACAATCAAAGGAAACAGTACTACGTTTTTTTCATTCAATCCCTTGAGGCCAATGCAGTCCAGGGTGCTAATCCAGAAGACTTCCCTGTGCTATAACATCCTTGATTCTAAAGTGGACTGCAATGTGGTCAATAGCCACAAATCTGAGGGTGGGGAGTCTATGACCATGAGTTTTTCCTTAACGTATTAGCCCTTGTGAATATGCTCATTGATTGGATCTATGTTTTATGAACTGTATTAGCGGCTTGATGGTACTCCCTCGCCCACTTTTCTTTATCAGACATTTCCTTATCGGACAGACATCTGGATCACATTATTTTTTTTTTTTCTCTCTGATGGAGTCATATTATAGTTTGCCTTGATTTACTACTTTATGCTAAGGTTTGCTAGTTTACTCATCCTTGCACTTGAGTTAGTGCCTAAGCTCTGGACCCTGTCTCTTTTACATTTGTACATACTTCTCCGATTTGTGATAACTATCTCATGAACCTTGACATGAAGGGTCCACTCAGGCTAACATAGGACATCTCCTACTAGCCTAGAAGTTTGGGGACAGGAAAAAAAAGGCCCATTTCTCTATGCATTTGCAAGGGAGATCAAAGAAAGTATGGAAGAGGATACATTAAAGTGCATATGGTGGCTGGAGTTTTAAGTGACCACTGCACCTAGTAGATGATCCATCGCTGGTCATAATGAACTCAATTTTTTCAGCACAATTCATTTTTTTTAATTATGTCAGCATTCATTTATGTAATACATGACATGACCAATGCTTTCAAAAGATTTTTTCAATAAAATGTGTGCATGTCTCCACATTTCTAGGGCAGGATAAGGCTCTGGAACTCCCACAGAAGATTAGTAAGCCTTATTTATTAAAACATTTACCAAACTGTGTACGTTTCAATAAATAAGAACTAATCTTCTGCAGGAACACTGGAGCCTGTTTATATCTTAGACGCTCACAGGGTCTTATCTTGTAGAAAAGTTGCAGCCCACAAAACCCATTATAGTGTTAATGTGAAGGTTGTTTTCCTTGCGCTACTTTTCTATGGTTCTTGAAATATTTAATGGACTTTAAAAGCAAGCATTGCATACCGTTAACTCAAAATCCAAAGTTCGCATAACTTTGGGAATGGCAATGACACAAATTGTGTTGCTTCTCATTATTTTTTTTAAGATTTTAGTACAGTAGTCAAAATTGAATAGAAATAATAACAATATATTAAGCAGAAGAGAATATCAAAGAACCTTATCAAAGTTTGTCATCAAGAGTTATCGTCAGGTAATAGAATGAACTCTGCACCCCAGAAATGCCTTATACTCCCCTATATGCCACTCTGCCACCCAGATATGCCACTCTGCTGCCAGATATGCCTTATACCCCTTTATGCCACTCTGCCTCCCAGATATGCCTTATACCCCCTATATGCCACTCTGCCACCCAGATATGCCTTTTAACCCCCCCTGAAAAAAACCTTGTCTTATAATCGAGCAAATACGGTATATGGAAGACAGATCGTCAAACCAACTTAATAGCATTCTATGAAGAAGTTAGTAAAATATAGACTGGGCGTACTAGTGGATGTGGTTTAAGACATTTGATACAGTTCTACATAAATGTTACCGAACAATTGTTTAGAAACAGGCTTAGGGGCAAATTAACCCCTTAATGACAAAGCACGTACATGTACGGGCTCAAAATGCATTGTTTTCAATGGGTTTGGGGACCGCCCGTTGTCCTTAAGGGGTTAATGTATTTCGATTAAAAAACAACACAAAAGACAGAATGCAGAGTTTTGTAAATGGAAATTTTTTTAACTGGACCCAAGTGTTTGTTTATTAATGGCCTCCCATATATGAATTGAGAGCCATATCTCAGTGTTTGCTGATGACACAAAATTAGGTAGTGTAATACAGTCTTACCTTGATGTTTCTTCTTTGCAGGCAAATTTAGGCAAAATGAGGGATTGGGCAGGCAAGTGGCAAATGAGGTTCAATGCAGACAAATGTAAAGTTATGTAGAATATGTTGCATTCATGTAATGCAACATATACCTGAAATGGTATCTCCTGGGAAAAACTACTAACGAGAAAGATTTAGAAATAATTATACGCAGACTGAGCAACTGTGCACAATGCCAGTCAGCAGCTTCAAAGGCCAATACGACATTGACATGTATAAAGCAGGGTGGCACAGATAAGCTTGCCTCTTTAAAAGTCAATGGCAAGACTTCTCATTGAATGTGCGGTGCAACTCTGTGTACCAGTCTTTAAAAAGGACATTATATTACTAGAAAAAGAACAAAGAAGAGCTACAAAATTTGTGTGGCAACATTTGAAAAATAGCTTGATTAGTGTGGAGTTTTTTTTCCTTCTTTTAGATAGGTAGAAGGGTTGAACTTGATCGACTTAGGTCTTTTTTTTTTTTGAAACCTAAATCACTCTGTTACTATGGGGGTTTAGCCTAAAGCATTGGCTGTTTATATTACTTACATACAAATGGAAAATAGAATGCTGGGAATTTACCTTTAAACAGTTTGTTTTTAGCACTAAAACTACATTCCAAGTGATTTCAGGCAGTACAAGGCTTAAATGTCTACTTCCGCAAATATTTCACATCAATGTTCCTAATTTTAAGATGTTGCAGGAATTAATCCTGCGGTCTAGGCTCTTTTGGAATGTGGTTTGATACACACATATTAAATTACATTACAATTCATGTTTATTGTAGAGATTGTTGGTCATTCAGATAGCTTGATTAGGATGATGGCTGAGAGTTTTAGGTGTTAAGGTTGTATGCTTCTTGAAAAAGGTGAGTTTTTAGATAATTTTTGAATATCGCATACAAAGGAGAAAGTCTGACGTTACAAGGAAGGGAATTCCACAGAAGGGGTACAGCACTGGTGAAATCCAGAATTCGGGAATAAGAAGAGAGATGCGCGTCATGAGAGAAATGAAGAGAGCAGTGAGGGTGTATTTGGATAGGAGGGTAGAGATATAGGGGATGCAGAGTTGTTAAAGGCTCTTTAAGTCAAGGTCAAAAGTTTGATTCTGGAAGGCACAGTGGAGCAGCAGATGAGGAACAGTGACAAAGATTAATCTAGCTGCATTGTTGAGGATGGTTTGGAGCGGTGAAAGGCGGGAGAGGAGGAGACCAGTTTGAAGGGAGTTGCATTATCACAAGGGAGTGAATTAATATTTTGGTAGTTTTTTTGTGTGAGGAATGGGCAAATTAGGGAGATTTTTTTTTAGGTGAAGGAGGCATGATTTGATGAGCCACTGGATGTGAGGGATGAAGGAGAGAGAAAGTATGACACTAAGGGAGCGAACTTGGTCTGTTGGTTGTATAATGGAGTTGCCAACAGTAAGAGATATGTCAGGAATTGTGGACAGAGTGGATGGCAGGATTACCATAAACTCAGTCTTGGAGATGTTGAGCTTTAGGTAATGGGATGAAATTAATGTTACAATTCCTGAAAGATAGTTGGTGAGGCGACTTAGAGTAGAGTGTGAAAGGTCAGGAGAAGATATATAGGATTAGTTATAGGGTGGTGTTTATAAAAGTAATGCTAGGGTTGTTCTGGAGTAACTGTATTTCGTAATAAAGTTTTTCCCATTGAACAATTAGTAAAACAAATTTTGCTAAATTGTGTTTTTGATTGACATTTAGCTTGTAGATGTTTTTTTTTGTACATTCTAGAACATATTTGGGTTTTAAAACATTTACACCAAAGATTAACATTCTTTTCTCTGATACAGGAGTCCGCCATTAGGAATGATATACTGAATGTCTATGGAATGTGGGGAACTTCAGTGTAAAACTATCCAGATTTCTTTTCCAGGTGTTTTTACTCTGCATTTGCACTACAGTCATTACCTATGATCACCTTTATGTCCTTAAAAAATAATTTGTCAATCAACTGTTGTTAAACTAGTAAATCACAGCGCCCCTTACATACCTCCAGCTATGTTACATGCACCCAGACAGGACCAGTTCCAGACCCAGGTAATAATTCTCTCTGGCACACCTTCTTTCATTTATTTATTTATTTATTCATTTTATATTGCTTTATGGTTTTCAACAGTTATTGTGTAGTTACACAAAACAACACATTTTCTGCTTTACCTTGCCCTTCTGAGCTCTTGCGAAAGAAGTGACACCAGGGGACAAAAAAGAGAGACAGAGAATTGGGTTCTAATATGGTGATCTGCTTATAGGAAAAAGTGTCCCTCTGATTCAGATGCTCTAAACAACTACCTGTGATGTCTGTTCCATAGTTTATCACTGGAGACTATGTCCAGGCATAGGATACTATTGGAGATAAAGTTATTGTAAACCAGTTGCTACATTGCAGTTATAATGTAGGTGTGTATTTTTATATATTTTATATATTCGTTCCATTGTGCTGCATTGCTGATTGCAGTACCTCTAATCAGCCTGTCGAGGTCTCAGAGGGTTTGGACAGATCCTCTTGGAACTAGTTTACTCTAATTGGTTCCAGGGTGCCGCCATCTTGCTAAAGGCATGCTGCCATCCAATATAGCAAGTATGAGCTCTCTGGAGAGCGATTACATATTCTGGTGTTCTCTTTTTTTAAAAAAAAAATATATTTCTAATGCAAAAAGCATTATGTAATGTTTTTCAGGCAGCTCCATATTAGCAATTTGTGTTCTGTATCTGTTATCTTAGCCCAGTGTATTAGACAAACATCCTCACTTATTAGACTTGGATTTGCATGAATTAAAATTTTAACAAAATTTGCCAATGTCACCAAGCTGTACGAATTTCCAAAAATGAGGAGGTGACCCAAGCAAAAAATAATCAAAGTGCTCCGAATTTATGTTTGTATTTTGTTGAATTTTTCCCCGCACACGCTCTCTTTCACATGCTTTCTCTCCCATGCTGTCACTAATTCTCTCACATTCTCTTTGTCAGTGTCTCCCTACCTTCTTTATGTCTCTGCTTTTCTGTCCTTCCTTCCTTCCTTAGCTCCTCCTCTTGTTCTCTGTTTCCTCTTTTTTCTGTCTTTTCCAGTGGTCCGCTTGTCCTAGTTCTCTGCAGAGTTATCCTGGCCTGGGTACTACATCTGGCAATGATAATGCAGGCTGATCCGTGAAGAAAAAGGGAAGTGGAGAAACATTTATCTTTCTCCGGTGATGTGTCTGCATTATCCTGGCCTGGTGTAGTGCTTCCGCAACAGGATGGAGCCTCAGCCCACACCATGGGTTCAGCCACTATCCCATTACTGCAATCGGGGGGGGGGGGGTGAGGTTGTGCACTGAGGCACCACCCTGTTGCGGGACAAGACAGAGAAGTGGAGACAAGATGAAGGTATGGAGACGTCAACAGACAGCGTGAGAGAGCGTTAGAGTTATTGAGCATGTGAGAGAGTGTGTGAGTGAAAAAAACAAAATGTAATTTTTTCATTTGTCTCAATGGGAGAGAGTGGATTAAAATGAGTAACTATGAATTTAATTTCCAAATGGGAAAAGCCCTCCTATTTTTTTTCCAAACTAAAAGGAGAAGGAAATTAAATTAGTTGTCTGAAAACGAATGGACAAAAACAAACATAAAAATTTGTCAGATTCATTTTTGGTCCATATGCGCAAGTCTGCTGCTTATTATACTGCTTGTGGTAAACAATACAATGGCTCATTTTAAATCACTCAGACTAATGAAAGCGTATTAAGTAATTGACTTCATTAGCATTGCCATTAAGAATCAGCTCAATATTGTGTTTGAGTCGGGGAAGCCACCCCAAAAAGCACATGACTGAAAACAATGACAGCTTCAAGGATTTTTATTAGAAGAAATATTTTTTTCCCATGGGACTTTTAACTGTTTAATTAAATTTAGGAAAACTATGGAAATTGGACCAGCCTCCAACACTCAAAGGGTTAAATGGGTTATTCCATTTACTCTCCTGAATTTAACACTACATATTGAATTAGAATCATCTTTCCCAGTATTGTAGAATGCGAAACATTTTCCTAGAAATAGTCCTTTAATCATGTTAAATTGTGTCTCGTATATAATGTTTGCCGTGACACAATTAAGTGTCTTAAGGCACAAACACAGACACTGGTTGTTGCCATAGAAAAAAAGGAGGTTCTTAAATTTTTCTGTGTTCTATTTGTCTTTTCATTTAAACTTTCAGAACTATTAGTAAATATGCTAGGGTTAATTTGCTTAGCAAACGAGAAAGTGTAATTCATTTTTGTCTTAAGTGAAATGGAACCTTAAAAAAGGGGGGATTTTATACATCTGACCACCTGCTTTTGTGGACTGCAACACTTGTGAACCTCATCATTATTCTAGCTTAAACAGAGGTCCCGCATGTACGTGTAAACACAAGATTTCCAATTAAGTGTGTCAGCAGTCCCCATATATACAGAAATTTATTTTCTATTATTAGCTCTAGTAAGCACAGATAGAAGACCACCTTTCAAGTGATATGAGATTGGCCTCCAGCATCAACTTGGCCAGCCATGTGTCTCATACAAGGTTGGCACGCTAAAGTTGAAGGATGTCCAGTTAGGGCTAATTAAATTAAGGATCCCATGAGCACTGGCTGGATGAAGTGTTAAGGCCCATTTAGTTCCCAGACGTGCAGTGGTAAAACACACTGTTACTGGACGAAAACTGGAAAAACAGCAAGAGTTAAAATGGGATAGAGATAGCCAAGTAAAGCAGTTTATCAGGCTGCACCTCCCAATGCAGATTTATCATGTGCTTTGGCATTAAAGCTACACTAATGTCATCCCCTAAATCTTAGTCCTTCTATTGAGACTGCAAAACAAACAGTAACCTCTTCCAACACCACAGCTGATAGATATTAATCTTTCCCTAGGATTTAGAGCTACTGAACAAAACATAACAATTTGAATATGTCCTGCATAATATGATATTGCACAGGCTCGCTATGTCTATAGGCTGTCCTGATACAAATTATAGGGCATTGAGAATTAATTTCTAAAACAGAAGCCAGGATTTACTCTGCGATTCCTTGGCTATATGGGTAACCACTTATTTAAATACAAAGGAATTTGGTTCTTAAAGAGGGACACCCTAAGAGGTTAAAACACTCACACTCTACTTTACCATGTAAAATGTGTTCATTGGGTAAGATGTGGTTTGATAGAGGAAAAAACATGTTACATATCTTGAACAATATGAACCAATAAACTGAAATAGAAGCTAATTAGAAGAGTAAATATGCCAAAAGATCAAAACCTGAATCTAGAAATAGAATTTATAGTTTGGGAATCTTTTTGCATTACTGTAGCCTTAAAAGAAAATAAAATATTGTGTTATGTTTATTTTTATAAGTAACATTTAATATAGAAGGAAATAAAGTTAAAAAAAAAGTCATAGTTAAGTTTTGCTGCTTCAAGTCATTGTAGAATGGAATTTAGTGTTTTTCATCCGCCGTTAACATGCTATTTAAAGGTGGCATTTCAAAAATGGCTGGTCTTTATTTCAGGCAGCTGTTGGCAATATGAGCTTCGTAATTGCATTCTTCGCGTTTGTACAATTTAAAAGAAAAAACAGTGAATATTTGAAAATGCATAAATGTTCTTGCATGCTGTTAATTCAGCTCTTATTGTGAAGGCCACCAAAGGTCGCACGTGACTTTAAGCAGAAAAAAAAATGTAACTAGTAAATAAAAGCAGACCAAGAATGCTAAAAATGTATTTTTGTCATACCAGTCACTATAGATCATGGATGTGGTAAATATTGCACAGTGATAAATAATAACTTTAATCACTGATTTTGAAATTGTTTTTAAGGTATTTGCAATAGCACAATTCAGTTTCAACTTAAACATCTGATTGTTGAGAATGCAATATTGTACCAGCATGTCTGCCTTGGATTTTAGGATTTTAAGCACCCACAAACATAATCCTTCCTTTAGTAGAACATATGTCTTTATAACTCTGCTTTACTTATATAACAATATTATAATGGATTATGGTTCCCCAATCAAAAGTACTCCATGTGGTACATGTATCCCCGGTTTACAAAAACTATCCTACTGAAGAACTCTAAAACAAGAAGGTGATGTAAATTAAAATGGGATGGGTTTCCCTCAAGGTAGAGTAGGTAATTGCAACTTTATAGGGACCAAGTAGGAGACAAAATGGAAATGGCTTGACAGGTGATCTAATGATCTATTCCACTAGATTCCATCTTTAGAATGGAGAACCAAGTAGTCATTGTCCATCTGTCAAGCACAGCAAGTGAGCATTTTTGCGTACTCCAATAAAAATGTTGCCTCTTATTATATGAATAGGGTTCATTTCAACACTATGTAATGCTAAATGACGTGGGATCCACACAATGAAATGACCCTGCCCTTGATAGTAAGAAGGTATGTTATTGTATTCCTGTGTGGTCCCGTACTATACAATAATGCTTATTTGCAATACAGATTTTATGGTGGACCAGAGAAGCCAAACTTAATGGGCTTCAACAGGCCAGAAAGTCTAGCTATCTCAGCACAGACAGCCCAATCAAATATTATGAAATTAATTTAACCAATATAATTCAAGTTCTATCAGAAACATAAAGAATTACTCGTCTGCAGACCCCAAGAACTTGAGTCCTACAACCCTGGTAAAAAGTATGTCTATCTTTTTAATTAGATGAGCTAGGCTCTTGTGTTGTTCAAGATGCAAGAATCCACTGTTATCTGATGGTATGATATCATTGTGAAATGGCACAATGTTGGGAAATCGTTGAGATGGAATCAGAACAGTTGTTGTGTATTTAATGGAATCAAAGCCTTCAATAAATTGAGGACACGGAGCTGCTGTTTTACAGTTCCTGTCTTTTACAAGATACACAAAATGCATCTAGATTTCCTTAAACATTTAAAGTAGTATATGAATTAATCAAAGACCTTACAATTCCTATAGTCAACAATGATTCCTGTTCTTGTTTAAAATTACAGCGCAGGAAATTAATGAGCTAGAATGTGAAAAATAAAAAATAAAAAGTCAGAAGAATTCAGATTTTAACCTTGGGGGCAGCTATTTGTTTTCCGTTGTTTTGCATTCTTGGTATCAATCTGTTTTCACTTTTTGTTACGGGCAGGGTCCTACATAAAACACACATTGTAAACATAACTAGGATTGCTTTTTTGTAGCATCAATTGAAACGTTGTGGTAATTTTGCCATTTGGCTTTATTTCCTATGCCTTCCGAAAACATGGACGCAGATTATGCATAATAGCACAAGACTGTAAGTGAGACAAAGAAGAATAATTGCTGCAGTCTATGGATCTACAAAGACCTGTTTTCAATTTTGTAAACCATCCCGGTACTTGTTAATTTTGTATGTGTAGCTAGTGAAACAGAATCCACTTAAGTCTGAATTAAAGCTGATCTTTAAATTTGCCTCCAGGAACCTAATATATCTTATGTTTTGCATTCCAAATATTGTAATAGTTTTGGAGATGTTAAAGTTATTAACTGCAGGCTTATCCAGGACGTGCCTTATTGTGCTTTTAGTTGCAAATACAATATAAGTAGTAAACCCATAAACACTTTAGTTACAGGTGTAGGATCCTCGTAGACACATCAGATTTAATGTCAGATAAGAACGGAATGGTTTTTATCTGCTGTCCAATTCGATGTTTCTATGTATCTCACTTGCGAGCTCTAAATCTGCCTGCCCCATCCACCAAGTCTTACTGATAAATCTGTCTTTGCTCTTCCCTTGAGTGTTAAAATTATTATGTCTGATGACTTCTTTTGGCCTGCTTAGCCAAGCAGCAGCTGCAAAATCTGATCATCATGGTCCACAATCACTTAATTCTCTGCAGCTGTGGGCCTATATGTTTGTCTCTTCCAAAAACACGTTCACACCTTGAAGCTGCCCATACTTTCTTTAGACCTTTGGATGTCTGGTAGAATCTGACCAGCTTGTCTTCTGTAAAACACTCCATCAGTTACCAACTGTTGTGTCTCCGAGTTGACATACATTTTCTGAGTAACTAGCGCACGTTTCAGGCTATTCTTTTAAACAATTTACTTATTTAATACCTAGACCCTGCATATTATTTATTCTTTTGTGTTTGCTAATGAATAAATATTTAATTTTTAATGTTAAATTGCCTTAAAGTATATAGACTTAAGTAACACTCATCCATTCACTCCTTTGTCTATAGTTGGCTGCCAAAAAAACTCTTCTGAGAGAGAGAGAGAATATATATATATGTTTTTATAGGATCTTTAGCTTTTTAGTGTTTTATTGATGCAGAATTTTCCATTTGATGTACTTTTTAAGAGAATATATTTCCTTTTAATTTCCATTCCAAGGAAGCCATCTGTGAAGTAGTGTTTGCTGAAGCCTTATCCTGTCGCTCATGATCTGACCTGATGTATAATGTGTAACTTTCCGAAGCTGGCTCCTACACAGTTAGTCTAATAGGAGGAATTAACTGATTAAGACTGGAATTTGTCAGTGCTGCAAGCACTGTTATTTAAATGCATAACATCTTACCTACTATTTGTAAGTTTCCTCCTTTGAGTCTAAACTTAGTTACAATTCCACAGTTATTCAATGCGTACAAAAAAAACGTTGCAGAAACAGATGAAAATACTGAGCAGAAGCCAGCTCAGCATATCTCCTTTCTAAATCTGTATTTAAATTCTAACCTCACAGGCAACCATTATTTTTTGCATTGCAATACAATTTGAATAAATGCAATTTCATGAACAATGGCATAAACCACACACTTAAATAATAATTTGCATTAGCATAATATCCAATAAGCACTGATCAGTTTTTTATATAATTCACATCTGTTTTATAGTTGTCAAGTTTATTATTTTTCAGGTAAAATCTTACACTATATAAAAAGGAATATGCTTGAAATGAAATTGTTTACATTTGGAGGCAAGTTTTCTTGCGTATACAAAGACATAGAACTCAAGTCTCATATTAAAGATGTAAAGGGACACAGTAAGAGGACTGTATACTAGACTTGTGCATTCGTCTTCGGGAGAACATGAAAACTAACACGAAGAGTGCGTTTTCGTGTTCGTTCCGAAGACACGCCGAAGAGAAGACAGCGGCGGTAAAACGTAGGCTTCGTCTTCGTCTACCGTTCTCCCCCCCCCTTCTAACTTACCTTGTCTTCGCGACCAATAAAGTCGCTCGTACGGACATTTAACTAATTGAACAGGGAGGGAGACCAGTGGGATGTGCCGGGTAAGTTGCAGCATTGAGGTTTTAAAACCCCAATGCTGCAACTTACCCTGCAGTTGCCACTGGTCTCCCTCCCTGTTCAATTAGTTAAATGTCCATACAAGCGACTTTATTGGTCGCTCGTACGGACATTTAACTAATTGAACAGGGAGGGAGACCAGTGGGATGTGCCGGGTAAGTTGCAACATTGGGGTTTTAAAACCAGCAGGGGGCTCGTCTGCCATCAACCAATAGAGTTGCTCAAACTCCTGGCGCCAGAGCTGCGTTAACCCCATATTAACCCGAACACGAAGAACGTCCACGAATATTCGCCCGAAGAGGAGACAGGAACAGGCGAATATTCGTGGAATACGAAGATTCCCCCCCCCCGGAAGACGAGCATGAAGACGAACACGAAGAGCCCCCTGGTGCCCAAGTCTACTGTATACATTTTTTCACATTGCAGATTATTCAGCATACATTGATCTAGGTTCGATGCCAGATATAAACCTATCATAAGTAATCATGTTCCTCCTATAAAAGGCAATGGAAAAGAAAAAGAATCAGGGATAGATTTTCTCTCTGTGGTTCTCGTCCTTATTGATGAGCCCCAACATTTTCTGAATGTTGAGGATCATCTACAGGTCGCAAGAATGGGAACGCTAGCAGCTGTCCAGAAGGTTGCCAAAAAAAAGTAGAATAAGTACTATATGATCTTGCCAGTTCACTCAGCATGACAATCTTTTTAAAATGGTTTTCAGTTTTATGTTACTAATAATATTATTCTCTATGTACTATTCATTTAGTACCCAGTAATTATACCACAGGACCGAAGTAGAATACAGTTATACTATAAAACAAAATATATACAACCAAAACTGACACCACTGCTGTTATGTCAAACCTTAGAATGCTCCTAAGTTAAGTCAACCAAACCGAGGTGCTTTTGCCAAATTATTTTGTAGAGAATGGGTTATCAACAGGCATCATATGTTGACAGCTATTTTCCCCCCATCACCGTAAAGAAGAAACAGGCATGTGTGTAAAAGGCTCACTTTTACTCTTATTGTGACACTATGGAATTGGTCATGGACACAACGCAACTGAACAGACAACTGCTGGATAGCACATGTTACATAGAACTTGCCAATGATCCCACTGCAGTCGATTAAAAGAACTGGAACCCATGTTTCTTTTTGCTTCAGTCAACATCCAAGAAAAGTTTATAGAACTTAACCCAAACTCTCTCTCCCCAGGAATCGTCTGTTTGCTGCCCAAAATCTATAAACCTTATATGTCTTCCTTGGCTACAATGCTGTTCTTACAATCACCTCACAACCCTTCTGAGTCCATCAGTAACTAATATCATTAGCTAGATCCAAAACATTTCGGAATTCCTAAGGGAATCCAAATACATCTCTGTTCTATCCTGATCATAATAAATAAAATAACTTTACTCAATACTGACATTCCTTACAAAGATTATTCCTGACCTTGTATTTACGCCTGTGTCCAGTAGGATGCCAGTCTCATCATCTTAGGTTTTTACAACATTAAAATGTTGATGTATACGCTCAACATCAATCGGACAAGCCATGGCCCCTGGCTCCTAGTTTACTTTGAATGCTCTGAGGTTTAGGAGGACGCCTATAACATCACCAAAACTGACTTCGTACAACTTGCGTATCTATAAAACTGTGGTTTTAAACTTGATCATTTTGCACAAATAATGGCCACTTTAATTTAAACCTCCATTCCATCACATTACAATCGAGTGTCTTATCGCTACTAGTAGTGTGTATTTAAGAGGTATAATAATTATTTGTATGGATAAAGTAGCACATGTTTCTGTATTTTGATGTTCTGCACATTTTGTGAACTTTATGACCCATTCATTTACTGGTTGGGTGTACGTATCCCTGGCAGGATTTCAGAATATTCCACAGTTTTAAATGATTCCTTATTGCACAGTAATGTATGACACAAATTTTTTTTAAATGCCTCATATGTACCTTACCTAAGAACCTGTGGATATACCTAGGAACACTCCAAGTTTAGCCCAAAGGCTCCATCTCACTTTTCTCTTTTTCCGGGGCAGGAGAACGCTGTTTGACCACACATACTCTACACCAACTTTCCCTCCTTTTCCCAGCCCACTTAAGGTTGTTTGGTTGTTTGATGGGGGCATGTAGAGCTAGCCCCCCCTCACATGGCCACTTCCCCAGAAAAAGGACAGCTCCGAGTAGCCTTTGGAGTCCTTTTTTTTGTATCCCCAGGGCCTTCACACTTGAGTGGTTAGTAAGGGTGGTTTCAATTGTGTTAAACAAATATTATAAATTCCTGATGTAGTAAAACTATCATGGGGAGCAATGTTATTGGGGCTTAAACTAAACTTAAATAAATGCAGCCACATGTATAAAAAGTATTATAAAACGTAAATAGAAATTTTTTTAGAAACACGTAAGGATAAAATTACAAAAACTATAGCCAATTTGTATTAAAAATGGTCACAGAACATGGGATTGCACCTTTTGTTATTTATTTTAATAGTAGGGGTGTCACAAAACAATAGGACTTAAGAAAATACAATTAATTTTATTTTATAGTGATTTTTCTTGGTCCTTCAATGCTGTACACCTGTAAGGCTCTGCTTTTATATCACGTTATGAAGAAATATTTAGTGTGTTAGAGCCGTCTGGACATTAAATCAGGACTTACACAGATGGCTTCGGAATTATTCTGGGAATCAGTATAATCTAGGAAAGGGATTTCACATGAAATTAGACTTCTTTCCTGCCCTTCACAAAGTGTATAGTTTATACAGTCTCCACTTATTAGTTATTAGTAAATGTAAAGCTTACTGTTGTAGATTGATACATATGTTTAAAAAAACAGCTGTATTTTGTATATGGCAATGCAATCTACTTAAATCATCATATGACTAGGGAAAACCCAAATTCTATACATTATTTTCTTCTAATTCCCTAAAACTACTAATTAAGCAATTTTAGCCTGTTTAGCCTGTTCTACTTTACTTACCCAATTTAGGACTGAAAAAATTATAATTTTCTTTGCCAAACCATTAATATACTTCTGACATAAATATATTACAATACTTATTCCAGATATTTATTTTGTGTTTTTGGTGGGCACCATTTTTTTTAACATTACAGCCCAAACAGTTCACACATGTCATATTGATCATTATATTGTTGTCATCATATTGTTGTAATATTGATTGTTCCAGGAGATTCTCTGTAAGAGTGTGAAAATATCACAGCCTGTAATTGTTGGGCATTTTACATACCTTTACATATCTTGCATCTGAGCACATAACCTCTGTGGTATAGCACATTTTCCCCATTAGATTGTAGGCATTAGCAAGCAGGGTCATCCACATCCACTGCCTCTTTAAAAATGGAAGTTTGCAGCTGCAAATGTCCTGGAAGTTGGACAAAACTTTGCTAAAGCCAACTTGCATATACAACTTGCAGAACATTACACTCAACTTGCATACACTTCACTACAGGACAGTCAAATGTATGTTTGAATATGAGTTGAATAAAAGCAGGCACTTTGATGTTTCATTAACCTGTTTGGTAAAACAAATGTAAGTTGGAACATAGTTGATTATAATAAATAATGAAAAGATCCATAGGGGCGTTTTTTCTTTATTTGTGAGTTTCAGGTGAGGATATGCAAGCTTTCATTAAATTTATATGCTCTTGCCAGAAACTCACAAACTTTAAAGTTGCGTACACTCACAAATAAATCACATATTAGTGAATATGCCTTGTCAAGTGACCAATCAAGTCATCTTAGTGAATTGACCCAAAAGGCAATTTTAATAATAAAAAATACATTATTTGAAAAAAAAAATCAGCATATGGCTTAAGCCTTATGGCTCCTCTTCGTATGAAACAGACATTATTAGTTGTTTTTTTTTTACATTGACAGTGTAGTGAAAAGAGTAATCACGTGCCCTTATTAAAAATCACTATATTTTTTCTTTCATGTATACAGCATTGAACGCACTTAAAAAAAAATGAATCAAAATGATGATCCCCATGGTGGTTGTTGTATGTAAAACAATTTATGGCGTTTTAAAGGAAGTTGTCGCATGATGCATTGTTTTCTCAACACTTTTTTTTTCCTAACTACATGACCAGTGACCATAGCAATTCTATAAAGGACAATAAAAAGAATGAAAGAATAGATTTAAAAAAAAAAAAAAGATTCCGCTGAGAGACAGTGGAAAAAAGCAGTAAAATTAAATACCGAAACCCCACAAATACAAATGGCAAAGGATCAAAGGTGACTGGTGTGTGGGTGGAAGGTGCTTTGGAATCTCAGAAGCACATAGTACTGGAAAGAAAAAAAAAACTATTAAAGCTAAGCACCTGCTGTAAAAGGTCAGCTATTGAGAGACACTAAAATAGTTAACACATTTAGTCTGATGAAACACCTGGCAGACAGTTTAGAGGGTAGCTAGACTTAAAAAGGTATACTAAATTTAGTCGATCTGTCGTTGTATCACTGTATACTGTTTTTAATGGTATTCGCTTTTGTTCAATCTGATTTTAATTTTGGTTCTCAGGCTATTGAGCTGTTGTATGGAAACAGAGCACACTGTTCCAGAAAGAGCACAAGCAAATTATCTTTGGATTGATTCCTAGCCTTGCTCATTCAGTTTCAAGGGTGTGCCTTCCGTTAAGTTTTTTTTCCGTTTTTTTTGAAGAAGATTTCAAGAGATCAATTTCCCTGCATCTGACACACATCAATGTTAAGCAAAATGATGATTTTTAATTCATTGGAAACTTTGCATATATATTCAAAACCACAGTTTCAATAAAAATACCTCAACATACATGACCGCATTTTGGGGCGTTTTGTATATATTTACACATGAAAACTAGTTAATAGTTAACTAGTTAGTTATATTAGAAAACAAATAGCTAGGTGACCAAAAGCCTTACCATTAGTAACCATTTAACTTTGGCAATTCCTTTTCATTGCTTCCTCTTTTTCATCTTGCTGTATTTATAGTTATTATCCTTTTTTAGCAATGTTGTACTTTGATACCAGCTTTGTAGGAAGTATCTCAAACATCTGGTTATCACATAACCTCTGTGTTTATAGAACTTAGAACATAGAATTTGACAGTAGTTAAACACTAATCTGCCCTTCCAGTCTGACATTTTCTATATCTTATTTGGTCCTTGGCCTAGTCTTATATAAAGGTCCCTTATGCTTATTCCATAAAGGTTTAAAACTATTTGCTGTATTAACCTATATATATATCTCACTGTATATATGCCCCTCACATTTTTGTAAATATTTTATTATATCTTTTCATGTGACAACACTAAACAAATGACACAATGCTACAATGTAAAGTAGTGAGTGCACAGTCTGTACAACAGTGTAAATTTGCTGCCCCCTCAAAATAACACACAGCCATTAATATCTAAACCTTGGCAACAAAATTGAGTACACCCCTAAGTGGAAATGTCCAAATTGGGCCCAAAGTGTCAATATTTTGTGTGGCCACCATTATTTTCCAGCATTGCCTTAACCCTCTTAGGCATGGAGTTCACCAGAGCTTCACAGGTTTCCACTGGAGTCCTCTTCCACTCCTCCATAACGACATCACAGATCTGGTGGGTGTTAGAGACCTTGCGCTCCCCCACATTCCGTTTGAGGATGCCCCACAGATGCTCAATAGGGTTTTGGTCTGGAGACATGCTTGGCCAGTCCATCACCTTTACCCCCAGCTTCTTTAGCTCAGTCTCCGAAGACAGGGGATCATACTCTGCTTCAGTATGTCACAGTACATGTTGGCATTCATGGTTCACTCAATGAACTGTAGCTCCCCAGTGCCGGCAGCACTCATGCAGGCCCAGACATGACACTCCCACCACCATGCTTGACTGTAGGCAAGACACACTTATCTTTGTACTAGTCATCTGGTTGCCGCCACACACACTTGACACCATCTGAACCAAATAAGTTTATCTTGGTCTTATCGGACCACAGGACATCTGTAAAGAAAATATTTTAATTTTCTTTACAGAAATAAATATGGATTTTTTAAGAAACCCAAATGCCTGTTCAGTTTCCCCAAAATATAAACTTTACATGTTCATGTTTAAAGTACATTTTTACAAGTAAAACAGGTTAACATGTGACATAATTCTGTGTTTCTTGCTAATATTTAGATGTAGTGTAAAACAACAGGTCCAATGATAATATTTAATTTGTCTGCTTAGGGTCTTCAATTTTCTACTTACATGCTAAGGAGAAGTTGGAAACGTTTATGAAAACCCATAACTGTTTTATAATTCTTTACCTTGCTTTAAAAAATTAGATTATTTCAAACAAGAGTGTACTTGATGTACTTAGTGATGTATTTGAAGGGTGTTTATTGTTTTATGAAAAACATCTATTTGACCCACATAGTGTAAATAATCTTCTAGAGGGCAAGGTAGCTATCAGAACCATATATTCATATTTGCACATGTTAAGATGGATGTGAGCAACACAAACTAAGAAACAGTTACCTGACATCTGTGTATCTAAGTCTTTCTAAAGTAAGACAGTCCCAATGGGGAACCTAATAAAACCAAGACACAACTGGGGTGCAAGGATATGTTCAGTTACCCTCAGATTTGAGATACTGAGATACTAAAGCTCAGGAGTCTTAAAACGTGCTGAATTTGACCGTTTTGCATGTTGGCAAATTTACTACAGATTAAGATTGGGGGGTCCTTTATAACCTAGCAGGTCCTTTATGAACCATACTTCTCCTATAATCTATAAAGGATGTCTTCAGCACAACATTTGTGTTTCTTGCTATGTTATACCTATCGTTACATAGGCCATCAATGCTACAGGTAGGCGACTTATCCATACCCAGACAACGCTATTGTCACAAAGATTGCAGAAGTGCATGTTTGGGCATTTACTCAGCATGACTTGTGGCTTAATTTTAATTTCATTAAAATCAACTTGAAAGAAAACGACTAAGTAAACTTTACTTATATTAAAACAAAGTTTTGTATAGTTGTTATCTTAAGCTATTCAACAAATCAATAAAGGGCAACTAATATATGAATCGCTTCAAAGAGTGGTCAGAGACAGTCATCACCAGTACAAGCACTGGCAGTATCCATAAAACACTACAGAATCCTCACAGTTAGAATCTGGCAGTACATGGAAGGGAATCATTTTTGAAACACCTTTACATGTAGCTCCACGTTTACAATTGGAGATGCCTTTGTGAGTTTAACCATTTATTCTCTATTGATTGCTTTTATTTGTTTGACAATATTACACTAGATTTTTCTTGTCCTGGTCACATTTGAGACATCCTCATTGTAAGTAAATAAATATTTTTTGCCTTCACGTGGTGAATTTTTGTGTCATGGATTTTCGAAGTTGGTTTTCTGTTGTATTGTCTTTATAGGTGAATGTGCCCTATCTGTACCGTTTGCAGAATTATTTTGACACTTGATATATTATTTTTTTTTTTTACTCTATACTTTAAATCTGTCCCCTTTTTTTCATTGGCCGCCTTATGATTTCTTTTCTGCCAAGGTAATAATGATGACCATAACATTTAAAGTTCTATACGTAGGTTTTCCTACCTTGTTATGTTTTCCTACCTTGAGGGTCTCAGATATGCATTCTTCTTTACTGAACCTTGCTGCAGAGTATATTGACATTATATAAATAAAGGATCGTAACAATACGTGTTGTGACCACGCAGAACTTTGCCTTTCTTGACAAAACAATTGCTTTTTCCTCTGTTCCTGCTGCTTAAAGTCTTTAAATGCGGTATGTCTTTTCAGAACTACAACAAAAGCCTGTTTTTCACCTTTAATTCATTCTTTTTTTTATCAGAGATCTGGGTTCCATTCCCAGCGCATTACCACATTCAAATAGTGCAGGGTTTGTTACGAATTAATGAAAAGATATAAAACAGATGATTGTTTGACCTGCACAGTAAGGTAAAGGCGACTGTTTGTTCTTATTACCCCCCACGCTCTCAGAACATTTTTGTCTGCCGTTATTAATGTAAATATTTGTCTCAAAAGCCTTTATGAAATGCTTTGTGCACAAGGGCCAGTTGTTTTGCATAAAGCATAACACTGAATGTCTTAGAAGTGGAATTAAAAGACCTTTTGTGTCATGCCCAATTTCTCAAGCTACTGTAAAGGGTAACTAATAGCAACGGATTCCTTTATAACATATTATAGGGTGTTTGCAGCCATATTGGCCCCAGACAAAGTAAATTACATTATATATTGCCGAAGTTGACACAGTGATATTGTAAATTGGTATACTGTTGATTGGTTTAAGATGCCAATTTCATGTGGCTGTTCTCCTAAATGTCCTTTTTACATGCATTACAAGGTATCAATAAGTCCATTATGTAAAATATATTTTATGTATTTTTTTATTGCCTAATGCTTATTTTGATGTCTTGAGAGCTCTCTAGATTATAGTTTATTATTTTCAGGATCTGCCCTCCAGGTTTCACAGCATAACTAACTGTAAACATATTCTTCAAATCCTAGCTGCTGCTGGGAAGTCAGCTCAGTCTCTCAATGTAAAAGGCATGGTTGCTGTGCAGATTTCTAAAGTCTTAGAACTAACTCTGATCGACCCCCATGATATAGAGTGTTTCAAGATTTGACCAGCACCCCTCAAATTACACTGTTGCTTCAACACAAAATATATGACACCCCCTTGGTTTGCAACGAAGAAAAACCATTGCATGACCCTCTGACCATCATCAGAGCCTAAGCCATTTCTTCCTACCACCTCCAGAGCCCGGAAGTACTTTGAGCTCACATACGATCGCTAGGACATTGGTTTTCAGATTGCCCTTACTGAATCTAGTGCTAGTGACAACCCAAAACCCATGCTCCGCTTTTCTCAGAGCTCAGAATATTTGCAACTTTATAATTCTAAATGCAATTAATGGCGTTTTTATTGGTCCAACACAGAAAACAATGTAGAGTCAAATAAGCTTTTCAGACCTCTTCTTCTACATCTTTGTCCAGCAAACTTTAATCTAGCAGATTAAAAACGCTATCTCCCCTCAGACCAGTATAGCTATATCAATTTTCCTTACTAAATGCAACTAGCAAATAACTCAATAAATCTATCAATTTGATCACCCCACAGGCATGAAGATTGCTCTATCTATCGATCTATCAATCTATTAGACTTGGTCGCCGGCCAACTCTTCGTGTTCGTCTTCGTGGGGGAAAAAATCGTTGTATTCCACGAATATTTTCCCGTTCCTGTGTTCGGTTCGGGCAAATATTCGTGTACATTCTTCGTGTTCGTTTTTTTTTCTTTGTTTATTGCAGTTTTTAATGCAGGGGTTAATACGGCAGCAGCCTTGGCGCCAGGATTTTAAAGGTCCTTACGAACAACTCTATTGGTCGCCGGCAGGGGCCTCCTCTGCCATCAACCAATGAAGTACACCTGCACTTCATTGGTTGATGGCAGATGAGCCCCCTGCTAGCGACCAATAGAGTTGCTCGCACAGACTTTTAAAATCCTGGTGCCGCAATTGGCCGAGGGAGACCACTGGTCTCCCTGCTCTAAGAGTTAAACCATACAAACGACCAATAGAGTCGCTTGCACAGTCCTTTAACTCCTGACGGGGAACTTGGCCTGTCTCCCCGCTCCAAGAGTTAAAGGTCTTTGACTCCTGACGGCGAACCTACGGATTTCCGCTCCCGTTATCTCTGCAGCATCGCAGGCCCTTTAACTCCTGACGGTGAATCTACGGATTTTTGCTCCCGTTAACCCCTGCGATGCTGGGTAGATAAGGTATGCTACATGGGGAAGGGACCAGGGAGATTAGTAAATGAAGACGAACACGAAGATTCTTCGTGTTGTGTGTCTTCGTCTTTGGGTACGTTTTGCCACCGCTATGTTCATATGTTCAGTATTCGGGCTGAAGAAGGAAAACGCACCCTTCGTGTTTTATATATATAAAATACGTATGACTAAATTAAAGAATATGGGCAAACAAACTGCAAGTGAATGTGCAAATGTAAAACAGTTTTGCAATAGAAACCTCTTCTTATGGGAAGTGTTTTCTTGAGTTAATTAATGCAATGTATAATACAAAAAAGCCATATAACTTTCCAAGCAGAACACTTAGCCTGAAATGAAGAGTAGATAATGGGATTCTTTCCAAATAGATGCATAAGAAATGTGCAATACCAAGCAAATAAAAGTAAAAGGATTTATTTGTAAGTAAACTAAAAACATATTTGGAAAGTACCATCACCCATATGTTTCCACATTATAATCAGATGTCGCCATGGTTATGTGTAAATCTAATCCTTGGGCTAGTTTAGCAAAATTATTTTATTAGTGATGTTGGGTTTTTGTTCATAAATATTTACAAAAAAATAAAAATAGCTCACAAGCGGTTGTCAAGAAGGCTGTTTGCCAAAACAGTGTGTCATGTTTCATTAACCTATTAGTGCCAGGGGGAGCACATTCACTCAATTTACTAAACTGTAAGAGCTAGTGAGTTATCCAAAAAATGTGAGACAAAAGTCCAACTCGCAAATTCACTAAAGCCAGCTCACATTAGCATTTGCAAATAAACATTCTTAAGCTACAGCAGAGATGAGTCTATATCAGGGAATTTGCAGATTCGTTAACCTGCGCCTTGGAAATGCGAATTGAGACTTCTAACTCACAATGCCCCCCACTTCACTCGCCACATGTATTTTGCCCAGTATACCCCACTCAACCGCATCCCGTCATTAGGTGCTCACCTTTTAAGGGCCTATCCAGCAATGATCCGCACAGCTAGATATATTCATTTTTGGCCCGAGGAAAGGAGCGCCCCCCCAAAAAAAAATAAGGGGAAAAAGCCACAAACTTAAAGACATTTTGCCCAGTGGTGACAGATTGAAAAATAGGTAGTTGAGATCATGCCTATTTGAATGTAAGCATTCGGAGAGGCAGAAAGTTAGCAATTCCAGGGAGCAGGCGTGTTTTGGCATGCAACGCCCATCGTCTGCAATTGAAATGATGTATATGGTAGCTGTTTGCTCTTGGCTGGGTTGTGTCAGTTGGTGTGGAGGCTGTACACAAGGTTGTATCAGCATTAGTGTAGCGTTTGGTGGGAGGGGGAGAACTTATGTGGGGAATTGCACCAGAAGCTTTGGGGGAGAGGGGACAAATTTAGCTGGGGCTGTTTTGACTGAGAACATCAGTCAGGGGAGGGTGTATGGCTAGATTTCAAAGAAATGTGAGCAACTTAGGACATTAGTTGGCAGAGGGTGTCAGTGAAATAGGACGGTGTCAGTGAAAGATGTGAGAGAGAGAGAGTGAGAGAGACTGGGGGCACCAGAGTTTATTTCCAAAATGCAGAAGCAAAATTAATTGTCTGGAAATAAATGAGACAAAACCAAAACAAAAAATGATCCGAATAGTTTTCGGTTACAGTACACGTCTAATATACATATTTATTGCGTCAGCTGCCCCCAGTGCTTGGAAGCTGCATTTCATCCTCCGTAGACTTGAATGTTCTTCGTGGACTACAAGTGTGCAGATAGACTTTATAATTATTATACTTTTTATTATTATTGTACTTTTTATTATAATTGTTGTATTGTGCATGCTATCACCCGAATATTGTCAAAATTCATACTATTTTGTGAGTGTTTGGGCATACAGCATCAGTGGGTTTAACCTTTTACTCTACTGACCACTCTGTATCTTAGTTAATAGAACCCCCTAGGCAATATTTGTCAAATCAAACATGGGAGAATTCTAGGCCAAAATGCAAACCATGGAGCAGTTGCCATTCGAAATAATAATAATAAATAATTGTTTCTGTAAGTCAATTTGTTATGTTACATACTACTTGTTATGTTCTGTCTACCCATTGTACAGCGATACGGAATTTGATGGCGCTATATAATAATAATAATAAATAATAATAATACCTGTCCTTATTGCGGTACATTTGTTTTCTAGTAGAATTACTCCTGCTGTCTGGAACGCAAAAATGTATACTATAAGCAAACAATAATTTAAATGACTTTTATGCCATCAGTTTAACTTAATAAAGAGCAGACCCATACAAAGATCTATGACACACAAAAGAAATAAACAGAAGTTCTGATTGCAGATGCAAAACAGTTGGTGTAACTTGTTTGTCTAATGTTTCATTTGTTTCTCCAACCTTTCACTTTCCCCAAGGCCTGCATTTTACAGTTCAATACATTAAATAAACCTATGCAATAACCTTTACAGATTCTAATAAGCAACATACATGGATTAAACAAAACAAAAAAGGGATCTTAACATCAATTCCTGGAGACCTGTATGAATATTCATCCACGTAATGTTATCTCTTGGGTGAGACGTAGGAAGAAAAATTTAGAACAAGAAATACATTATAATATAACAGCATATAATGCTGTTTCTACCACTGTTCTCAGATTATGTGAGGTTTAACATTTCAATATTTACAAAAAAGCACAACCTATAGGTGGTTTTAATAAATTAACCTATGTATGCTAAAAGCTGTGACAGTACCCTTTTAAAATATGTCAGGGATGAACAAAACCCATGTGATTCACATTTTGATGGTACTCACGCAAGAGGATATCAAATGATTTTAGCTCCCTTCATCCCATTACAGAATGGTTAACATGTTTAAACATTTCTGAATGTGTGTAATCTGAGTAATATGCAAAGAGAATGTGCTAATCATTCAGCAGGAACCTAGTATGACATAACCATTTGGTCTGGATCGCTCAGTCCAGCATCAAGGACATTTCTATTATATGAAGTGATGGGTGGGAAAGATGAAGACATCCCATAGGCAGATGTTTTCCTCAGCTGTTTTTAGGTGACAAAATAAAATAGGAAACAATTAACATCTTGGCAATAATATAACAAGAAATTCTGGTGCACAACGGCGAAAGCAGAGCAATCAGCCGGATTACTGAATCTCGCTTTTATTCCACTTTTTACATACTAGGTTTAGTTTGCTTGTCAAGAAATACGATCTGTGTTTGTTTGTTGCTTTGCCATTAGGCCATCCCTTCTGTGAATGTATGGGGTGTATAGTAGGTCTGTTGGTTACAGAGCGCCTTTGTCGAGTCATATCAAGAAATGTTTGTTCGCCATTAAAACTGCTGCATGAAGAGCTCCACTTAATTTCTAAAATAAGAATGCCTACAATGCTAGATTGATTTCTTTTCACAGCACAAGCTTGAAAAGCATCAGAAAGTTTTTTTTAATAGCTGAGTGGGTTTGCTTTGGTAACGTGAACACTAAACGTCAGTTTAAAATAGAATTTCTTAATCATTTATATCGTTTTACAACTATGTTCCCAGCATTTAATTGGTTGTTCACAGTGATCTCCTTCTTTCTTCTGGCACCATATTAACGGTTAGATGTGTGTGTTTAGTGAGATATCTTACTTGATTTATTTATTCAGCAAAACAAAAAACTCTGTAAAAGTGATGTATGATGAATTAATGATCTGAAATATGTTTTTGAACATCTTGAATGTTTGGAGATTTAGTTAGCTTTGAAAAGACATTTTGGGGGTGACAAGTGGTCTTCCAGTATCACCCAATTCCACTCAAATCACTATTTGGAGCCACTGGGAGTATATAAAAAGCTCCCGCATAATCAGTTGCTATTTTAGAGTCCTCTGGAATCTGGTGAGTGTTTTCTCAAGCATCATTTTTTGAATTGTTATTTTTTAATTTTGCTTGACCCGTTCGCTTGGGACTTTTTTACAGGTTGCACTCTTTAAGGATGATTATTGCTGTCCATCTGTCTAACAACCAAAAGGTGCATTGGAAGGAACCCTTAAATTTGTGTGGGACGTTGGGTAGGCACTATTTACTGCATTTTTTTCATATGCAACACTTACAGGAGATAGAAAGAAGGGTGGATTTGGGGTTACGGGTGTTTTTTGTGCCGATACTGTGACTAGCCCTCCCTGTATCTTGCTGGGCACAAGGTGAAAGGCATGGGGGACACAGTATGGCCTCTGTGTCTCAAAGGGTTTTTTTTCTTATAGTTTAATCCCACAACATCCAAATGAACAGGACAAATAATGAAACATGACTTGAGATGTCCTCAGGGTTTGTGGGGTCTAGTGAAGGAGTGTTGTTAGGGTCTTTTGTCCTAAAGAAGGGAGAAACAGACTCTCCCTCTCATTTGCCGTTTCTGCATTGCTGCCAGATATAATGTTATATATATTTTTGAGCTCTGCTTCACAGATATGCTGGAGGATATCTTACAGGTGCACTTTACTCAGCAATACAGAGACCATGATTGTCAAGGAGGGAGAAGTAAGTGGTGTGGTGCCCTCCTAACTCCCTGGTCCTGGGCTCAGGGTTGAAGCTACGCTTGCCTCTGCAAGGGCAGTCTGGTTCAAAGTGTAGGACTCGCTCTAATTAAGCTTGCACTTCCTTGCCTGCAACTCACAAAATGTAAAGTCACTCACAATTACTCGCAATAGTAAATGTATAGGTTGCTTTGCATGTGTAAGGGCATGTAACCTCAGGCCAGTCAAATTGACACTGGAATAACCACTTAAATAGACCCCAAAGTGTGTTTTATTCATTGACTAATACTCCCAAATAGCTACAAGACAAGTGGGGGTAAAGATGAAATCTCACAATATGATATTTGTCTATTAAGCATCGTAGATGGCAGATTGGACTGGATTTAACAGCACAAGACTTTCCATTCTGTTTCATTCTATGCCAGCTATGTGGGATATATGGAACACTGGCATTTTATTACAATAGAACAAGGTCCTGCCTATACCCCCCAAGATCGAGATCAATATTACGTTGCTTGATTAATGATAGTTCCTCAACTGTGTTTCCATCTGCTGTTAACTGTCCTGGTTGCTTTTCGTGAACAAAAACAGGAATAGGATAGGATTGCTCCTTAAATGTACTTTACACTGAAAAACTAATTCTCCTCTCTTTCTTGGTTGGAATAATGCATATATTTTACATCTTCCTTCAGGCTACTGTAACCTTTAAATAATTATTTTCATATTATTGGAATCAATGGGCACACTAAAAGTTAGAAAACTAAAAACTTCAAATTAAACTTGTACCCATACGAAGATTACATGAGATCAAATATATTTGTTAGAACTAGATGATTTTGCAATGAAAGAGATAATCTCTAACGGTTGACTTGTTTTAGTTGCTCTCTGCAGAATGAATAATGTGAAGTGGATTATAACAATGGATGAGAATACTAAAGAAATACAAGTAGAAACATAATGTAAATTTTCCATAAACATACCTTTTTCTGACACATCAACATAAAGAATGTCTAGATACAAGCAGTTACACCGGGGGATTACTTTAGTTACCGATACTGATGGGGCACATTTTTTAATTAGAAGGGGGTCTACCTAGGCGCCATGGTGCCACTGGTTTACTAGAAAGCAGATGTGGTGATTTTGCTCATTAGACTGAAAATTATAGACCCTCTTAAAATCCAGAAGATAATCTACTGGTGGGGTATTAACAGAAAACTTTCAAGAATATGTTTTCCTCCAAAATATTATCAAAGTAATAGAAAATGTCAGAATAATTTACCTCCTTTACATGAAACATAGACCAGTGTGTCATTGCGATGATTATCTTTTTAGATTATGCAAAAGCCTTTGATATAATACCACACAAGACTTTACTGTATACATTAAAGACTGAAGCCCACAAGGAAACATTTTTATTTGAATAGATAACTGGATCAAAGATATAAAACAGTACATTTGTGAAAAAGTCAAATACAAAGCAGAACACCCACCAATTTTTTTTATTACTAGTATCAGATGAAAAATACATGTTTCTTTTTTTTCTTGTTTCTAGTCTTATATTTTTGTTTTGACTCATTTTATTAAACATGAACGAGTGACAACATGCTATGCAATGATGCAAAATAACAGCTCAGAAAAAAGTACATGTCATAGGCATGTCATTAAAATGATGCAAGTTGTGCACCACTTACAGAGAGCACTACCAGTCCTAGTTTTAGTTTTTTCCATAACATAATATTTTGAGGCAGATGCATATTGGCCTTTTGCTTGTGTTCTGTTACATTACCCCGATCTGCTAGAAAAAAAACCACCAACTCCTTATCATACTATTGTACCCATGGAAAACAACAGCTTAGACTTAATACCCAGCACACTCTGACACTCTGGCTAATGAAAGTCTATGGATGAACGGACTTCATTATCATTGCCATAAAGAATCAGCTCAGTGTGTCGTTTCAGCAGAAAAAGTCCACCCAAATATCACATGACTGATAATAATTGCAGCCTTTTGGTCTTGGAACAAAATTAGATAAAACTAGATTTTTGTTAATGCTAACCTACATTACTATATACAGTCGTTTTATGCCTTAGTAAACAGACTCATCTGACCTCTTGTCTTACACAATCATTAATGTTTACACACACACATACACATCCATGCTCACACATACACAATCATACTCACACACAAACACACATCCATGCTCCCACACACTTACACATTCATGTTCATACACACTTACATCTACACATCCATGCTCACAGACAGCTACACATGCATATTTATGCTCACACACACATACACATCCATGCTCACACACAAACACTTACACATTTTTGCTCATATACACTTACACATACACATCCAGGCTCACACAGTTACACACAAACATGGTCACACACAAACACATTCTCATTCTAGTGTGCATACAGTCATACATGCATACTGCCTCTTTTATCCTCTCCCTACTTCCCTCACCCCCTTACCTCACCTGCAGCTTCTTTCACTGCTAGCATGTGTCCAAGCAGCCAAGGGGCACGTTCTTGTGTTACATGGACCCGCTGTGTTCCTTCATTCCGGGGCTGCTCTGAAATTGTTCACAAAGGACAGGTCGGACCAGCCCTTTGTAAACAATTTTGGGACAGCCCCATGTGCCCCCTGATGAGTGGCACCTGAGGCTGACTGCCACCCTATGTACACCACTGCATCAGCTAAGTGACTGCCGTTCCCTTACACCCACCCTGTTCTTCAGCCAGGTTAGGGTTGGTAAATGTGCTATTATGTTGTAATGTGATGTTGATCTTTGGCATCCCTCTCCTGTGTTGGCATTTTTCATTTTTGTGGTCAAAGCTGGGGTCTGGGTCCCTTTGCCAGCGCAAATCCAAGGACAATAGAATGTTTTGCCCATAGTGGGTTTGGGGATGTGACTCGGGCTTGTCGGGCTTAGTGCTGAACAGCTGGCAGGTTGTTTATGTAGTTGTGGATTTCCGTATGTACCGCTGACTTGGGGCTTAGATGTTTAAAAATTGATATGTTAATAAAGCTGTGGTGTCCATTGTCTTTATTAGGTGGTGTGGATGGGTGTGAGGTTGGGATATGGTTATGCTATGGGTCTAAACAGTCATGGAATACAATGTAAATAAAAACATTAAATATAAAATATAGCAGCTGCTAGCAAGAACCAGTTATTTGCTAAAATGCTACAGAGTTTTCCATGACCTCCACTATTTAATTTTAAACAAAGAGGCTGCCAGGGGTAAATGATTCCATATGTGACTGTGGGTCATCTGCAATCAAATTTGTATTTAAAAATATTAAAGCTCTGTATTGTCCAAGCAAGAAGGTATGATAACTACTACAAGTACTATAATTATGTACTTGACTTCTAAACTACCATCACGGTTCTAAACTTTTCCAGAACCACCTTAAGGCTACGTTGCATGATTAATATGCACTTAGTTACAGCTGCATTGATCGGTTCACCCAGCTCAAATCATATAGTCTGCATGTTACGCTGGAATAATAACTGAATAGTGTGTGACATATAAGAAAACTATAAAGAGTGCATTACTGAAAACTTGGACTGATGGAGTGTAATTCCTAATGTCTTCTTATCTTATCAGTAAGTAAAAAAAAAAATAGCAAGGTAGCATTGAACAAATATGGCAGTTTTCTAGATCTTTATCCTTAGAAATTGGCCTGACAGTAGGGCCATTTCTAGCGGTGGTCCAGATGTTCACAAATGTTCTATAAGTGATTGCTAGACAATGTACTGTATATATGTGTGTATCTTCAGGCTGCCAGTATTCCTTACAGTTGAGATTAATTAATGTATTAAAATTAGCAGCTATGCTCACAAATAAAACCAGCAGATTGCAATTGTGATTTAATGAAAGGGATTTAAGCAAGGGTGGGCCTCAGGGGTTCCTGAAAAATCTGTGACTTAGTTTAGACCCTTCCATAGTGCAAGTAGCAGACAGAATTTCACCAATTGCAGCCCGTCGTTTTCTAGCGTGTTATAATCCCTCTAGAAAATTCAGATTACCTTTACTGTTATGTAAACTTTTAGAGGCTATGATGCAAATAAAACAGCTAAGATATCAACATTTTTTATCTTTTTTGGTTTTGTACAAAACATGAACCTTTTAATGTACTAAGGTAGTCCTGGTTAAGCTACTCTAACCCGCCAATAACATACCCCCTAGATTTAAATCAATTTAAATACCCCCTACATTTAAATCACATCCCAAAGACACCTGTTTTGGGGATGTGGCAAGAGGTTTGAGAGGCCGGGGTCATCATGAAACTTGCAGGGTCAGAAGAACAGGAGGGCCAGGATAGATGGGAGCTGCAGCAGCACAGTCCTCCATTGATTCTACAGCTCCCTTGACCAAAATTCTGGACTTTTCCCACAAAAAAACAAGACTGTTGGGAAGTACAGAAGGACAATACTTATAATTCTGATTAGTCTGAAACAGATCTCTTTTGTAAATTGTATAAAATTCCAAACTATTTAAATTGTATGTTCTCTTTTTTAATGCAGTTACACGTTTCTCTTGTTTTTAGGTTGTGACTAAAGTTCAAAAGGGTCCCCTAAAAATGAAATATTTAACAACAACTACATCCCAATTAAACCCTCGAGACTTTAGATTTTTTTTTATTACAAACCAGAGGTCTTTCACTCTTACATGTTTTTTTTTTCTTCATTGCATTAACAGCATTTGTGACTTACAATGGGGTTCTCTCTAACAAAGATTTTTTTATGCCACAGTATGACTGTAAAACATATTTCACAAAAACCACAGCGACTTTCCTTATGTTCCTACTCTGCTGTCTAGGTTTCCTTACAAAGGTGCCCTCTGTTTATCAGACAGCATTACTTACTGCCACAAAAACAACACATTCAGTATGTTGTTGAATTGAGGCAAATATGTGTAAAACTTGATTTACACCACTTGCTTAATAAAGATACCGATAGTAGTTATTCTATTACAATTGTAAATATATTTACAAAAGCTGACCCGTTACAGTTTTGTGTGTCTAAGTCCAAGTACATATTCAGCGACCTGTCATGCTATAATCTAGGACTCTCTGAATTACGTTATTGTCTGGGTACTTTATGGACAAACAGTACCATTAAACTTTGAAGAATAATACGATTTTGGACTTTGTAAAATGCAAACCACAGAATTGTTTCCATGAAAATGCTTTTTAGGTGATTAGATCCTTTGCCCGGCTGCTTGGTTTGGCAGTGCATTCAAATGCCACATCTAAACCTTTGAGCGTGTTCCAAATAGCCTCAAAACCAAAGTGCAAAAGAATCCCAGATAAATTATCAAACAAGCAATGAGCTGTTGGACAATTTATGCTACAAGCACAATCTTCTCTCTCTTGACTTTAATAGCTTGTATTACTATGCATCTATCTATCTATCTATCTATCTATCTATCTATCTATCTATCATCTATCTATCTATCTATCTATCTATCTATCTATCTATCTATCTATCTATCGATCTATATTTTATATATTTTTCTATCATCTACTTATGCCACTGTTGCACCCTCATTAATATGTATAGTTTTGTCACTGTATTTTAGTGGAAAACCAAACTGTTAACTGATTAACCCATTTATAAACCGTCTAAAAGAATGACATATGAAGATGGCAATTCAATAGCCACAAGCTAATGCGCTCTTTAATTAATTACGCCTAGTAAAGAAATTTCTCTCTATTTTCTCAGGTCCTGCTGTACGATTTAATGAGTTCGATGTGGCTAATCCAGTACCACCTCCTGTCATAGGGCAGCACACTGTTGAAATTTTGAAGAACAATTTGGGCTACGAGGAAGATTACATCACCGAACTAATCAAAGCAAAAGTAATTGCTCAAAATGTGGTCCAGTAACGAAATATTTAAGAGGAACTGTGATTGTCTCAATGTTACCACAAATCAATGGCTGTCGACCAATTGTTTAAGGTGATTTGCCACTTAAAAAAAAATCACCGTACACTTTTTTTTTTACGTTTTGCAATCAAGAACCATACTAATTCAAAATAATAAACAGAATAAAAGTTTTACTTTTTCTTAAGATTTCAGTGTATAAGTGACAGTTTTTTGAGATTTTAACCGGTTGGTTTGCAGCTCTTTCTTTTTAACCGATTTACATCTGTTAAATAAATAAATAATAAATAAAGTTTTACCTCAAAACCTTATTGTGAGACAGACATGTCATGTATAGAATGTCTTTTTACTTCAGTCATTAGTCAGGAATGCTTGTCATCTTTATAAAGCTACCACAAAAAAAAAAAAAAAGAAAATGGACCAAATCTCATTTGTAGCCATGATTTATAATGTTTATATTGTTGCAACCACACAACATTTTGTGATTTTTGTTAACTTACATTAGTAAATTGCATCAAAAAATGTTTGTGAAGCTCGACTTATTTTGGCGAAATTCATTTCATTTAACTTCTAGGATCTTGGCTGATACATGACAGCTTACTGTTTAACATGAATGGTTTAATCAATAAAAAATATCATCCAGTGGTAAATATGTGATTGTTTTATGTGTTGTGTTTAAAGAAGGTAACTTCATTATTGTAGTTTATATTGTATTGTATATGTCGTATGATTTCACAACATTACATGCACATGGGAAATCTATATAACTTCTTCATTGGACAGGAATAAGTGCATAAATAAACATAAAAACACTTTTAGGCAAGCAGAATATTGCCATTAAGGTCCAGTGTAATATGTAACTAAAACATGATTAACCCCTTAAGGACCAGGCTGTGTTTTACCTTTTGTACCATTGGGACCGAGGCTGTTTTAACACTTTTGCGGTGTTCGTGTTTAGATGTAATTTTCTCTTCACTCATTTAGTGAACCCACACAAATTATATGTTGTTTTTTTCAGCACAAGAAGGGCTTTCTTCAGATACCATTGTTTTAATCATATTATCTAATTTCCCATAAAAAAAATAATAAAATATGATGAAAAATGTAAAAAAAAAACACATTTTCTGACTTTTACCCCAAAAATCTTTTACTCATCCAAAAAAGCTAATGAAAAAACCTACTAAATATATTCTACTATTTGTCCTGAGTTTAGAAATACCCAATGTTTTTATGTTTTTTTGCTTTTTTCTGCACGTTATGGGGCAATAAGTACAGGTAGCGTTTTGCTATTTCAAAACCATTTTTTCCAAATCTGGTAATTCTTCCCCCCATGTACCATTTCGGGTATCTTTGAACCCGGCCAATGCATTTTACCCCATCAAGTCATATATTTTTGAAAACTAGACACCCCAAGGTATTTCAAATGCTACAATTTTAACTCTTTCCATGCACTAATTCTACCATCAGCCTTTGTCAAACTTTGTGGTAGTAATTTATTTTGTGTTTTTTTATCGCTAAAATTGCTCTTCAGGTATGGATTTACAGCTCCTGGTATACATCACTTTCAAACAACACCCCAATATGTGTTCAGCAACGTCTCCCGAGTACAGTCATACCCCTCATGCATGGGTTTGTTGGGTTGTTTGGGAGGTAAAACGCCACATTTAGGAAGTGCACATTTTTTAACTTGGAACTTTTACCTCTGGTCATTCTGCCCCCATGTCCTAATAGGACCATCTTTGAAGCCGGCTAATTCACTTTACCCCATCAAACCATATATTTTTGAAAACTAGACACCCCAAGGTATTTCAAATGCTAGTATTTTAACCCTTTCCATGCATGAGATTCTACCACCAGCCTTTGCCACACTTTGTGTTAGTATTTTTTTGGTATTTTTTTTTACACAAATTGTACTTTGGGTATACATTTATAGCTCCAGGTATACGTCACTATCAAACAACACCCTAATATGTGTTCAGGAACATCTCCCGAGTTCAGTCATACCCCACATGTATGGGTTTGTCTGGTGTTTGGGGTTAAAATGCCACATTTTGGAAGTGCGCTTTTTTTCCCCCCATTTCGGTCAGTCTGTGCCTATGCCCTATCCTTGAGCCCGGCCACTCCAATTTACCCCATCAAACCATTCATTTTTTTAAATTAGACACCCCTTGGGTATTTGAAATGCTTTTATTTAAATTTTTCCATGTCAGGATTTTTGGGAAGATACAGCGCTAATTTTAGCACTTGCTCATAATAATAAACTTTATTTTTTTATTTTATTTATTTTACTCTTTTTGGACTTTTTTTTTTACATTTTGCTGGAACTGGATAGTTCCTCTAAAGCATAATAATTTTTAAATGTTACCATGTTTTTTTTAAGCTTTTTCTTTTTTTCCTTTTTTTTTTATATTTATTTATTTTTTTTTAAAATATTTTACTAATCACATAGTGATTAGAAAGCTGGGCTCCATTGACTTGTATGGTTGAATGCAGTACCTGTATTCAACCTGCAAGTGGAGCCAGAGTTCACTAGAGGGTCTGGAGACCGTCTAGCCAACTTTTAAAACTTTATTATTCTTTTTCCCGGGCCGCCGCCATCTTGCGGATGGCGAAGACAACGTGCAGCTGCGGCTGTGACCGCTCTCCGGAGCGGTCACAGCCCACCCAGAGGTAAGTGTTTGGTGTCGCTGGATGCCTCCTGATCGAGGCATTCCAGCGACACCATTGACGTTTAGGAGGTGATCGTTGATCGCCTCCTAAACGCTTTTAAAACGGGCGTCCGCCGCCATACAATGTATGGCGGCTGTTGACGCCCCGGGGAGGGGCCAGACATGGCCCATCATGCCGATCTCGGTGTTGCTGAATGCCTCGACATCGAGGCATTACAGCAACACCGTTTAAGCTTAGAAAGTGATCGTTGATCACTTTCTAAGCTTGTTTAAGTCCCATGACGTGTCAGGCACGTCATAGGTCGTTAAGTGACCGTTTTGCATGACGTGCCTGACCCGGCAATGGACGTTAAGGGGTTAATATATAAAAAGGTAATGAGCACAATGCAAAGGACACATGCTCATTATATGTGCTGTTCCACTTATTTGGATTAATTTAACCTTTTTGGGATTATAGACAGCATACGAAATGTCATTGCTACTACTCCTTAATGCCCAGACCCTTCCTACAAAAAAAATCTTTAAATAAAGTATGATTTTGCCTCATTCTTGTACTGAAGACTGAGGCCTGTGCATGGTTGGGAGGGAGATCTGTGAGATGTGGAGAGGATAGGACTCTAAAGTGAGTGAACCAGTGAGTAAGACAATGTATGTATATACATGTATGTGTAAATGCGTGTTATTAGAGCATGTATGTGGAAGTGTTTGGTGTTAGAGAGAGTGTATGTGTAAGTGTATGTTACAGTGAGAGTGTGTGCACATGTGTGTTAGTGTATGGTGTTAGACTGGGTATGTATGTCTAAGTGTATGGTGTTAGAGTGAGTGGATGCATTAGTTTATAGTGTTACAGAACATGTATGTGTATGTTTATGGAGTTAGAGTGAGTGTGTGTTAGAGTATGTGTGTTACTGTATGGTGTTAGTATGTGTAAGCGTATGGTGTTTGTGGTGTGCTACTGTACGGTGTTAGCGTGAGCATATGTGTATGTGAGTGAGTGTATGATAAATAATAGAAACAGTACACCTAAGGAAGGTAGAAGCAGGTGGTTACTGTCCTTGTTTATGCCCCTGGGTGGCAACCCACTTAAAAACCTCACTTCATACACTACAAGGTTTTTTTAGCATCAGACAATTTCTACGTTGCAAATGCTTGTCAGGGAGGGAAGTTATAATAAAAAAGTTACTTCATATATTTGTATCACAGTAACGGATTATGGGACATTCTGTATTTTTATTTTTCTATATAACATGGAGTATATATATACAATGGAATCATATATTTATTATTTGTTGTGATATAGATTGATAAGCCAGATGTCAAGTTTGGTGATTTATTATAAACAGCTGTATACATTTTTCAGTACACAACTCCTTTTAATTTGTAGAATAAACTGTTAAATTGACAGTACAATGCCTGTTTTGGAACACTAAGATCCATTATCTAGTTTTGTTGTGTAAATATTTGCTTTACATTGTGTTGCTATAGCAATTTTCGATGACACCATAAAATTGAGCAATGCCTTAACATTTTATTGACTGTTAAAGGCGAATATAGGTCCAGAGTTAATGACTTAAGTCGTGAATGAATCGCTTTGCACTTAAAGCTAGCAGCAGTCTGCATGGCACCAGCTATAGCCTAATTCATAATTAAAATAGAAACGACAAAGAAAAAGGCCTTTCTAACAAGCCTCTCCAATTAAAGCACTCATACATACACACACATGTATTATTTATATTATTTTTATATGTCAGTTTATTTGCTAATTACAAAGTCTGGCATTGCCACTAAGTAAGCTGCTGTGATCCCTGATAACCCACAGACCGACCATAATGGGAGAAGCATAAGTATGTGAATTTGTGAAATAAATGTATTTAAAATATATATATATATATATATATATATATATATATATATATATATATATATATATATATATATATTTGTGTGTAAAATGGAAGGAGAAATATTACCCTTCTATACACAGGATTTGCATGATTACTCATCTCTCTTCTATTGTTTTGTTAGGGTTTGGCAAGGAGATTATATCATATCAGCAAACTAATTAATATGCTAGTCTCCAGTTTTAACATAAAGTGCATTCCCTTAATGGCCCTCCTCACCATGTATAGGTTGTTTCTGAATCTATATGACTGTCTTTCGGAACATGCAATTGCAACTTGTGAAATTATTATTCAGGTGTGTTTTTTCAGTCAAATAAAAGTGACAAATCTGCACAAAAAATAAATGCAGAGGCCATTGATTGCCAATTTTAATATGTCTGGTTGTACATCAAGAAGACATCAAGCCTACATAAAATTCTTCTACTAAACAAAAGCACATACTTATCATTCCGCATGCATACATAAAAACACTCCTCCTTCATTTTTTTCCAGGTAACTCATTAAAAGAAATAAAACCTGCATAAGACAAGGTGAGGTTTATTCTTTAAAGTAGGAGTTGTCAAAAGAGTTGCGGTTTCAACTCATGAACTACAGTTGTGTGAAAAAGAAAGTGTCCTTCATTTGAATTCTATGGCTTTACATATAGCAGGTCTAAAAATTAAGGAAAATACAACCTCAGATGAACAACAACATATGACATATTACATTGTGTCATGATTTATTCAACAAAAATAAAGCCAAAAGGGAGAAGCCACCTTAGGATTCAATAGCTTGTAAAACCACCTTTAGCAGCAATAACTTGGAAGTAATCAGTTTCTGTATGACTATCAGTCTCTTACACAGTTGTGGAGGAATTTTGGCCCACTCTTCTTTACAACATTGCTTCAGTTTATTGAGGTTTGAAAGGCATTTGTTTATGCACAGCTCTCTTAAGGTCCCACCACAGCATTTCAATCGGGTTAAGGTCTGGACTTTGACTGGGCCATTGGATTCGGGAGATGTTTCTCAGGTGGAGGCGGCAGGATTTGGTGAGGGACTGGATGTGAGGGATGAAGGAGAGAGCAGAGTCAAGGGTGACACCAAGGCAGCGAACCTGGTCTGTTGGTTGGATAGTGGAGTTGTCAACAGTAATAGAGATATCAGGAAAAGTGGACAGAGCAGATGGCGGGATTGCCATGAGTTCGGTCTTAGAGATGTTGCGCTTTAGGTAACGGGATGCCATCCATGATGCAATTCCTGATAGACAGTCAGTGAGGCGAGTTAGAAGAGAGGGGGAAAGGTCAGAAGCAGAAATATAGATTAGGGTGTCATCTGCATATAGGTGGTACTGGAAACCAAAGGAAGAAATAAGGTGTCTGAGGGAAGAAGTGTAGATGGAGAATAGCAGAGGCCCAAGAACTGAGCCTTGAGGAACACCAATAGATAGCGGTAGGGGAGTGGAGCAAGTTCCAGTAAATGAGACACTAAAAGTACGGTTAGAAAGGTAGGATTTAAGCCATGAAAGAGCCGTGTCGCAGATGCCATGAGCATGGAGGATTTGTAGAAGGAGGGGGTGGTCGACTGTGTCAAAGGCTGCTGAGAGGTCCAAGAGAATAACCAGTGAGAATTGGCCTTTCGTTTTAGCTGCGAGGAGGTCATTAGTAATTTTAGTGAGTGCAGTCTCTGTTGAATGCTGTGGACAGAAACCGGATTGTAGAGGGTCAAGCAGAGAGTTTGAAGAGAGAAAGTTTGTTAGTTGATTGTAGCTTAATCATTTCAGCAGTTTGGACTTCACTTATGATTGTTGATGGTTGTTACCACAGAGGTTAATGTGAAGATGATCAAGACAGAAAAAGACAGAGCAACAAAACTCAGGTAAAAGTACACATTACAGTAAGATGAAAACCACCAAGCTCAACATGTGTCGGGAGTTACTATGCAGTGGACATGTGCAAATGGGCCAAAAACAATTCAGACATATTTTTCGGTTCCTTTTGGCCCATTCATTTTCAGACAGCAAATTACATTCCCTGCCCTTTCCCTGTCCGGAAATTTGGGGGCATTTTTACACTCACCACTCTATCACACTCTTATAAAACATTTTTTAATAACTACTAGAAAGCATGGCTCTCTGAAAAAGCTTCTGAAAAAGTCACCCTACTGAACTGGGTCAGGTGAGGTCTTCCGAGACCAAGCAAGTAAAATAGTGTCTGTTTACATATGTGTGTCTTTTTGTTTCTATTAATATATCAATGGCATTTCTGTCTTCCTTCTGTCTCTAGGATTTGTATGCTACAAAAGGAAGTGGTTTGTTACCATTTATTGTATTTCTTCGATTTTTATGAGCTAAGTGGCCAAATCTGTTTAATGTTTGACCTGCATCATACTGTATATTAAAGATCTGGGAGATCTATTTATATTCATTTCTAAAATACTTTTGCAAGGTAGTAATGTTAAAGTTTGGGACTGCTGACATATGACATTAAACAATGCCAAGTATGGTTCTATTGTTTTACATTGAGATTAAAATAGTGTGATAAAAGAAAAACTGATCTTGTGTGGGTTATGCAGAGGTCTAAAATTAAGAAAAAAAACCCATAACATTGGGTCCTTAAACTCTGGTTATTGTCAAGCAATTTCCTCTACAAATTGACATATGGCCAATTTAGGTATTAGTCAGGACATGACAAAGTGGAGTTTACTTCTTCTGGAGATGTGCCGAGGTAGCAAAATTCTCATTTATGGGAGACCTCTGATCTCTGACAATTTGTTTGAATACTATAATTTAATACAGTTCCTGGTGGACCGTGACAGTAGATGTTGGCTTGTTAACATTACCCCCAAAGTTTCTTCTGTCATCCAGATGAGAAATACTTTCTTTGCATATTTTTATTACGTATGAAAAAGAGCAGTTTTCTTTCTGATTCAAAAGTAAGAAAATAATTTAAAAAAAATACAGTAATAGGGATGCATTTTGTATTTGAGTCTAATCCTTCCTATTTGTGTTAGTTTCTTATTTAAACATTAGAAAGATGTCTGCAAAAACAGAGTGCTCAGGCCTACTCTACCAACACTCCTTCCAAATGAGACATCACTAACTATCTCCTTATATAACAGCCCTGAAAAGTGAGGGTACTATACCCTGTAACCTCACTCCATTCGAACAGTTACTTCTGTCGGCTAGTCAACCTGTGCATTACCAATACATTTTTTCTGACCCCATGCAAGGAAAACCTTCTTTTGCCAGACTATGGGAGAGAGACCTCAATGTTATACTCTCTGATTCCCAATGGGAAAAAAATACGTCATAGTCTAAAATTAGAGGGTCAGATGTTTAAATGTGATGTAAGGAAGAAGAGGAACAGGTTAACTCCTAAGGGTTAAGTAACAAATACTGCAATTAAAAAATATTTTTTTATTGGGAAAAACTTGGGAAAACGATTACTTCAAGTTGTGGCATTGATGTGTGGCTATTCTTTTCATGAAGCTCCAAGTAGCCTACCATGGGAAGTCCCCAGGTATGCTGACCTTAATAAGGCTGGTTTCAGTAGCAAATATTTAAATACTTCCTATATTTGGTATTTGATTTAACTCTGTACTAAACTTCACTATTAAAAACAGTATATTTAGCATGTTTATATGTCCTATGGCACTAGGAGTAGTACATCTGTTTTATTTTTAGAATAAAAGATCTGCTATTTTTAAATCTTATTATACATCTTAATTAAAAGTAGATTTTTGTTTGTAAGATAACTTGCAAAACAACAAAACCCTCTTGTTCACATCTGACGAGCAAGTGGGGGAAGACCTTTATAAATCTCCATGGTCGGAAGCATATTTTTGTAGTTCTTCGAAATTGCTTTGTGTAACTAGTAATTTTCCTGGAAAAAACCACAAATGATTTTCATACATATCCCCTAAAGCGTTGAAAATGCTCTATGTACACCACACAATTGGTTACCCTCAGAATGTAATTCAGAATAAATTCTGCTATACATTATAATATTTTTTTCAGATCATTATCTATTTTAAACCGCATCCCCTCAATCTCCTCTCTTACAATAATTGCATATACGTGGGTTAAATGAGATCTGCTCATTTGTGTTTGGACTGGTTTCATGGTGTTCCACATTAAAATAGTTTACTCTTTTAGCTCCACTATTATCCACATGTCTGCGTATTTACTTTAAAAGCCACCCTCTTTTAAAAAAATGTTAGTTTGTTAAAAAAATTCTTAAAATAAGCTAAATAATTAAAAATGCCATTCATATAACTGCAACTAAACTATAATTGACATAATCACATTGCTGGGCTTGCCCACAGACTAAATTTGCCTAGTAGTGGTGCGTATATGGATAATGGCAAGCAAAACACAATCATTGGAGCACCAAAAATCTATTTTTTCCATTTCCATTTCTCACCTAATCACTTTCTTTTTTTTCCACCATCTTCTCTAAAAACTAAATATTCCTTACATTACATCTACATCCCTCCTTTACTTTGTTAAGTACTTTAATGTTTCTACCACATGCTCCTTCCTCTGCTTTCCTCCAAACTATACACATCGAGATAATCTTTCCTTATAATTATCCTGCAAGTCAGTCACCATTTTATTAGCCTTCCTATGAGCTCTCTCCAATATGCCAGTGTACCAACATCCTTCTGGAGATAGGGTCCCCAGAACTCTACACAATGCTCTGGGTGACGTCTGACCAGAGATCTGTAAAGTGGCAGAACCACCTCTCTCTTTCTGACACTAATGCCTCTGGCTATAGAACCCAGCACCCTGCTTGCTTTTTCTGATGATTTATTGCATTGCCTGCATATGTTTAATTTTCCCCACGTGCCCCTTTTTTTTGTTACTGACAGAACAGGGCTCCCAAAGATATATTCTGCCCTGGGACTTTTATGTCTCAAGTGCATTATTTTACATTTATTAACATAAAAAAGCAGCTGCCATACTCTCGACCATTCTTCTAATTTACTTAAATCACTTGTCATTCGGCTTGTTTCACCAAGAATGTCTACCCTGTGGTAGACCTTTGTACCATCTGTAATAAGACATACCATTAAGACGTTTTGTAATATCTCTATTGAAAATAAAGTTATTTGATAAACATACATGCTCTATATGTTTCCCTGTTTCTCTAAAGTATTTATTGAGGCAGTTGGCTTGATCTTTATCCTTATTTACATAACTCCCTTTATTTGCCTTTCCTTGATTACTTTTCTTCTTTCATTTGTATATCTGAAAAAGGTTTTATCACCCTTTTTTGTTAACCTGGCAATTTTATGTGTGTTGTCGCACATCTGATAATGCATTTTGGCTAATCTAATATGTCTCATTCTGAGTTTGTTTATAATTCCTTAACCTTACCTTCTTCTCCATCAATATTTTTTTCACATCTGCGGAGTACCACAGTGGTTTCCTTTTTTAGTCTTCCTAACAAGTTTAAAGCAATGTTCTCAAATTATTACATGTCTCCTAGAAATATTCTCCTGGAAATATATGTAGACAAGTATTTGATGGCCTGGACACTTTTATATGTCATAAAGGTGTGCAGGCCATCAAAAACTTGTCTACATATCTTTCCATTTTAGAAAAATCAGGCTTTCTAAAACCTAAAACCTTATTTTTAGTTTGGACCTCTGTCCTTATACTAAACTACGTTGATTGATAATTACTAGAGCCCATTGCTCTTCTGCCATGACATCTGAAATTACAAATATTAAATCTACCACAGTGTCCTTCTTTGTTGGCTCTTCTACCATTTACAATTCCTGTAAAGAATTTAGTCCTGACTGACACAGCTGTTTTTCCCAGTCATCATCAGGGATATTAAAGCCCCCCTATAATGATAACCCCCCCCCTAGCCATTTCTTCAGCCAGCACATGATCAAGCTCCTTTGCTTGTCCATGTGGTCTGTATAACAACCACTTTGTCTCTAAGTTCTAAAGTTACCCAAACCTTTCATATATTTCTTACATAATGGACAATCCTTCCTCCGTTTCTGCCTTCTCTATCCTTTCTGTATAACATGTATCCTTATATGACAATATCTCTATTTTGCTCATTGCACCAGGTCTATGTAACTGCCATTAAATCCACATTATCACTTGTGCACATCATTATAAAATCTGTTTTTCAACCTACGTGTCACAGATATAGATTGTCCTAACTCATCCATGCAAAGGTGTTGGGGGAAAAAAGCTTTACAAATGCCTATCATTAAAACATTTACAAAAATAACTTTCATTTGGGAGAAAGATGCAAGCCATCTTTGTATACAGTTCCTTATTACACAAAATAGGACTAGTGTGGGAAAAGAAACCAAATCCCTGTTCTTGGCACCATTTCCCTAGCCATAAATTAAAATCTCTAATTCACAGCATTTTACCATCTTGCCTCCCATACAAGGGTAAAACCTTGAAAAGGATACAGTGGATCCATCCTGCTACATATCCGTACTTATTTGACTAGCTCACATGAAAAATCATTAGCCCTAAATCCAGGGCCAGTCCTAGACCTAGGCAAGAATATTCTTTTGGTCTAGAAAGATGGAGAGGTGAAGAAGCTGTACAGAGTAGGGTGCAGGACAATTACTTCTTATAAAGGGGCAGCTGAGTCAGGAAGATAGTGTACCTCACACCCAGGCATAGGAAATATTTGCTCTACCCCGTACTCTGTACAGCTTCATTGCTCAGTGCTCTGCTCCCTGTATGCCACTCTGCACACTACCTTCCTGTCTCATACAGCATTATATGCAAACACACACTCAGTCTAACACCATAGGCTAATACACATTCTAACAACATACACTGACATCTAAACAATGTGAACTAACACACACTTTAACACTGTACATGACCACAAACAATGTATACTGACTGTCCCTCACACACTCTAACATCATATACTGACACCCCAACACAGTCTAACAGTATACACTGACATACCCATACAAACTCACTGTAACATGGAACACTGACACACCACACGTTCGAACACTAAACCCCCCAAAACACACACTCAAAAACTGTATACTGACACACTGATTAACACTGTACACTGACACCCCACACAAACATACTCATTCTAACTTATGAAACCTCACACAGTTTAGTATTGTACACCAACACACATACTTTCATTTTAGTACTGATGCATGCTCTAACAGGTACACTGAAATACCCTCACACACCATAAATTGACACAGTCTAACACTGTACACCAGTGGTTCTCAAATTTCCTAATGCCACGACCCTTTAATACAGTTCCTCATGTTGTGGTGACTGCCAACCATAAAATGATGTAATTATATATTATGAAATATGTGTTTTCCGATGGTCTTAGGCGACCCCTGTGAAAGTGTCGTTCGACTCCCAAAGGGGTCGCGACCCACAGGTTGAGAACCGCTGCTGTACACATTTCAATTGTACACTGTAACCTCTCCACACAGAGTTATTGTAACTTTGTATACTTTTCAATTTGAAACAAAATGTAATACCCCCCAGGTTAAAATGTGTGACACACATATACACTGCTCTTACAAATGCATGCCCATACATGCACACGCACATTCACATTTGCCCTTACACACAAACATCCTAGCTTACACTTGCCCTTGTAACTGCATGCACTTGCCCTTAGACACACTTGCTTTATATATATATCTCTTTTGTCATCATCTCTCCCTTTCCTCTTCATCTTTCCTCCTCACTATATCTCTGCTTTATCCCATCTCTTACCTAACTACCTCTCCTTTTCTGTCTTCTTAACATTGCAATCTTGAAATGAATGGTGCAAAAGGTCTGTTTCTACAGGGCTGTGGATATAAAACAAGAACTCAAAAAGTCTACCACTTAGGGTTAGTTAAAAGTAAAAAAAAAACACCAAAGAAAAAACACAGTTCTGGCTGCTCCAGTGCTGGGTGCCAGGATATGTCAATGTATCCCGGTGCTCAGCATTAATCCCCGGCAGCATCGCAATGGGACTGCTAATTCAGAGATCTTGCACTTAATTGATTTGGGGTTGGTTAGAGGGAAATCCATGATCTCTTCAACCAGCCCTGTTCCTCCAGCAGCAGGCAGTCCAGTACGCCTCTGGATAGAGCTGCCAGGGTGACAGACACCTCCCCATTCGCTGGAACTTATCTTCAGTGGGCAGAGCCACCTGGTACTAAGACCGGCCCTGCCTAAATGCACTATTACATCCAACTTGCCATCCTGTCTTCTTTAAACATCTTTACTATGTATCTTCGCTGTTAGCTATAACTGCAGGAAGACACTTTCTACCTTCCTCCAAAACGACATCTCTCAGTGTAGCGTTACCCAGCAACACATGTTTCCATTCACAGGAGTTTTCTCTTCTTACCTAATGATCAGTAGATGCAGTCTTATCTACTTGTGTAAATGGGAATGGAGTCTCAGAAACCTCTAGTAGTTTTGGGAGATGTATCAGCATTCTGAAAGGGCAGCACAATGAATTATATAGAGGCACAGACTATGGGACATGTTTCTTATCTACATCCATTACTCGTCCAGAACTGTAGTTCGTCTGTCATTTCTAGGAAATCCCTAGTGGCAACTACTGATTTTATACCTGAGAGGTTAAATTTATGAATCTCCTGGAAGAAAATTGCTTATAAATTTGACAGCATTTTATATTCCGCCATCTTGATTTGTGAAAAAGCAAAAGAACCATTGCACTGCATCAAGCCTGCCATTTTCTTATTAAATGGAGATTTATTAATACATGTTATAATTGTTAACCTTATTAGCATGCGTCTACCCAGAATCCCTTGTGATTGTGGTAGCACCATGAGATTTCTGAGGGAAAAATATATATAGTTATATATATATATATATATATATATATATATATATATCATCCCAAACACCACACCTCCTTCCTTTCCATAAAACATATTTCCATAAATATAATAAATAACAATAAAACAAATATCTAATTATAAAATAGCATGGACTTAAAGTCTTCATAGATTCCGGAAGCCTCTCATTCGCACATACAATTGGAGTCATGAAGGCGGATTCCTGATTCTGTGAGGTTGAGCATTTTCTTGTGCAATTGGTAGAGTCTGTTCTTGTTGACACTGGTTTAGAGCCCTGAGCGGGACTGCTTTTTTAATCCCGCTCCCGTCCGATCCCGCTGTTTTTAATCCTGCTCCCGCAATGTGGGTGTTCCGCTCCCGCCCGCCCGCTCCCGCCACATTTGTGGCCAATCCCGCCCGCCTCCTTACCTGATTTCCCGCGCAGTCCCGCAAGGCTGCCCTCGAGTTGTTCCCTCACAGCGTCTCTTCTCTTGCTCCGCCCAGGAACAAGGCGGAGTCACGGGAAGTGATGTCACATCACGTGACTCCGTTTTGTTCCTGGGCGGAACAAGAGAGGAGAAACTGTAAGGGAGCAGCGAGAAGGCAGCCTTGCGGGACTGCGCGGGATTACCAGGACCCGTAGGTACTGTGCCTGACCGCCTGCTCCTTACAAAAGGATGACTCCTACTTTTGTAATTTGTTAGGCACAAAAAGTCTTTCTCTCCACAATAGACAATTATTTTGAATGGTTAGATCAAAGTAATGTTTTAATTCTTCTGAAATTTCTTCAGGGCATCTGTCCAATACAAAGTGTAGTATTGTGGTTAGTGTGTTTCTTTAGCCATTACATTTGTCATTAATGGTGTTGAAGTTATGATCACAAGTTTGCACTAATGTAACAGCTGTTTTTGCCATGGCATCATCATTTGTATTGTGTCATGTTTCATGTATTTCATATAATAAGAGTATGCACCTAAAAACAAAGTATATCTCTGCTGTCATTCTGAGGTTGTTGGTAAAATTCCTTTTATAGATTTAAAAATGACTAATAAGGGACTGTGGTCAGCAATGAGCGTGAAATTCCTGCCATATAAATATAAACATGTTTTACTGCCCAAATTATAGCTAATATCTCTTTGTTCGTTTGTGAATAATTGTGTTCTTTGGAAGTTCATGAACCTTGCCTTAACGGTTTATGTAAATTGTAATGCACTTGTCAATTTGGAAGTATATATAATACAAATAATTTATTTGGTCTACCTTAAAAGCTACTTCACAACACAATGCCCATCACCAAGGTGTGTTCTTATTTAATAACCTGTGTAATGGGTAAAGTACATGAGTCAAGTTTAGGGAAAAAAGTATGATAATTATCTAACAGCCCTAAATAAGACTTTGTGTCACATTCTGTGGCCTTTGTGGAGTTTGTGGAAGTGCTTCAAGCTTCTATTCATTTGTAAGAATACCATTTTTATCCACCATGTGTGCACAAAACTTCTGGTATACTGGTTCATAGATTTGTGCAGGGAGAGCAAAATCGCTTCGGACAAAATTTCTGTTTCGTTTTGCCACGTTTTTGTTTCCCGGCCGTTTGGGTCAGATGAAATTCGGAAGCCTTTTTTGATTTGGAACAACATTTTTTATCAATGAAGAATAATAGATGATATATGATAGCAAGATAATAATAAAAAAAATAACTTGCCCACAAATTACAGGTTTGGCTAGTAGCATTAACGGCATATTGACATTCTGGAAAGAGTTTAGAAGGGCTACTAAACTGGCTTGAAATGACTAAGGGATCTCAATATGTATAGCTTGGAGGAGAGAAGAGAGAAAATGGCATGCTAAAAAAAAACAAACAAAAAAAAAACACAATTAAATAGAGAAAACAATTTAACAAAGTACAGGACAAGTGTATTTACCGTGGGATAAAATGGGCAGACTAGATGTGCTGAAATTCTATATTTTTATGTGAACCCTGGCCAACAGTGCCCCTAAATTAAAAAAAAAAAATGAAATATAGTTAATTCCTCTGCAGAAGTATAAGCTTTCTGTGGGTCACACTGAATTTACTTCCAATGTCAGTCGCCTTGCACATGTGCATTATCACACCAAATCAATAATGCTTTTTTCTCTGATGTATGACTAATATATTTGTGTTGGAAATAACAATCGCCAATACTTGTAAATGTTTGAAGTTGAAGTTCTAGGAACAGGTCAATCAGTATCCTATCCAAGAATGAAGTGTACTCATAAGAATATTGCAGCAAAATTTCAATACTCCTTACCCTAATTTGCAAAATGAGAATATGGAGAATGAATCAAAGTGGAATCACTGGAAACCAGGGCTACAGAAATATAGTCTCCCAGTGCCATAAAAAAAGCCAAGAATTATTTCCTGAAAACAAGTAGTTTAAAAATGAAGAAATCTGTGCTCAAGATGGGATACAGAAAACCAAGTGACCTGATTGTGGCCCCCAAGGACAGGAGTTGTTCTCCCCTTTGTATACGTTGAGAGCCAAGGGAGGCATACAGGCAAAACCTGTATTATTTTTGGGTTGGTAATGTCTCGTGCATGCTCTGCACAGCATACAAGGCATATACCGTATTTCCCCATGTATAAGATGCACCTTTTTTCGAAAAATGTGTGGTCTAAAAACTGGGTGCATCTAAGCCCCGCCCCTTTTCTAATAGCATCCACACTGCTCAGCAACTCATCTAACAGTAAGTATAAAATTAATATTTGGGCTGCAGAAAGTTAGGGAATGTGGGGGTTAATTTAGGGGCAGTTATTGTTAATGGGGTATTTAGGGTTAATTTAGGGGTTGATGGTTAATTTATGGTTGATGGGGTCTTTAGGCTTAATTTAGGGGCAGTTAATGGATGGGAGTATGAATTTTATGATAATTAAGGTGCGTCTTATACATGGGGAAATACGGTAGTTAAAGGTACTGTTATAATAAGACAAGAGACAAGTAGAGTCGGGTTGATACCTTTATTGGCTAACTGATCGACAAAACATTGAGTTAGAGTTGCACTCTACCTATCTACCTCTTTGTCCTGTATCTGCGGCTATGGACACATTGTATGCCTCTTGATGTATTTGAAAAGCATGCAGAGCATATACTGTATATTTTCTGGTTCATTACAAATTCTAAATGATTATGGGGCAAAGCATACCTCCCAACCGTCTAGTTTTTCACAGAACTATTACAGTTTTCAGCAGTATCCCATGAACATGCCCTGCTTTTGAGTGAGGGTCATGGGCCGGGTCAGGAGATCTCCTCTGACCAGCCAACTATGCTATGAAATGTTACAGCACATACGACTATCACAACTCTCATGCGGTGGTCCTGCCCCAGCCCTGCCTCCATTATGTCCCCTAACAAAGGAGCCCTGATGTGGACACCTGAAATATTAGAGGGTATGACAAAGTCATCTTAATATCCATGCACCCAAATATAGCTCAGCAATTCAGTTCAAACACATCTGTGGTTATTTGATGCATTGAATTGCAATCAGAATAGATGATGTATCACTACACAACAATTAAATAAGTATTTTAAGACATACATCTAACATGACAAAGCATGAGTATATCCAGGCACACCAGGAAAGAGAGCCTCAGTCAATAAAAGTATAATCTTAGGTCACACTTCTTAAAGTGCAGCAACAATTTTAAGTCTACAATCTAGTATTGGTTATATCAACAAAAAAAAGTTTCTCAGAATGCAAAAGAACACATATCAATTTTTTTTTAATTTTTTTTTAAATAATTTTAGAAACAAATGTGAGTACCTTCCTCCTGGGCCTATATGTCCAAGAACCGAGAGGAAAATAGGAAAAATAAAGCTTAAAAACAAGGTTGAGGGGAAGAGAAAGGGAAATAGTTAAAGATCATAGGAGGTAACATTCACAATGATAAGCACTTTGGTAAACACCTTTAGTTGACTGGATGTCTAGTGCTGCTCGGATTCCTGATTTGTATTTTATGAGTGAAACCAAAACACAGAATGCACAACATATTTTCTGTTGGGTATAATGGACAATCACAAGGGTGATGGGATCATGTCTTGTATGGATGGGGAATAGCATTAAGGTGATTTAGATGTTAATATATAAAGAAGCAGGGAGAGACACAAAATGGTTTCAGCAAAACAAGCTGAAAATGTAAAGTGGTAGACAAAGTTTGTTGACACAAAATCAAACAAAACCAATTTGTTGACACAAACTCAAAATTCCTCTCAGTTCAACACTAAGTTACTGTATACAAAATTGTTTAAAAATATTTATTTTTTCATGAGACTTCCCCTTTAGGACTTTGCGTTATGAAAACAGTAATACCATATGCACACATCGGCAACCAGTTACTGTGTATGAAATTATTTTATGGTGCCACTGATATAAAGAATTTGGAATACGTCAGAATTTACTAGGTACTGAAATATGAAGAATTTAGAGCATTCTTAATTTTCTAATAACTTTGTCGATAAATAAAATGGAATCAAGATATCCTGAAATTACTGAAATGTAAATAATACCCAATTTTTTCAAATCAAAATATGATGTTCTAGGCTAATACATAAACTAAATGTTTTAGAATACTGTCAAATGTATCACACAGTGCATGCTTCGTACAGCTGTAAAGATGTTTTAGAATTTTCACAATTGAACGTTTTTATACAAATTGTTACCAGGCATATCATTGATGTGGACTGATCAGGAAGCAAAATGTTTTGTATCTTTACAGAAGTATCCATTTGAGTGGAAGTTAAGATTAAATTGCTTTCAAGCTCAAGGCAAAATACCTTTCCCAAGATAGCCTGGGTCTGGAAACCTCCAGAAAGTCATCAAAAAGACACGAAACCTCAAAGGGAAGACTATTTTATACATTATTGTATTTTTATCCCCTTCTCTGAGAAAAACAAACACCTGATCCCATAGGCTTGACTGACATCATCCCAGATGTCCCGTGCCCTAGGGACAAATAAAACTTAAAACTGCTGGGTAGAGAAATGGTGCCTAAGAAATATGGCTTACAGATAATACAACTTAAGAATGAGGTTGGAAAATGAAAACAGGAATAGCAACTAACCTAAACCAGTATAATCATACGTCAGAGTGGCACACGTATAAAAGGTACTCTAAAAATTATATTTCCAAAACTATTCTGTTCTCAAAACTGTATGCACAACAATAGACATATGCAAATGAGGGAGCCCATGTGACCATGAGTAAGAAATAAAAGAGTGACTTTCCTTGCATCTTTGTGTGCGTCTTAGTCTCGTATGTGGGCATATTGGCATAAGTGTATTTTACTATTGCTGCTGAGATTTTCTATACATTGACATTAATATTAATATTGTTTTGTTTTTCGGCCACTTATTAGTCTTTTACTCCTTAGTCCATGTTTAGCAATCTTATTGTTTTGGTATTGGGACTTGCACATAGTTGTACATTGTTTAAACACTTAAGTGAACTAAAACACATTAAATATGGTTTCTGAATATTTTTAATGGTACATCCTTTCTGTAGCATAACACTTCCAGAGGTAAATTAACAACGTCAAAAGGGACGTTTGCTCTATGGCACCTGGTGCAAAGTTGCCCCTACTTGCTATATATTTTCTTGCTCCGCACAGTGATGGAGGGGGCTCAGATGAGTGAGGCCCGATTGTTCAATGAGATATTTGCAGAGACACATTTCTAGAGCATGGTCAGTAAATGCAGAGGTAGCTTTTCTCTTCCTGTCATATGACAGGATCAGCCAATGAAGAGCTCCTTTTGTGGTCACATGTTATATTCACTAAGGGTAGAGGTTGCATGCAAGGTTGGAATGGCAATGGCAGGAAAGCCCTGGCATCTTAAGGCTGACAGCCACATAATGATGTAAGTGCTACCGACAGCAGGATATGCACGGTCGCATTCTCTTTTATTTGCTCATCTAGCAAATGGAATCTACTTCTGGAGCAGTCTGGGTGAGCGTGTGGTGATGTCAACCAGTGGGCCATCTGGCCCATCTTTGCTTGGTGTGCCAGTTGACCAACCTGAGCCTAGCTGTGTGACTCTCTGCTTGTAAGTAAACTGCGTTCCTGAGAGTTACTATGTCAGCCCCCCCCTGCAGAAACTGGAGCAATAGAGTGTGAATGCAAGTGCTTGTGCCTTTGAACTGTCTGCATTTATGTGATGTGTGTGAATACATAGCGGCAGTAGGAATGATGACCATACTTCAATAACCATAACACACTGTATATAAAAATTATATTGTTTGATAGATACTTGGAAATTCAATTCGCTGTTATATGCAGCTTTGCTTTGCATAATGGTCCCCATAACTCGCTCTGTGGTGCCTTTTCTGTTGCTTTATATATGATTACCAGGAATATAACTGGCCGGGGCTTTCCAATACTAGGGTAAATTGTTCTGTGACACAGCTGCACATGAAGGTTGTCATCTTATTGAGCAGCCATGGGCTCGCTATTTTATTTTTAATATATTTGAGGGTGCTACAGCATTTCCTCAGGGCTCCACTAGATCTTGATCTGCCCCTGAACATTCCTATGATATTTCTTCTGCAAGCTGAAGAGACCTGCTAGATAATCTACTAGCTCGTAAATGGATCTAGGCTAAGAATTAGAAATGCATTTTCAATAACATCCATAAAGTATTATTATAAGGTTCCTCAAGTTCATAAAAATATTTTAGAAGTAAAAAAATAGAAGCCTGCCATTGTTACAATATTACTGTTTTTAAGTGTGTGTTTCTCCTTTATAACTGAAAATTATTTTTTTTAACTTAAAATCAATCACGGATATTAGCTATAGTCGTTTAACAATCAATTGGCCATAGAAATAGTCCCTGGTTATTCTGGGACATTAAACTATGTATATTGTACAATATATATATATATATATATATATATATATATATATATATATATATATACCCATACATGAACTATCTGTGATTATTGGTAGTGATTCAATGATAACTTGGTCTTAGTGATCAGTAAGTGTTGTTGGATTTAGCAGAGGATATCAGTGGGAAATCGGTTGTACAATCTGGTTGTTTTTTCAGCTGACGGCTGGGGGAGAAGGGTGTGAGAATTATAACATTTTTGACTAGGGCTGCCAAATGGAAAACTGGAAAGAAATTGATTGGGTGGGGGAATGGGAATGGGAGATTGGAGGTCCGTAGAGACTAACAGTGTTGAGAGGAGGTAAGGGAAGTAGTAATGAACATTCCAAAGAGGTTGTCCCAAATGACAAGCAATCGGAAAAGAAATAATTTTGGTTATGGAGAGACTGCCAAAGCTATTATTACGAGAGAAAAAATGGCCCGGCAGCAGAGGTATTTAATATGAAATGAATGGGAAGTATGGGAACTGAAGTAAAGAAATAAAAAAATAAAGGAAAGCTAGTCAGCCTATACATATATGCTTAGCAGGAATGAGAAAAAAAAACATAAAAAATGATGAGCTGTGTAATTAGCTAGGACCAGGAAAGTAGAAAATAATGGATTCAATTTTTACATCTTTCTATGAAATTCTTAAACTATCTCATTTTAATTTTGTCTATATCTATCTACACATTTACATTAAAAATAAATACATGTAAGTGAAAAAAACCCCACAAAAGGCAAATAGTGTATGTGTAGCCAATACTCATCTACACATTATCAACAAGTATCCTAGTCTTGCACAAACATAATTGGTGTCTATTCTAAAAGGCACCATTCCAAGTAGAATCAAAAAACAATTCTATGAGAGCTATAAAAAATATAATTACATAATAGCGCACTGTTCAGGAAGTACTTAGCCAGGTGGAAACATTATGGAACATTATTTGCTTATCAGGTGATCTTACTGAAAATTTCTAAATCTGAATAGTTCTCATGGTAACTGCGTTTTTCTTACCTTACTGTATTTGAAGCTATAATTGCCAGATGTTGCAACAAAACATTTTGTAAAATTAAGCCTTTACCAAGAAATATGAATATTTTTTTCTATGCATATTTATAAAATACCAGCCCCTCCACCAAAATAGGGTAATTGCTCCAAACTGCAGAGGTCCTAAGTCTCCCTGGAAATGCGGATCCTTCTCCTATCTTCCTGAGCATGCGCTCTCTCAATGTCGCCCTACCTTCTCTGACCGCATCGGTGTCCCTATCTCCTTTTCCACAGATCGGCTTCATCTCTTGCCTCTTCTCATTCTTTCTTTTTTTCATCCACTTCTCCTGTTTGCAATATTCTGTTTTGTTCAGCCCCGTCGCCGGGCCTCCTGGGGCACCTCTACAAAAGGGCAGAGCCCCCATGCAAACCCTCTTCCTCCGTCTTTTTGCAGAGGTACTCCAAGAAGCCAGAATAATGCAGATACATTTGCAGAGAGGTTTTTCTGCACCTCTCTTTCTCTGCCAATCTGTGTGATATTGTGAGAGAATGAGATAGTGTGAGAGAGTGATTGAGAGTATGAGAGAGCATGAGAGTGTGAGAGTGACTGTGTGAGAGTGAAAAAGCAACAAAATGCGGTATTTGCAAAATACCTTAACATTGGTACGAATCTAAATGCAGAAGTCTAATTTGGACTAAAATATACCCCATGCATTTCACTCTTATGTTGTAGGCATCACAGATGATGTCTAGTCATGGGAAGAAGCATTATACTCCAAGCAGGTTGAGTAGCATTTCACTGTTATGTTGTAGGTATCACAGATGATGTCTAGTCATGGGAAGAAGCATTATACTCCAAGCAGGTTGAGAAGCATTTCACTCTTATGTTGTAGGTATCACAGATGATGTCTAGTCATGGGAAGAAGCATTATACTCCAAGCGGGTTGAGTAGTGTTTGACTTTGCTTACTTGGTCGCCTCTTCCTTATATGGGCTGACTATCCTCTATTTGTGTCTAACCCTGCCTCTTTGACCCATCTTACCTCCTAAGTAGATGACAAATTGTTATTTTTATGATGCCAGCACATTTACTTTGCCGTATACCCTTTGCCTTTTGTTAACAATTTATGTTTCACTTTTACACTGAGAAGTCACTCTGTTGTGGGCAATCACTACATGGGAGTACACTTTTTAACTTATATGCTGATGTGTTTATCACATTTAAAGTTGATATGTTTACTTAAAAGACCCTCGGGCGCGACAGTGGCATTTTTTATGTTATACAACAAATTTCTATCACTAAACATATTTCAGTTGAGCTTGCCTATTTTTCTCTCCATTTCGCATTTACTACATTACAGCAGTTGTTCAATAGTAAATGACTAATCGCTTTATTCTGATGTTATTTGACATTTGGATGTATACGAATGCATGTGGATGTCATTACCGTACATGAAAAATTACAAATATGATGAAGGATGATCAGAGGTATTGGTATTTGAATGCTAGAGGCTATTTTATGAGAATTAAAGGTTAAATGGTGGCATATGTGTTGCACAATTCCAACTCAACATGCAACCATACAATGGTACTATTATACATGTTTACGACTCTTGGAACGAAAACTAGAATCACTGCTAAAGCAGCAAGCAAACATCACAGTTTTTTTGGAGGGGGGGTTCTAAAAATTATATGTCTTCTTAAATGTCATTGCAAAACAAAGTGTATTTGTGTATTTGTTGCAGCAAATGAATTTAAGATTTGTCTCTAATATCCAAGACAAACATATTGAGGAATTTGACCTCATAAGCCTACGTTTCTGAAAATAATGCATTTTCACCTGTAAAAAGACATCGACCAAGGACGTTTCAGATATAATAGTCTTTATGCGAAATTGATTTGGGGTTGTCTGTGATGTATCTTGGTAGGGCGCTGCTATAGGCCAAGTGCCCAACTGCCCCAATCACTTTCCTTTACAGCCTTATATGCTGAAGGCCAGAATAAGGACTAAGTTCTCCATAGTGCTCCATAGTGGATATAGGCCTACTACACAGAAGGTCTCTGGTCTTTTCAACTGGCTCATAGAGCAGTGTCCTGGTATGCCACCATATACAAACATACAACATATAATATATTGTTTATAATATGTTGTATATATGCTGTTGTATAAGCAGGAATTGGGCTGATCATATTCAAGAGGGCCAATACATGGGTGGAAATTAGTGAAAGTACATACTAAGATCACATAACATGTAAATCTGATCCTGCCTAAACACTAAATACAGAAACCAACATTTGTAGAAATGTGTATTACATTATGTAAAAACAATTTATTTGATTTGACCCCTAAAGAGATTGCAACATTAATCTGAAGAAAAAACCCACATGAAAGTGTAGTTTTTTGGTCCAGATTATATCCATATTTGGGAACGCTCTAACGTATTCTGCGTGTTCTGTGGATTTTTCAAAATTTTGTGTGGGAAAAAATCTGCTGGATTGCAAATCTGTTCCAGAAAATAGCATTTTGTGGTTAGTATTTTTTGAGATTTGACCAGTACACTCTGCAACGTAAAAAAAGCTTCACTTTGAAGATGAATAGAATGTTGTTATTTTAGTGTAGCCGAGGACAACACTTCAAAATATATTGTGGCCCTCCTTTGCGTGTATTTAGAAGTTAGAGAAATTCCAGGCATTAGCAATAGATACATTTAAAATGTAGGATCTTTAGAAGAGCCACCTTAGGACTAGTTGCAACAGATAACACTGACACTCATTAAAATATTCAAAATCATACAGTTCTGCTGTGCTTTGGGTGGAATTGAAACATGCAACATTTTGCCCAAATTATTGGAGAATTAACCCCACAAGGCAATATAGATTATCCCCTAGGGTACATGGCACAGTCAGGTTGGGGAGGGTGGATTCTGTGTCACAACACATAAAGCCCTTCAGTCCCCAACTGGGTGTACCATACTTCCATAAAAAACATCGCAAGATGCCCCTATGGATGTACCGGTATGTCCAACATAAAATACAGGGCCATGCATCCGGACGGTTCTTGATCTAGGGTGCTGCCTCACATCCAAAACAGCCCCCTGAGAACCAATGAGCTGCCAGTATGGTCATGTGATGGTTGTGATTATCTCACTAACTGTGATTTTTCTGTTGGTTATTGTAACAAAATGAACACCAGTTTCTGTTCTAAACATTCTCATGACCTTAAGGAACCTGGAACTTGGGTCACTACACCAGCGGACTGAATGAATATTGATTTATTGTCTGTATTCAATAAAGGCAGTTCCTGGTAATTGCAACATATCTTTGTTGACACCTATAATTCTAGGACTTGAAATCTGATATTTACCCAAACTGAAAACACTGTATCTTTAAAGAGGATTTGTGTCCTTACAGCATATTATCTCTTTGGTTGTGTTTAATTTTTGATGGCTGAGATATGTTATTTAACTGATTACAATCTTTTATAATTAGGATTTTTTCCAATCAGATAAATACTCACTATGGTTCATAGCTTTGCTTAAATTAGTATAGAGGCAAAATTGGCTTGGGGATTTTTTTTATATTCTCACTGTGACATGTACAGTGAGAATGTGGAGTCCATGCATCGACAGGTCATGGCTGTTTTGGCGGCAAAAAAGGTGACACAATATTAGGCAGGTGGTCATGATAATATGGTTGATTGTGTACATGCTAATTAGATCGCAGGTTCACTATGCTGTCAGAAATCTTCACTGTACCCACATTGTCCTTCTAAATACAAGCTTTGGTATGTTCAAGCAAAAATTCTAGTTCTCCAAATGTATTTTTTCTTTAATTTACTTTGACTACATGTTAATTGGAGCATGCATTGTTTAGTTATTGGAGTTAGATAATAGGACCCGGCTCACCTGTTGTTTCTGTAAGTCAAATTGTTGTATATCAGGGGTGTCCAACCCACGGTCCTCAAGCTGCAGCAGGACTACATCTCCCATAATGCTTTTTCAGCTAAGGGGCTGGCTGAGGAGTATGGGAGATGTAGTCCTGCAGCAGCTGGAGGGTCACAGATTGGACACCCCTGTGTTATATAGTACATGTTATGTCCCGTCTACCCATTTTACAGCACTGCGGAATTTGATGGCCCTATATAAAACAATAAATAATATCTAATTTTCTACTTCCCTGGCTACATCTATTGAAATAAGGAAGTATTTCTTGCACATGCTCGGTAGCACCCCATTGCAAATGTGATTGGCTGGGACTGTGTCCATTAATTCCAAAGGATAGAATGTGACAGAAGTCCCACTATCTAACTTTTTTAGTTAAAGGATGCACCATTCTACACGTAGGAAAATGGCCCTAAGTCCATGCATTGAATGTGTGGCACACCAATAATGAAATAGAACCATATGAGGTCAAATGGTTAGTTAATGAAATTGTGCTAATAGACAGGCATGCAAGTAATACAATATAGAAAAAGGAGTTGCACTCTAGATTGATAAAGGGATCTTAATTAGATCATTTGTACTGCCTTTATCTTAAATTCACGCATGTCTCTCCACTTGGTGTCTTAGCCACTTGCACCCCATCTGCCCACTTCACCAAATTGTTAACCCCTCCTAAGAAGACAATTCTTTTTTATAACGGGTTAAATGCCTTTCTGGTGTATGGCTACATTGGAAATTGTATTGGAACTATTATTCACACCATAGGAAATAGAAGAAGAAAAAAAGTAGTTCTTTCTTTCACGTTGTCTTAAGATTTCCAGATGTTGCTTGACATCAAAATCTTGTTTACAACCAACCATATATGCAGAGTAATTAAATGAATATGTCTTGCAAAAGGAGGTGTAGTCATAACTCAAGTCGATTCGCTTTTTGGAAAAATGACTCACTGTTGGCTTTGTTGTCACTGGAAAATTATTTGGGAATGCCCCATAGTTACATTAATATCACTTAATATAAACATACAAGAACCGGTCATTTCCATTGCTTTTGGTGACATCCCCCTGCACTAAATGCTCTCAGAGGTTTCCCTCTCACATATGGAATTCTTACCATCGATCAGCGTTTGGATCCACAGTGAAATGAAGCAGGCCTGGTTGTTGATTCACATCGGCACATTTTAGCTTGTTTTCCACCAATGTGTCTAAGTGACCACTGTAGGATAGTGCTCTGACATAAGCATGTATTAAAAGGTATCCTAAAAAGAAGATGATAAAGCAACGTGTTCTTAGTTGTCAATGGCAGATTCTGGCTCTGTGACGATTATAGGAAAGTCACCCTCTCTCCTTTTTCTCCTTTATAGGACATGCTTATAGAACCAGATTTACTCCACAATGACCCATTTCTATACATTGGAGAACCTTAGCCCTCTCAGCCTGTTATCCTCCACATTGTTCTCCTTCTGCTTGGCAATATCCTGTGGTAGTGTGGGTTGAGGCACTTAGACCTTGGTTTGTTTGTGTTTATTTATTTTAATTATTATGATGATTATTTATATATTAAAAACAGGTCTTCTGGGTTTTTTAAATTAATTTTTTAAAAAAAAGTGGGTGTGAAGTGGGGACATTATTTTGTTGTGCCTGAATTACAGTCAAGGTCATGCAAGGTGAAAGTCAAACTTAATTTTAAAGAGTTGCTTTGTTAGTTGGAGCATGCAAGAAAAGTCATGTAACATATTTTGCATTAACCCTTAAATTGGGTGAAAAATAAATATTTAGAAAAAAAAACCCACTTCTATGTCCTCTTCTCCTGAGACTTGTATTATATATTGGGAACAATGTATGTCCTGGTATTTATATTGTCTGCTAGTTAATGTAAGTTCTGATGAGCTAAAGTGTGCAAAAGTGAGTATTAAACAGTTGTTTTGCTTTTTAATTCTTTTTTTGAGCCATCTTTTTTATGGCCATGTTACTAATTTAAAGTTAAACACACATTAAATGTCTATGCTGGGACTGGTGGGACTTTTTCACACTCAATCGCTAACCTGTGTAACTGGAAACAAGGCTCAGTTATACTTTCAAGGCAGGTGTTTTACTCTGATCCCTCGAATCAGGCCCCCATACATTTCTATAGGGGGTTATGCCTGAAGAAGGCAAAATTATAAAAGCGATACAATCAGCAGTAACTTCTCATAGTTTACTACTGAGATTGTCCTATTTTGCATCAACATTGTTCTGAATACATACCCCTAGGTACATTTCTAGGCGTGGGCTATGAAAGCCGAAGCCCCCATTGTTTTGGTGGGCAGCCCACCAATGAGATTCTGAGGCTGAAGTATACCTTAGCCCCAAAGCTCTGGGGCTGTCTGGTGCTTCCTCCATTAGCCTATAGAGTATGCGTATGAATGTATACTGTTATTAAAAGTTATTGCTGATAAAGGTGGTTCTACAAGCTACTGAATCATACATCACACATGGGTTCTCCATTTTGACTTTTTTTTTTTATAAATCATGACAATGTGTAATATGTCATGTGTTGTTGTTCATCTGCGGTTGCAGTTAGAATTGCTAAGGAACAGATGTTTGTTTTTTATTTCCTGATATGAAAAACCATTGATTTCAAAGAGGGTGTGCTTTCTTTTTCACGCGATTGTGAAATCACAGAAAGGGTAGGTAAAAAATTTGGAGCACGTTGAAGTTCCTATTGGGTTTTAGCCTTAGACCTTTTTGGAACCTAGCAACATCCCTGCACAACCTCCACATGGTGGCTTCTAATGAAGTCGTCTGCTTTCTGAAAATGTCCAAAAAACACCTCTATAGTTTTATCTAAACTATTGTTACTGGTTTACATTTTGTATCATTGGAGTCCTGCCCAATCTTGAGGAAGCAAACCAGTCTGGCAAAATAAGAAGAAGGAAGGAGGAAATTTGGTTGCAGAAATAGGTTAATTTTACCCTGTAGAATTGATAGATTGACAGTCAGCTTACATTATGCATTAACTCCCTATAATGGAATCCATGATTTCAGTGCTGAAAGATGTTATTTGAGAAAACAGATTTTGGTATGTATTTCCAGTAGCAGGAAATAACTAGCAGCATTTTGCCTCTGTTTAATGTCAAATGACATTATGTCTTTTTTTGTAGTACAGTATTTCTAATAATTATATGTTAATTTAGTACAGAGTACCGAATGTTTGCCTGCGCTATAAAATACACACTGTAAAATTTTCACTGGCCATAAATCACATTTACACTGGCATGGCAAGTTAAATGTTTTATCATCGGAAGTTGGAGAGTGTTTCCAAAGGAGACATGTCAAACACGTGGCCCCAGGGTTTAATTCAATAGTCTCACTCCCTTAAACTACAGAGCTGGTTCTCTGATTTCATTTTAATTGAAGTATGTCCCGGCCGCAGTTTAAGCTCGTCGGGAGGTAAACTGTTGATACTTATATCTGTGTATTTTTTTGCTACTTTTCAAACTATACATAAAATACACAAAAGGAGACATCAGAGCAAATGCAAAAAACAATGTAGCGTAGAAAGGCAAAACAAAACTTTTCAACATATAGAACGGCACAAACTTTTCAAGATGTTGAAAACATGTATCTGAGTAAAGCAAACCGTAAAGAGAACTTTGTCTCTTTTGCCATTTGTAATCCCTGCGTTTACATACCGCCCAACATTTTTAGTGAATGTTTAGAAGTATGATTAAAATTGTAGAAAATCCCGACATGGGATTCACCACAAGACTGGCTATTAAAATGCTGACTGCTCTCTGCTCAGCTACTCTCATTCCTTTGTGTATGTATATTTTCCTTTGATAATCTCTTGGAGTTCTCCCCAAATGTACTTGTATATTTTGGGTTGTTGAAACTCTTATGCAGAAAAGAATTGTTTCACATTTTGATTCTTGACTTCCTTTGTGGCAGTGCATTAAAATTCTTCGTCTGATTTTATTAAAGTTAATCTTTTGTATGTATGTATGTATGTATGTATGTATGTATGTATGTATGTATCTATCTATCTATCTATCTATCTATCTATCTATCTATCTATCTATCTATATATATATAAATATACATACTACTTGTTTTGTCCTGTCCACCCATTGTACAGCACTACGGAATTTGATGGCGCTAGCTGAAACAATAAATAATAATATAATAATATTATATATATATATATATATATATATATATATATATATAATATTCTACCTTAAGCATGTTCCTAGGATTTATGATAAATGGTTAAAAGGAGGTTATAAGTTGATTTTAATAAACATAATCAACATGATTCTCTAGTGTCCTCTCTCTCAAAGTTAATTTAAACATTTCATGCCTAACCTAATTTGTGTTACATTTACAGTAAAACTGTGCTGAACGTTTGTATTTATTAATTTTTCATTATATAATGAGCGTACGCTAAAAATAGTATGCAGAGTCTTTTTTTAATGTCAAATGTTTTCCAAAGTATACAAACTGTTCATCTTTTGGAGTGTCCTTTTCCGCAAGAATAAGCAAATTTAGCAGGACAGCAGATAACAGCTGATGATTATAAGATAATTCATTCCGCAGATAATCCGAAAATGTAATATGAATTTTTGCACAAATATACACACTTAAATTTGTTTGCTCTTTTGGCAGTTGTATGTTGATGTTAGACTAAGACAAGAAAAACATGCAAACATTTCTCTTTTCATATTGGCAAAGATCCAAACTGAGGATTTCTGTGCTGCGCTGTAATTCTGTCTGTTAGACATCATATGGGGAAATATTTAAATCAATTATTTAAAGCTTAGAATATCCTTACATATGCACAGGTGTCTTTTATTTTACTAGTAAAGGTGTATATTGGTAAATCCTCAAAATATCCATTGATGCAAAAAACTATAGGACTGTAATAGCTGCTATTAATCCAAAACCTGCCGTTACAGTACTGACAATGGAGCTTAAGACTGGGCTATTGCCTGATCCACATGTGTTCCATTTATTAGGACTGTCAACAGCTTTGCACACACAAGGGGACAGAAAGAAGGCAATTCGGTCACTAAATGTGGGTAGACTAGGATGCATGTATTCTAGATAGAACCAGTTATGATGTCATGTCTACTTGAAGGCACCAGAATGGGAAGAAATTAGTACATTTGTGTAACCTCTTTAATTGATTTATTAATTATATTAAAAAAAAACATTATTTTAATTCAGCCGTGCAACTTTAATTTTGCATAACCTTCTGGTCACCCTACGATATATCACCACTGTTCACTGGTAGGTCTTTGGCTCTCATACACTCATGCTAACATTTTTTTTTATTTTGATCTCTATCATTGTTGGCTTTTGCAAAGTAAGGGAGATTTTACGTGGGTTTGTATTTTTGATTCCGCTGAATATTCAAAATCTTCATTTAAAAAAAACCATGTCATCTTAGTTGAAATAGAAATACTGAATGTTTATTTTGGAACAATGTTTATTGCAACTTTAAAGGGAAATCATGTGATGCTATGACTGTCTGGTGACTGGCACTTGTACAAGGAACCTTACCAGATAATATCAGCTGTCTACAGTCAATCTTTCAAACCATATAGCAATATGCAGCATGTTCTTATCCTGTTAATATAATATCAAAAAGGTCTGCAAATTGTACATAGGGGATACGTTATGCATATTTTCCTTAAAATGCATTTACCTTACCTTATCCACTGAACAATGCATGGCAATGCAATTTAAATGTCTTCTATCCCACAGGGGAGTATTCACGAGAAAAGCAAGGGGGCAGCTTTTTGGATGACTTTTGGACCACTAAGCTTTGTCGTGTATCTTGCTTGCCTACAGTAACAAAGACCTTAACTGGCATTTATATCATGATCTGATCCTTTGTGTGTACCACTGAGTATATCGTCTTCCAAATGTATTTTTTGCCAATTCAATATTTGTCGGTTAGCTAGACTTCCATTTAGGCTATATGGTGAAAATCCTCCGCTGTAATCACTTGCCAAGTTAAATGTATATGCAGGAAGTTTAACCTGCCACCAATTAGATGTATGTAAGCCACATCCGTAATGCTAGGTTACTGGGTTGACTAGGCTTGGTGGGAAGAGGAGAAGCACAAGCTGGTACAAGAACAATCCCAAGGGTAGGTGATATGTGTATACCCCAAAACTAGTGTCCTTGACAACATTTGGTGAGGTGATAGTTGGTTGAGGAGTATTTACTGAAATGCTCTAAAGATGCCTAATGTCCAAATCTGAAGATACTCTTGCGGTGGATTATTTTGGCATTAATCTGGGCACGTACAAGTGTTTAGGTAATGCAATTATTGTAAATTTGAGATGTTCATTTAGGTACTTGTTTTGTTATATTCAACATATCCAATATACCAGATAGAGGTTTGACCGTGTGCATTCTTATGTGTCTGCCTCTAAATTTGTATTTTTTTGCCGTGCCTTATTCCCTAAACATACTGTAGCTATATGTGAGAGAAGAGAATCTGATGTCATTTTGTAAAAAAATACATTAAAATGCAACAGCCTTGGAAAAGTTTGTCTTTTTAGTTGCTCCGCTATGCCTTTTCAAACCTGTGTACTGCTCAGCTAACATTACCTTGATGGGTTTTTACCTGTGTAAACTCTACATCAGTGCTTTTTATTGTCTCTGTATGTGTTTGTCTTTTTACGTGTGTGTGTGTGCTTGTGTCTTGCCTTGCCATTTGTCTTAACATACCTTTAACAGATATGTCTCTTTGGCATAGATTTCAACTTGAAGACTGTACCTGGAGAACAATTGTGATCACAGTTTTTATGTCACAATAATCTGTTCCATAAACTCTAACACAAAAATTATTCTACAACAATTTAGCTAAATGTATTTTCTTTAAATGAAAATGTGTTATTTCAAAAAACAGCAAACTAGTTACCATACATGGGAATTTCTCAGGGTAGGCTTCTTGGAGGTAGTCATTTCATGAGGATGCAGGGCTATCCAAGCACAAGGGCTTGTCTAGCTACAGACAAGGGCAGGGCTAGCCTCAAACAGCATTAAATAGAATAGGAGGGGAATTAGGCAGGAAGTGGCCATGGCTAAACACTAATCCCATGCCACAGAGAATCAGGAGAGTGACCCAGAATAACTAATAGAAACATAGGGAAACTGCTTTGTGTATCCTGGCTATCGGGGACAGAGTGGCCAAAACCAGGGCTGGGTCACTTATTTTGATGTTATGTCACCCCCACTGGGAATGTGCAGCTGCTAGAAAAAAAGGTTTCTGGAAGGAAAGTAAAGGGGTTAAGGGGAAAGAAGTAGGTAACATGAGTGTGTATGTCTCAGTGTGTTAGCATGAGCGTGTATGTGTAAGTGTATGTGTTAGCATGAGTGTTTGTGTTAAGGGGATTGTGTGTTAACACACGTGTGTACGAGTGCTTGTTAGTGTGTGTAGGATTATTGTCTATGTGTGTATTAAGTTTGTGAAAGTATGTGAGAGTGTGAAAAGGGGGAGAGGTAGATAGTGAGAAATAGGGTAGTAAGAATATTGAAATAAATAAAGAATGAGACTGAGTGAGGGAATGAACAAATTAGTATGTGGATGAATTGTGTGAATGAGTGAGAGAATGAATAAATAAATGTGCAGATGAATTGTGTGAATGAGTGAGAGTATGATTTAATGTGTGGATGAATTATCTGAATGAGGGAGAGTGAATTAATGTGTAGATGAATTGACTGAATGAGGGAGAGTATGAATTAATGTGTGGATGAATTGTCTGAATGAGGGAGAGAATTAATTAATTTCTGAGAATGCATTAATGAATATGTTATAAAGATTTGTGTGAATGAGTTAGAGAATAAATGATTGTGTGAATGAATTATGTGAATGAAAGTGTGAATTAGTGAGTGACTGTAAAAGTGTTTGTATGTATCATAGATGTATACTTGATTTGTGGAAAGGCAAAGATGGCACAAGCAGGGTGTTTGAGCCTTGGGGACCAGGATGACACAGGCAGGGTGTTTATGGGACAAAGATGGCATGGGAAGTACCCTTTGGGGACAAAGTTGACTCATGCTGGGCTGTTTGGGGACAAAGATGGTAAGTCCTATGTGTGTTATCTGGGTGTTGGTCAGGTTCTATGTGTGCAGTTTGGACGCCAGTACTTGCTTTGGGTTGTACAACCTGTGATCTATGCCTGTAATTTAGGAGGTTTTATCTATACCTTTAATGCTGAATTACATATAATGTGAATTATATTTGATCTATACCTGCAAAGCTGGGTTTTTGTGTTATTCTGTTGATCCATATCTGCCATGCTATGTTTCCATACATTATGTACACCTGCAAATACAAGGTTTATATCACTTATTCAGTTGATCAATACCTGCAATGCTGTTTCCATGTGTTTATTTGAGCTATACCCCCAGTGCTGAGTTTACATGTGATTTTCAGTTGATCTATACCTGCAATGCAGGGCTTGTGTGTTCTGTTGATCTATACCTGCAATGCTATGTTTCCATACATTATTATTGTATACCTGCAAATACAGGATTTGTATGTTTGATTATATGCCTTCAGTGCTGAGTTCACTTGTGAATTTCAATTGATCTATACATGCAAAGCTGGGTTTGTGTGTTAATGTGTTGATCTATACCTGCTATGCTATGTTTCCATACATTATTTATGTATACCTGCACATATAAGGTTTGTATGTCTTATTCAGTTGATCTATACATGCAAGTGCTGTTTATGTGTTGTTTATTTGATCTATACCTATTGTTTGGTGTGGGAGCGGAGGGAGTGATTGCATGCTAGAAAGCGTGGAGCGGGGCCCGAGGAAATGCTTGCCTAGGGGCCAATTTTTTTCAATTTAAAATGTATTGGCAGCAGGGTCTAATATTTATATATATTGACAGTGGGGGCTAATATTAATATATATCGGCAGCAGGGTCTACTATTTCTATATATATTGGCAGCAGGGGCGAATATTAATATATATCGGCAGCAGGGGCTAATATATATATCTATATCGGCAGCAGGGGCTAATATTAAAGAAACTGCGAGTTCAGCTGTTATTATGAAATCATATTTCAATCATAGTCTTTACTTCAAAGAGATAAGTACATATTATGTAGTTAAAACTGGCACGCAAGGGTGACCACATTTTATTTCTGCCATTCAGGGACACACTATGAAGCACATGAGATCACACACACAGGTGTGTATATATACCTGTGTGTGTGGAACCCTGATGGTGGGAATGGGGATGTTTAAATGCGTTTGGTATATTTTATAGCCACTTACCATTTTGTGAAGCTCAACAACCTTTTGCTGCACAACACAGGTATATTTCTTGATCTTACCAATTGTGATGAATGACTAAGGGAATTTGGCCTATTTGTTCCCTAACATTTATACCCCTGTGAAACAGGAAGCCATGGTTAAACAATTTCCTATTCCTAGTCACCCAGGTGTACTAAAAATGTAAAATATCAATGGGAATATACTACAAATATATTTTTATCATATGATTTCATAGGGGTGCCAATAATTGTGCCGCACCTATTTTTACAATTTCTTTTATAAGTTGTTTGATATCCATGACAGCAGAGTATTTTTGAAGAAAATGTTATTGTTATTAAACAATAAAGACAATCTTTCATAGCATATTCTGTGCTCATATTTACCAAGAGTGCCAATATTAGTGGTAGGCACTGTAGCTAGCGGTAATCTGATACCTGTTTTACTTTGGTATAATGCATATAGCATATTAATGAGGTCAGTAAAGTTTTGTTTAATTGTAAAATTAATAACATTAAACAGTATTGGTGGTTTATATTTAAGGAAATGTACATTACATCCTCTTGTATCAGTAGAGGTTTTAAAATCCTCTACACTGTTTTTTTTCCATACCTTTTTGGCATTTGTTCGGTCTACTGCAAAACCACAATCCCTGACAACAGATATTGAGTACTTGGTACACCTAATCTAATCTTCCCGCGTTCCTGTGAATTTATCCAATATGAGCTCACTGGTTTCACTGTCATGGACTTGTGGTTTTCACGGAACATAAATGATATTTTTCCTTCATGGACAGACACACTGACTTGCCTTGTCCACAGAAAGAAGATATAAATGCTGCTTCAGCGTTTTGTGGCCTTTCATATATTTATATATATCGTAGCATACCCTTCAAGTATAATGTATGATCCATCAACCAACACAAGGCGAAGTACACTTTAACTAATCTAGTAGGAGGGGGCCTTGAACTGTTGGAATAATAGGATACATAATGACATTGAGTAATGTGGATTGTGTCCTTACAAATACCATTTTTTGTGTTTGTGATGCAAGGTGGAAAACATGATTTCCTTGCGTGTCTGCATGTATTGTCTACTAATGATATTTCAAGGCATCGGACAAAGCATATTTCCTTTGAGTGGTTTCATCAAATAATAAAACTACTTGACATGAAGGTAATTGACATCAGATGTGGAGTTATGGAATTGTAAACTTATGCTGTATTTTTACTATTTGTTTCAGCATAAGCCAAACATTTAGATGTGTTTTCATATCTATGAGCCTGATGCAAAGTATGTTTCTCTGACATAAAACAAATAAAAGAAAAATTACAAAGCTTAAAAATTGATAACTAATGTGAATGTCTCTCGTTCTTCTTTAACCTGTTCACGGTCATAACAAAGTTATAGTAATGACCTTTGAGAAATTGACGTCATCTGCTTTTTACAATTTTGCCTTCATTTAACATGCTGCTTCTTTTTCATAAGTTCAAGTCAACCTTTTTAGTGACAGAGGGGACATAGCTTAATGATGAATGTGTGATCTCATCAAAATGTCCAAGCTCATTACAAGGACATGCCAGGGGAGCACAGGCAGCACAGACAACACAAAGCGAAATACCAGCTTTGACTGTATGGGAAAAGGACGTTCTGGATCAAGGGGGCCATCAAATGAACCACCTGGCAATCTGGCGATGCTGGTTATTGGTAAAGAAGAAGGCATTCATGGGTACACAGTCGTGGGCAAAATTAGCGATAGCTTCAGGGGGAGCAGTTCAGTGACTTGATAAAGACAGCTGAAGGGTGGAATATATTACTTGTCTTTTTATGGTTAGTTAACCATTTAATGGCTTAGGATAACAGGGCTTAGAGTACATAGAAGCTTCAGGTGTTACATAAGCTTGTTTTACATTTAAAAAAATCATGAGCAACAAAAGTTTAACACACGTACATGATTTTTGTTTTGCTGATTTATTTCATTCTTTGAGATGGTGACAAAATATTATATTTCAGCACTGATTTCAGCACAAGTCACAGGCATATCACTTTTGTGGGGTTTGCAAACATTTAATTCCTGGCATCAATATTTGCAAAATGCTTAGTTTTACAGTATGTTCATAGTAAATTCATAAGTTAGTTTATTAAAACCAGCCTTAATGGGGATGGATAATCATGCAGATCTTTAGAAAAGGAAAGTAATATAGTTTTCCCCATGGTATACTTAAAGGGTAGGTTTTTAATAAATATGTATTGATTAGTTATGTTTAAACTTCATTTTTTTAGTCTGTAGAAGTTTAAAATGTAGGATTTTGGAAAAGTGACAGATCTGTTACAAGAGCTTAACAATAGCCTTCATGCACATTGATGCAATCAGGACTGTAAAAGGAAGAGTCCACTGGATGGACTTGGGTCTTCAAAGGTGGACTAGGCATTAAATCTAGGCTTGGTATGTAAGACCAACAGTTGAAATATGATGTACTAATGGCTACATGCTGTAGAAATGCAGGCACACAGTATGCTCTTAAACTTTTGGCAAGGGATATGCTAGACAAGCAGCCATAACAGCATGTGGGAGCCACTATTGGTCACCAACCCACTGGGCACTTCCAAGCCAGTTCAGGCCTGCATTGTAGCTGGATATAAAATGAGATTCTATACATAAAAACGTAAATGCCGCCCAGAAGGATGGTAGTTTTATTTTAAGCTTGTCTTGCAAAGTGATGTTGGAAATTTTCAAATAAAGAATGGAAGGAGGGGGTCAAATTACAGTAAAATAGCTTCCAAGTTTAAGTTAAGTTAAGTAGATTCCATGTTTGTCTTCACCTTCTCCACATGGCTAAATTGAATATGTGTCATATGGAGGTATTTGTATGGATATAGGTTCAAACAAACCTGCGAGGTACAGCTAACAACAACATAACAGTAGGTTTAGTGGGGTTTATTACAATTTCAGGCTATAAAATGTAACATTTACAGCTGCTTCTTGTTAAATAAACAGGTTTAAATTGTCTGAGAGGTGGCCAACGTTATCAAATGCCTGAATGGTAGCACATGATTACACACACACAGGCAGATCTGTTCATCCTGATTCTAATTATTTTTGACTAATTTAGTGTTAACCTAAAGACAATCGCTTTTACAGTTGTGTATTATTTTCATTGCTGCAAAATTTGTTAGCAATTTGTAAATTGAGAGGAATGTTAGCCACACCATTAATATATTTGTCTTTGTAACACTGACTATGGACGGCTGTATAGCACTTACAGAGTGCTATAAATGTAAACAGCTAAGATTGTTTTAAAATGTATGCTCCAAAGACCTTACGATCACATGGTTTGGGAATAAAACCTAAGTGCCCTGATTTTGACAAATGGCAGGAAAGAACAGCCATGGAATTAAGAATGAATGGAATGGTGATTAAATATACGTAGCCAGTTATTAGTTTGAGGGCATGAGGCTTTACAGTATAGCTTCCTTGGTAGGCTTCAATAAAAGTCTGTATTAGTGCGTAATAGGATTGGTACTGCTGACAGCAATGTGATTCATCACGAAGCCCCTAAAACAGTAGCGTGGCAGCTGCAAGATTGTGATCTCCCCAACCAACCCTGCTTCATGAGCACTGGTCTGGGTTGGAGGTGTGTGTGGGCAGTCATGTGTGTGGGCAGTCATGTGTAAGGGCAGTGTATGTATATATGAGTTCATGGGTAGGTGTGTGTGAGGGCTGTGTATGTGTATATGTGTGTTTATGGGTAGGTGTGTGTAAATGCAGGGTATATGAGCAGTGTCAATAAAATAACCTCTGTGAAGAGGGGCCACAATTTCCAATTGACAAAGTGGACATGTCCCCTAAACCCTTTAAGCAGAAAAACTGCTAGAAAAGTGGATGACATATTTGGAGTCTGCCATCACAAATGGTCACCACTGTACTATCCAAGTGATAATTCAGCTATGTTGCTAAACCCGGAATGTAATCCTTATAAAAACACGTCATGAAGCTTATACGATTTATATTAAATTATTTATAAAAATTAGCATGTAATGCATGCTCTATCAATGGTTCCACTTAGGACAAAATATATCCTTTGTTGTGGAACAGACAAAAAACCTTGTAAAAACTGCTTTCCTTTTCCACTTAGGTCAGGCTGTTTTTTCTATAAACCAGGCATTTCTGTAAATGTCATATTATGCAGCTGCATTTGTAAATCTGTGTATCTTTCTTTACAACTGGACCCATCTGGGCAGGAGCTGTTGATGCCCCATCCAATAAAAACAAGAGTGTTGAGATCATGGAAAGATATCGAAAGGTCAGAAATTGATTCAATAAAGTACAGTTAAGTGTTGTTGATCCAAGGCAGGGTGAACTGTAGAAAGTTCTCAGAATTATATTACAATTTTACAGGCATTTGAATAATGGAGACACATTTTGGTTTTGTTTATTGATAAAATAAGTATATTTCTGTGCCAATAAATTACATATCTTGGAAACAAGCAGGAAGTGGAAGTTCTTTACACTTTTATAGTATGAAAGCTTAAATGCTCAATATCGTGGGGTACATAGAAATCACCAAAATGCAAAACGGGGATACTGTTATATGAATTGATATTATTTTATTTAAGAAATGTCCTCATATTTCAAATCATCTTCATAACTAAGGAAGAAACAAATAGGAATTACAGATAAAACTACAATATAAGGTTAAGAAGGCAAAACAATTATTAGACATAGACAGAGGTGCAAAATGGGACATATATTTGTGCCAACACACCTTAACACAGATCATAAGTGCTCACTGATTCCAGCTGGGCCCATTGAGCAGAGGCACATAGGTTCATCGGCTTTATCACACACCACAAACCTCTCTCACTGCCTAAGATCTTGCTACCCACTTCAAAGACAAAGACACTTCAAACTACTGGACAAGACGTCTCTTCTTTGCTACCCCTTCCTACACCACCCACCATAACTCCCCCTGTTCATCCTATACTAACTGCCTTTTCCACTACAACTGAAGAAGATCTCACCACTCTTCTGTCTTCCTCTCGCCCAACAACCTGTCCCCTTGACCCCATCCTGTCACATCTTACAAAGTCTCTATACTTATCCCTTGGGGGTGTCCTGTATTACCAACTGCTTTTCTGCTTTATTCATGGATGTCACAATGCTACCTGGAACTTTATCTTTCTAAAACTGAGATCATTACCTTTCCTCTTTCCATCTCCACCTCAGTACCTGAATTGTGTATCACCATTAAAACACAACTCTCTCGCCTACTGACCAGGCCCGAAGCCTTGGGCTCATCCCTGACTCAAAACTCTCCTTCATCCCTCATATTCAGTCCTTTGCCACATCTTGCCGCTTGCACCTGAAAAATATCTCTCATGCCCAGTGATAAGTGAACAAACCCTGGTTTGTTCACTTATCATTTCCTGTCTTGATAACTTCAACACTCTTCTGGTTGGCATTCAACCGTCTCGACTCTCTCTTCTGAAGTCTGTCCTAAATGCTGCTGCTAGGCTTATCTTCCTTACACACCACTCTTCTTCTGCTTCTCCTCTCTGTGAAATCCTCCACTGGCTCCCCATTAACTTTAGAATTCAATTTAAAATCCTTATACTAACATAAAAGGCCCTCTATAACAATGTCCTCCATACATTTCTGCCCTCATAAACAACGTTCCTCTCATGGGCTTCAGATTTCCTTCACTTGTGCTGCTCCATACCTCAGCTTTCACCCCCCCTCCCAACATTCAATACAAATCTCAAAACCCACTTTTTCAGAGAAGCATAACATCTCAGTTGGTAGAACTTTCCTTTTACTGATACTATCACCACACTACTTCTCACCTTTCTCTGTTCCTTATGTTTGTAACCCCATTCCCTCAAGATTGTAAGCTTGCAAGCAGGGCTCTCTACACCTAATGTATCGGTTTGTCTTAGTCTGTCAATTCTATTCTTGTCATACCCCTTGAATATATATGTGTTGTTAGAAGCGCTACATATATAAATAAAAGATAATAATAATAATAAAAGGGCAACTTCCTCTCTTTTGCGGTAGACTGCTGCTCCTCTGGACATGCTGTCCTGTGTCTGGGCATTGCTCCACATAGGGCTATGTTAGCTCTTTTCAAAGATTTTGCAACTTGTTTAGAGATTGAGTGAACATGGGGACACTTTCCCAAACAAGAACTCTCACTATATATATATATTATTTACAAAAAGTATTAACAATACACTTCAATGATCTGTTCAGGTATTGCCACCGGTTTGGGACTAATGTCTATGATATTGATGGGAGAGAAAAAAAAACATACAAAATACTAAACCTTGGAATCCCACACATAATGCAGACCTACAAGGATTGTTACCTCTCTTCTTCAACGTGACCAATCTTAACATTTACATATCTTTATGTGAAATACTAGTTCCGATCTCATATTTAAAAGCATTCAAGACCACTTTATAACAGGATTTATCAAGAAAAATGTGTTTCTTTATAGCTACATTCAAACAAAACTCTTTACTGTTTATAATACAAATTTGCACAACTTGTTAACAAATAGCTCTCAAAAATACTCCGATGTACGTGATGATCACGATATATTTTCTTTCGTTTCATTACGTGTCACAGTGATGCACATTACAGATATACTGTAACTATTGGTTTACCACAATATCCTGATTTTCTGTAAGAAAAATTATGAAATTGAATAAACTCCAATTTTAAGTAAACATTGGCTTTGGTTTTGTAATACTTGTGAATCATCTCCTGTGCTATAACTTAATCTATAGATTTCTGAATCAGCAGATAGCTCCAATTTATCAAATATTAGGCAAATTGTATCATTGGTGTGTGGCAATTTCACCCATAGATGGTGTTTGTAAACCAACTTTACCCCAACAATGTGAAATGCAGAATAAAGTATACATTTTATGCTTATAATATGTTAATCCGCAAATATTTTATTTCACTGAGAAAAAGAGAATTGCATTTATTCTTCTAGTAACTAAAACTACATAAAACATATTCCTGGAGTAGCTCATTTTTTCAAGACAAATTTTCTCTCTAACAACTCTCTATTCATTGTGCTCTGCTCTCTAATAAAGATCAATCTAAAAAAGTAAAAACAATGGAATTAAAAAAGAGAAAAAAAACATTTTAAAAATGTAAAAACAATATATATGTAAAAAAAAGTAAATAAAATGGCAACATATCTAGCCCTATAAGAATTTTCAAAAATCCGTTTCCCACCCCCTACTACTTATTGTATATTGCCAGTTAATGTTATTATTACTCTCACTCTCTCCTACTGTAACAGTACTACTGAATCTCCTGGGATTCTATAAAGTATAATACAATGCAATCCATCCCAGTCTCTAGCTTGTGACTAAACCTCTGTCTTTGGCTGAGCTCTTCAATATTAAATAGATACACAAGAGGAACATGTGTGAGGATTTTTCTAGTGCTTAAGTGCATACATTCACTTGTCTGGGTTTCTAAGTCCATTCAATAAACCGTTGATGCCAAGTTATTTGTAAAACAAAATATTGGAATGACTGTAACTCTAGTAGGACTGTATAGTTTTCAATACCAAACCACAAAAGTATATTTTTCTGAAATTGTGGACAACCCAGGCTATTTCACAAGCATCATTCTACCACTTGTTTTGTAGGAGAGCCACAATGCTTCCTTACACACTAGACCAATCTTATGGTTCTTTTTGTCATAGCTGTGATGTCAGGCACACGGAAAAGGTCTTGAGAGAGGTCACATGATGTGAGGATGTTGGTAAGGATCTGTAAAGTGAGTGACAGTTGGAAGGAAGCCAGCATAGCAGAAACTGGGGGTTTCTAAACTGTTAATAAAGGGTGGAAGAGGGATTTCCAGAATTACTTCTGCAAGTTTATAACACCATGCTTTCATGATCTTACCATGTGTGATCCAAAGCAGGGGGCCATCAGTAAGCGATCAGTCAGGGATCCTTCCGGAAGTATTAGTAGTGATGACTGTCTAAAAAAGGGAATGTCCTTCTCAGCTACATGGGGATAGGAGAGTTTGTACTGTTGATGAGAAATAGTGCTGGGTATATACAGTATATTTTGTTTTGGGTTTGAATATACATCAGCAAGTTGGCTATTGTAAAAGAAAATAATATATAACGTAAATACTGTACAAATTAATTAACATGGAACATTATTGGTTCTTGCTATCGGTAATCATTGTTCGAACACTTCCCAGACTCTAATCACTTATTCATAACAGTCACTCCTTCAATTAATCTTTGATAAGGGAACATTATCTGCTGTGAATAAGAAAAAAAAATACTTATTCACAACAGAGAATGTTTAATTATTGTATAATTAATAGGGGTGACCATGCTGACCTTGAGTATACAAACAGTTAAGTTCCGCATCTGCTTACTTTATTGAATTCAATTTATTTTGATCTTTCACAGTACACTTTGCAGTAAATGCCCATGGGAAGAGTATTGGATTTTGGAACAGAAACAAGACTGTGTTAACTACTCTGGAACTAAATTTGGTCTACTCCCTTTGAGCACTTTAGTTGAGGTCAATCTGACAGCTCTGTGTGATATCCTTTAAGGACTCCTTGGCTAATTACTTCTACGGCCATGAGACCAAAAATACATGAACCCCCACACTTTTAAACTAGATATCATATTGCAGTCCCAGGATTATTATGTGTACATCATACTGTTGTTGATAAACTTACAGAAACTCTCCAAGCTGGAAAGTATATTTTTTACAATTATACTTTTTTTTAAATATATAAAAGTTAGAAAGTATTCATTAGGTATTTGTGTTTATATTTTTTAGAGCTTGTTCTCCCTTTTACATTTTATTAATTATCACCGAATACTAATTAGAAACATTATAAACTGCAAGTGAAGTTCTTCAAATTATTTTATTGTCGAGACAGAATGAAGGATATATATATATATATATATATATATATATATAGATATAGATATAGATATATATATGTAACCAAAGAAAAATGGGCACTCACGGGTGCATTTAACACCAATTTATTTAAATCAGCACGGCCAACATTTTGGACCACCTCCGGTCCTTTCTCAAGACAGATATACATATATTTATATACAGTATATTTATATACATTACTGTTGACACATTTGGGGTCACTGTTTTCACGAAAAACAAGGAGATTTTCTAGCTGTGCAACATAATTGCAAAAAGGGTTTTCCAATGATCAGGTAGCCTTTTAAACTTAAACTGCGATTATCAAAGACAAGGTGCCATTGGAACACAGCTCGGATGTTTGCTGATACAGGGCTTCTTTATGCCTATGAAGATATCCCATTACCTACCAGCCATTTTCAGCTACAATAGTCATTTACAACATGACTGTTTCATCGTCAATTTGTTGGCCCGGGTTTAGTGAACTCACCATCCAACGGGAGTAAACACACATAGACACCAGACTTATGGGGGGAAAATGGCCACAGTTTAATATGTATGGGGAGCAAATAAATAAATAATTGCCCATATAACATGCCAACATATTATAATTGTGAATTTTAAAATGGATGCATATATATATATATATATATATATATATATATATATATATATATACTTTATATATAATGTGACCACCCAGAACCAGTGTACATGTGCAGCTATTGTATTCCTAAAGGCATAGCTGGATTGCGGCTTCTGCCTTTGAACTTTTGAGATCATTAGCACATTAGCACAATCTTAAATAACCAGATTAACAGCAGGGATGATATTAGCCAGGAGCTGGGTAGGAAATGTCTCCCAAGGAATGGCTAAATCCTTTGAATTCTTTGAATATATAAATCAAATAGCGCTATAACTCATAGTTTGACCTGCTCATTTGTTGCATGTGTTTTTAATGTTGCCTCTTGTCTGATTTCAGTGGGGCTGCTTAATTAATTTGTTGTAATGAGCTGTAAATCTGTCGTGCAGCAGATAATATATGATGCTCTTCACATCCAAACCAACTCATCAGCTTCCCATAATAGCCAACTTATTTGGATTCTATCTATGTGCATAGCTCAGCAAGCAACATAAAATACGACAGTGTGGACATGTGTAGGACTATGGCATGCATTGTTTTTCATTCCTCACCCATGGTTAAATTGGCGGGATGAGGACTATCCAAGCACCCTTTGAAAACTGTCTACCCACTTAGCACACAATGGGTACAAAACCTGGAGAGAAAAAGTTTCTTATCTTCTCAAGGTCCATCCAACAATGATCCTCATGTTTGGCCTTTGGAAAGGGGCCTTCTGAAATAATAACATTAAAAAGAAGCTTGATATGAAATAGAATTTAAAAAATATATGCAAAAAAAAATCCATTCCATGCCTGATAGCAGATGCTTGTAAATTTGGTTTCTTAGTAAAAAAAAACCTATTTCTATATTACATACCAAAAGCACCCATGTAAGTGTTTTAGGCGCCATTTAAAAATATTCATTATCACATTATTGTGGTGGTTCCAACATGCCCATGACACATTTTTATATAAAAAGGATTCCTGCTTTCGTGCATTTGGCTTTCATTAAAAGTTTCACCAAAAGTCATAGGATCATTCTTGGAGCACACACAATTAAAATGCCAATTGCACAATAACAGTAATATCTCTGGTAATAATGTGCCACTGTTAATTTTTATTTAAAAACATGTTGATTTAATTTTGCAGTGAAACAATGGTCTGGGAACAGTGATCTCTCTAAAGGTTAACTATTTCTTTACACAACATTTTTAAAAATTGCAACATTTTGATGTGCATTTGAATAATAAACATACACTATACCATCCAGCTTCTTTTTTCGTTTGCTACAGATGAAATTTGACAACCAAAGTTATTATTATTATTATTTATTGTTATATATGGCACCATCTGAGCCCGCAGTGCTGCACAAAGGGTAGACACAACATAACAATTAGCATATAACATAACAACATGACAAACAAACAGGTGAGGAAAAGCTTTTCTCCACTTCTCTTTCTCCATGAATCTATCTTTATTATTCTTCCTTCTCTGTAGACGTCTCCAAAAAAAGTGTAGCCATGGGGTCAACCTCTCCCCATTCTGCCAATCGGACAAAGAAAGAAGAATAAGAAGATGCAAATGAAGAAGTAGAGGCAAGGAGACAGGGACACGGAAGCAGTTTAAAGTAGAAAGGAAGACATTCGTATAGAGAGTGAAAGAGTATGAGAATGTGGGAGAACATGAATGTGCGTGAGTGAAAAAGACAATGAAAATTAAAATTTCTGAGCTCTTTGCTTTCTTTTCATTGGTTTTGTTGTGTGTCCCTTCTTGTATTCGGAGATTCGTACAAATTGACAAAATTGGAGAATTGGATAAAGCAGAAATTGGATTTACCAACTCTAATAGAATGCATGCACTAATTTGGATGCAGAAAACTCCATTGAAAACCAAGCAAAATAAACTATAATATACATTTGACGTAAAAAAAAATAAGCATATGGAGTGTTCCTTTCCATATTAAAAAAGTTAGTGGAACACTTTTGAAGGCAATCATTTGTGAATGATTTTATATGGTTGTTCCCGAACATAATTACAACTGTTAACACCAATTTAGTTCCATTTCCTTATACATTCCTATTGTGTCATTCTAAGCTGGCTCTGAGTGCATTCTGTGTGGTTTAGGGCTGGTTATTTTATTAACCTGTCATGTTTTAGTCTGGTACCATTAGACCAGATAATCCTAATTATATGCTATTCCAATATCCACGTACATTCCATCATGGTCTTGTCTCGGTATTGTGCTTTGCTGTATCCGGCCTTATCCTGCTCTTGTCTAGTTTCTGTATAGTATCTAATGTTGACCATTTTTTCCTGTCATTTCCTTGTACGATCTGATTTCCTGGTTCCTGACCTGTAGTCATTTTCCTCTGCTCTGCATGTTCTCTATTTTCTCCGACTATATGCTCGCACTTGACACTGCTTAATTCCTGCCCTGACCCTTGACCTCACTGATGTGTTGTTTGCAGCTTCCTGTACTGCTCAGTCTGCTTGATTTTGCAAACCCCTATTGCTTTGCAAACTTTAAAGGCTCTCTCTTTATCTATGACATTATATCCACGAGTTCTTTAGAAACTGATAATTTGATGGTAAATAAGAACTGTTCATACCATCTAGTCTGCTTCTCTTTCCAACTTATAAGACTCAGATCTTAATCAGTCCTTGGTTTTGTTTTAGATTCAGGATTGACCTATGCTTATCACACGCATGTTGAAATTCCTATAATGTGTTAACGTCTACTACTTAATCTGGAAGCTGTTCCACTTATCTACCACCCTCCCAGTAAAGTAAAACCTCTTTACATTAGATCTCTAGATTGTTATGTTATATACATCTTGTTACGTCCTGTCTACCCATTTTTTGTATATATATATATATATATATATATATATATATATAACAATAAATAATAATAATCTAATCTATATTATACCTACTTTTAGACTATGCCCTTTTGTTCTCACACTTCTCCTTTTACTGGCGGTGTATGCATATAAAACCCTGTATTTAAACACATATTGATTCATTATTGATCTTACAAAAATACTAAGTACGTGTCTAAAAATAATTTTGTATCAAAAGCTTTAATTTATTTCAGGAAAAGACTGTATAAGTGTAATAAAAATAAATCCCAGAAAGGGTAAGGAGTCTAGCCTTACATATGTATATTTTGAAACATCACATAGCACGGTAATCATGGGGATCCAGGAATGCATTTAACAAAAAACTAGTCAAATTATGTTTATTTACTCTGGAAAAGAGTTTGATGGCATATATATTTTTCATGGAGTCATCTCCATGAACTTTCAGGTTAATTCTTCATCCAGCAGGCAAAGCAACACATAATTAAAATGTAGTGGGAAGTGTCACATTTAACAGAAGAAATAATTTGTTACAGTATGGACAGTCATACTACGGAAGATACAATATTATGGATTTTGCTACCTTCTGAATCGTTTAATTTAGCTGTTTAGCTAATTCATCCAGAAGAGCATTTGTGAGGTCAGGCACTGATGTTGGATGAGAAGGCCTGGCTCTTAATCTCCATTCCAGTTCATCTCAAAGGTATTCTATGGGGTTGAGGTGAGTGGTCTGTGAAGTTCTTCCACACCAAACTCACCCAACCATGCCTTTATGGACCTTGCTTTGGGCACTGGGCACAGTCATGCTGGAATAGAAAAGAGCCTCCTTTAATCTGTTCCCACAAAGTTGGAAGCACAGCATTGTCCAAAATGCTTTTGGGAAATAAGATGTTATTGTTTCAAGTTCGGAGGAAACAATTAATGATGGAATTCATTCTCGATTTTATGCTGTTTGTTGGTGATAAAAATCATTATTGTTCTTGCTTCATGATTGGTAATTTAATATCACAGCAATGTACTTTGTTATGGATGCAATAGATGCTAACAATACCTAGACAAATACCGTATTTGCTCGATTATAAGACGACCCTGATTATAAGACGACCCCCCAAAATCTGAATATTAACTTAGGAAAAAAAGAAAAAGCCTGAATATAAGACGACCCCAAAGGAAAAAAGTTTTACCAGTAAATGTTAATTCATGTAAACTATTTTTTTTAATAAAAGCTATGATTGAGAAAAATATATTTTTTTTGTTTTTATTTCTTGTATTTTCCAACCTGTCCCCCAGTTACGCACATCTGCCCCCAGGCTTGCCACTCCAATATGGCACTGTGGCCCATGATATGCCTTTTAACCCTCTATATGCCACTGTGCCCCATGGTATGCCTTTTGACCCCCTATGTGCCACTCTGCCTCCAGAAATGCCTTATACCCCTATATCCCATTCTGGCATTTAGGGGGTTAAAATGCATATTATGGGGCAGAGTGGCATATAGGGAGGTATAAGTCATTTCAGGAGGCAGAGTGACATTATGGGAGTTAAAAGGCATTGTATAGAGCACTCTGCCTCCAGAAATGCCTTATACCCCTATATGCCACTCTGCCATTTAGGGGGTTAAAAGGCATATTATGGGGCAGAGTGGCATATAGGGAGGTATAAGGCATTTCAGGAGGCAGAGTGCGCTATTAAATCCCCCCTTAACGCCACTCCAGAAATGCCCTATGCCCCCATTTAACACACACACACACCCTATACCCCCATTTAACTAACTAACACACACACACACACACACACACACACTCTCTCTCTCTCTCTCTCTCTCCCCCCCTCTCTCACCCCCCTTCCCCCGCTCTCCCCCCTCTCTTACCGGTGCTTCCAGCCGGGGCAGCGGGTTGACGTCGCCTTCTGCTGCAGCCGGAAGGATGTGTGGCTAGCAGCGGGGGTTTGTATGCGTCCGTCGCGTATACTTTCCCCGGCTGTCAGAGATCAAAGTTCCCCGCACCGGTGCCGCACCGGTGCGGGGAACTCTAATCTCTGACAGTCGGGGAAGGTCTATGCGACGGACGCAGACAACCCCCGCTGCTAGCCACACCTCCTTCCGGCTGCAGCGGACGTTGTCTACGCGGATCGCGTAGACGTCAACCCGCTGCCCCGGCAACGCAGTAGGAAGCAAGGAAGCACCGGTAAGTGTGTGTATGATGGGGGGGGTGAGACAGGAGGATCCAGGTCCCCTGCAGCGGTGCGGGGGATCTGGATCTTAGTCTCCTAATCAGACCTCTATTTGAGGTCTGATTAGAAGACGACCCCGATTAGAAGACGAGGGGTATTTTTCAGAGCATTTGCTCTGAAAAAAACCTCGTCTTATAATCGAGCAAATACGGTACTTTGATCTTGATCATTTATTAATGACATAAAAGTAGTGAAATCAACAATATCAGGCTTCAATACTGAGCTTTTTAAACCTATGAAGACATTTGTGTGGGCAAATAGACCCAGAAAACTGACCTTCCCCTTAGTTCACTATAAAATCTTGCGTGTAATACGTACCTCTGTATAGTACACAGGCACAAATTTATCCTATATTTTATGTAAAAAAAATAAGTACATGTGTATAATAAGCACTGATAACCCCAGTTTCACAGGTAGCCTAACCTACACACATTTGCATATACTCACACTCACATATCCTGACACTTACATTTGTACACACTTACATATACAGACTCACTCCATGCATCACACAAACATTTAGGACCCCCTCCCAACTTACCTAACTTTGTAGGCTTCCATTGTGGTCCAGCAGCTGGTAACAGGTCTGGTCTCCTGCTCTCTCATGGGCCTCACACGCTGCCTGCGTCTGAGCAGGGAAAATAAGTCATATCCTGGCGCTTAGACTCAATCACCATGCTGGGACTTAGAGAACGACGATAGAGATGGCTTTGCTGCCAGCCATGCTCACCACTATGGAAAAGACCATGGCTTAAAAGTAAGTGGTTTTTCCAGTTATAAGTACTCAGGTATAATTATTCCTGAGATTTTATGGTAGGTTCCAAATTGAAAGTCCAGATAGTAAATTGCCCGTACATAACACGTTCACATATCACAAGCAAATTATAGAGCTCTACAGGTTTTACCTTTAAATATTCTTTTTTATGTTTAATACAATCCTCCAAAGGAGGAGTCCTATGAAATGCACTCCTATATGAATATCAGATTCCAATGTATAAAAAAATAATTTCTATACATACTTTTCATAAAAATTCTCAAATGTGTGTAGTCCATTTTGTGGTTATGTGTCATAGTGAATTTCTAAGTGGTAGCCCCAAATTATTTTCCTTGTGGAGTGTTTAAAGTTATGTTAACAAATGAGAATGTATTCAGTGCAAAGGTTATATATAGTTCTAGTTTGCTAAAGGGGTTACCTAGTAACGTGATACAAGTTTTTATAGTTCAGGATGTTTTAGCAGCATTTTCAGTGTTTGTTGTAAAAGGGAAGATTTAGTAATTTATGTTAGATTTGTGTTTGCTTTTACAAGAACACCATTTCTCTTCCACAGATGCACAGTTAGAAGCAATTGCTTGCACACAGCTACGCTTTCTTCAAACATTTTCCTTAAGTGCTACAAGGCTAAAGCACCGAAATGCTTTTACACTTCTTAGATATCTAAATATATTTAGTTCAAATCACCAAATAAAAAAATAAGTAAATTATAGGTTAGATGGCTATTGAAATGTTCGTTTTTCCTCTTACAATCGCAACTACTTATGATAGCAAACTAGGTTCTGCGAATCAACTGCAAATGCAGTGGCATTCTGCCTGCCTGTCTTCGCATTCACTTAAACCGATCCCTTTTAAAACATTTCTGTAGCATAGTGAGGCAGCTGAGCTGGTTGGCATCACTTTCCCTTTCCTCCAGAGGAATAAAAATGTTTATATTTATAGATGAGACTTTTATAATACATGGAAAGCTTAATCTCCAAATAAACATACATTTCCCCTTGACAAATTGAAGGGTGGATGATTAATTTATTTCTATGAATTAATATATAAATTGTGATTTTACTATGCACAAATTAAGCAAAACCTTTTGGTAATCCATACATATCCAAACATATTCCCATGGATCTACAGTTTTACAATTGATGTAGAATAGGATGTCCCATGGGTTTCCTCCTTGGGGTAAGACTCTTGGTCAAGGAAAAACTTAAATAATATGCTCTTTAATGATACATGGGTTATGTCTTCATATTCTGGTACTCAGGGTCAGGTTGGTCACAGAACTTCAGAAGTTTTGATAGAGAATAAAATATATTTTTTCCTGGATAAAGTTGGAAAAGTTTGCCTTTGGTGCACCAGCCCACCTGTGTAAGCATAATATTGTTGTTTGCTCTTTACCAATATACTATAAATCTCCTTTAGTTTAACTAATAAATACTAACATATTAAACTGGTTCATCAGAATTCCTCTAGGGGTGATATCAAATTACTGTTGGCCCCTCTATGAAAAGCACTTGTTTCCCTCTGCATGTCTCCTCATCAAGCCACGTTCTTGGTTCCTGTTTTGCATCATACTATATTAATAGAGATTGGAATTACATTATATTTATAAAATTTCTTAAATATTTATGGCTGGTGCTATTCTCCATAAATAGGATCTTTGTAATTATGAGCACCATAGTTAATCAAACATTCAATATGCAATTAGAAATCATTAGGATTAAGCGCATTGCATGTAGCTTTAGGAAATCTGAAATATCCTGTCAATCTAAGAAGAAAAATAAACCATATTGACCTGGAGTGATTTTAGAGAAAGTAAGAGAGCATTACACTATGGGGAGGAAGTAAAGTTTTGCACATCGCTCAACGTGTTCCCTTTTGATCAAGATTGATTATGCAGTTGAGCTCAATAAGAAAAATACATCAGTAGTAGCAGTATTTCAGTTTTTCCTATCTGGACAGTAAACTCTGACGTTGTGTCTTAAAGAATTGGATGTTGAAGACAGATTTTTGGCCAGCACAAAAAATAGAGAGCGCTATTTGTGTATATGTTTGCACAGTGTCTATAGAGAAGAATAACAGAGAAGGGCTTCTCGGTTTGAAATCCTATGATAATGTATCTGTAAACAGTCCTGCTTTAAATTCTACCTCTTAGCTGTACTACTCGAAACAATGTGTGTCTGTCCTGCTTCAATACACTGATGAAGGGTGTGTCAATAGGTCCCTCTTTTGTGAAACATCTTGTGTTTAAATAATCTGTCCAAAGTCAACAAACAATATGGAATGCTGGTCATTCAAAATGAAATATAATCTGTGCAAGGGGGAGGGCAGGAGCCATCTAAGTCTACAGGAAGCCTTTGTCAAGCCATAATTTACAAGACATTGACTAGAAATAACATTGAAATTGGTTTTAAGCAGCTGTAAAGTTGTAAAATATTGGAACAGCCTCAGAGTCAAGCAGCTTCTATTCTTTCTAAAGGAAGAAAGTAGGGGTGACTTGGGTCAAGCATACCACATAGGACTATTTATCTTTAAATTTCAGTCTGATAGCATCTGTTATGGCCACTCTTACGACCAAATGCATGTTTTGAATTAAGAGCTCTTCTGTGTTGTATTTCTTCTGTTTTTCTACATTTCCCCTGACCTGTCGATACTACTTTTTACCTTTCAAATAATCAACTAGGATACATAGCATTCTTCTCCACTTTTTTATATTCGCCTTATTATACAGAATCAGTACTGACAACAAACGATAATTTCCTGTTTGTGAAAAATCCTTTAGGTAGTGACTGTAGACTTTTAGATTTTGAAGTGGGCCAGATGTTTACACAGCTTTTCTCATTAAATCTGTAGTTTGTTTATCATGAATATCAGTTTCAGGTGAGACAATATGGGTACCGGTTATGGAAATTTCATGAATTTGTGTCGGAAAAACAAATATATATATAATGTCTGCAGGTCAACATAATGTTGTAAATCATAGCAGGTAATATTGTAAATCATAGCAGGTAAAAGCAGAAAAATAGTAAGACAAAAGCCACACCTGTAACACAGCCTGGTTGGTTCACAGCAGAAGGCTTATCCTTGGTTCATGTATGTTGTAAAACACAAAGCTGAGAAAAACACATGACTAAATCTTGGCTCGGTTTCAGAAAATGATCTGTGCACATTAATTTGACAAAGGCTAATTTTAAGCTACTGAAAAGTCTTGGCAACAAAGATCACACCTTCAGTGAGAAAAACACAAAGAAAGATTCCATTTTAAACAAACCTTGCAACAAATTCAGAAAGAAAGTTTTTAAGTCAGTTGGACCCATGGATTTATTTAAATATAAATAACGCAACAAATCTAGCAAAAAGGAAATCAGATTGGCTTAAAGCAGCCAATGAAGAACGAGATGGGGGAGCCGCCAATATGAAAACAGCCAATATAATGAATAGTATATTTTCATCCATGTATACTAAGCAATATACCTGAGAACTCTCCATGTTTCACCTGGAGTCTCTGGGCCTTATAGAGGGCTAGCCACACCCCTTATGAAGCTAACCATATATACGCAGATAACCGCATTCAATCGCTAAGCAACCCCTCCTCCCTAATGAGGGAGGTTTCCAGGTAGCCTGAAATGCTATAGAAGTACAAATGGTTGGCCAATGATAGACATCCACAAACCCATCCACAAGTCAAATGAGCTGATAACTTGGAAGTGATTGCTAGACCTCAATTTTTGGAAATAGAGATGGAGAAGGCGGGGAGACATGAAAGAGTGACAGAGAGTGCGGAAAACAAAATTTAAATGAAAACTCAGAGCCTTCAGCTTTGTTTCATTGGGACTCCCTCCTCATTTTCTGAAATTCATATAAATTAACAAAATTGGGAGATTAAGTTAAAACTTGAATCAGAATGCACAAGTCTACTTTTTAACCTCCTGAGGCCAAAGTGGCATTAACTTAAAAAGGTTTTTCATTCATTAATTAATTCATTCATTCATTCGTTCTATCAGCATAGATAGATAAGTCTTGAAAATACATTTTAACAATGTAGAATTTTACATTGGGGCTATTGATAGTAGTAAATAAAACAGTGAATTGTGCAGGTTGGCTCATCATAATATGAAATGTAGTTAGGCTGTGGAAATTATAAACTGACATGTAAACTCACATTTTAAAGGATAGGCTGCTGGGTCCCGGGAACTTATGTCTGCTAAACCAAATCCAGTTACACAATTGTCACCCATTTCAGAGTTATGTGAATGTATCCTTTGCAAACCTATCAAGTTTTAATTTAAAAGGTAGGCATAGATAACAAATATGTCTAGTGGCCAGTCGAGTTGAGGGCTTGACTAACCAGACTTGACTGAGACTACATGCTCTTGTATGTTAACATCTGCAACATTATGTTACAAAGTACCCCAAAGATAAAAAAAATTATGTTAAATCATATTCTGTAATTATGCTACAAAGAGAAAGATGGGCACTACACATTGTAGATTGTACAGTGTATCTACGCTTTAAATACAGATCATGGGAAATTAGCAATTAATTTACTCATTATTATTATTATTATTATCCTTTATTTATATAGCGCCAGCAGTTTACGCAGCGCTTAATACAATACATAAATTCAAGGGGTATGACAAGACAAGAATTGACAGACTAAGACAAACCGATACATTTGGTGGAGAGAGCCCTGCTTGCAACCTTACAATCTAGAGGGATTGTAAGGAAAGATATGCATTCATTTGAAATACTAGTAATATCCAAATTCCCCATGGACTCAAGTGTAGATAAATTAAAGTGATGTTTATTTAAAGTTAGTTGACTTAAAGTGTCACTAAGATAGCAGAAAGGGTCCATTAACTAAGTAATACTGATCTTACAATTTTACAACATGGGTGACCTTGCAGTTTTAACTTGAGAAGTAGGATGAATAAGCCATTTGTCTGTCACTGACTGCCTGCTACAGGTTAGCAATGTGTGGCCAAGTTGGTCTCAAACTGACCCTGATTTTTACTTGTTTTTATAGCAGGCTAAAGTTGAAATATGCACTTTAGATAAACATCATAAATAAATGTAATACATTTAAGAGGAAAATTACATTACAATAAGATTCTAATGGGTATTGAATTATATTTACTCTTTATAATTTGCTTGAAGCAAAACTGTGTTCTAAAAGTTTTGGGCTAGATTCAATGCCCATGATAAATCTAGCACTAGTACTCTTTGCATGATTTAAATTGGGGAAAAAAACAGATATATTGGCCCAGAGTCATTAATAGAGATAAAGTTTATCATTGTGTTTTATCTTGTTTTTTCATTGGGGGATTGCTATTCGGTTTCTTGGGATAATTTTATTTCTAACATTGGATATTTCTCATAATACAATGTGGGGGAAAGATTAATATCATTATAGAGGAAGTATTCTAAAACAGTGCTATACGCATTATACAATTTTAGTATTAGTAATTGTTAAGATTCAACAATGTTGGCCAAGGTACCTTACTCATTAACAGGTAGTGAATAATTGTGACCAATAAATAGAGGAACATGAGCCAGACCCTTTCCCAATTCTCCAAGCTCGTGCACATGATGCAAAAGTGTGATTCTAAAAACATGGAAGAACCAAAGCTGATTTTGCCTTCTGCTGGCAATCTCCCTGCCCTTACGAGATTAGTTGATCCCTACTAATTAAATAGGACATCAAAAAATTAGAACATTTTGCAAACGCAGAGACGTAAAGTCAGTACAGGAATTAAACAGTTACATTTTTCCAACAGTAGAAATCAGTCCACCAATCAATAAACAATAGTACAGTAGTTGCAGAAAGTCTGTTGAGAATTCCAAAAGATTATGAAACAGTGATTGAGTGGGCCAATGACGCACCATCAGGTCAACTCATGTAGTCTCAATTGGAACCTGTGAAATCATGGAGAAAGGTGGAAAGGCATAGTTCATATATACGGAACAATTCTGAAGAAAAACGTCTACTGCTAATGCAGTAGATCTGGTCTCCAACCAAGAACAGTGGAAGTTGATGGTTCACCCAAAAAGATCTATATGTATGCAGTGGGGGACCCCATAGTTTGTAGATTTGAGTGAAGATCAAGTTTTTTAGCTTTCAGTCACTGTGGTCCACAAGGTATCTGGAGTTCTAGTCGAGGAAAGAAGAGATAGAAAAAAGACTTGCCTGAGTAGGGTCTGGAACATGAAGAGATCCTAATCCACCTATTGGTCTCCATGGCCCACCACGTGTTGGGAAGAATGGCAAATTCTGCTTAAAGTTAAAGGCATATTCTTGCGCATCTCTATAGGAGCCTTTGCCCATCAAATGATTTTGGTGGGGAGAACGGCTAGAAAAGAGGCCCTTCCTTTCCTGGCCTTGGCAAAATTTTGGGGTAAAAAAAATCTTTTCATCGAAGTCTTTGACTTGGAAGAAACAAAAGTATTAACAGATTTCCCTAAATCTTTAACAAATGACTTCCCACAAATGGCACCTTGAGCTGAGGGACCCCATTCCAACATTGACATATCAGTCAACTGTGGGTCAAGTCTTAGCAGAATAGACCGACTGTGTTTAATAGTAAGAGCCATATTTGCGTTGCCTAGAAGGCAGAAAGGTCTCTGGATACATCCCCTAAGGATCATGGAGTACATGGGCATACATCTAGCATCCTCTACAGGACAATGTTGCCTCTAAAGGACAATGTTGCGATCAATGGCAGGTGTCTCACAAGCCTTAGTGAGGATCAAAAGCCTGGGACATTCTGCCTTGAATTAATTGCGGGCTGATACGTCCAATGATTTTGGTCCATTCTGATCATTTTGGGTGTTTCATGTTGTCAGGGTTAAAAAATGGCTCTCCTAAATTATCTCAGATTATATTACTAGCTATAGATTGTGACTGAGAATAAGATATGTCCAATGAAATATGGTCTTGTCCAGGGCGTTCCATATCTGAATTTTCAGTAAGTGGATGATCTGGATAAAATGATTTGTCTGAATGACTATACGAACAACAGAAAGCATCTGGTTCCATCTGTCTCATTTTTGGGGCCTTCAAAAGTTAATTCTCCTTAGAGGGTCTGGTCTTTCCTGAAATAATTAATATAGCAGTAATCAATACCTTATCTGGTAAAGAAACACATCATATATTCCTACAATGAATCAGGCTGTCCTAAATATGACCAATTACCCGTAAAAAATACAGACAGTATAGTTTTTAAATACTGAGAATGAAATACCCAAAATGCAACAATGTAAACATATGCCTGCCTGCTAATGAAGCTTCTGGAACAAGCGCAGCTTAGTGGAGGGAGCCCTGACAGGGCTAGGAGGTGGGCCTAAGGGGTTTTTAATTTTATTGGCTTGCCAGGTTAGGGGTTGGGTCATATAAATAGTTGGTAGCCATTTTGTGAGCTCATTTTATAATCAGCTTTTCAGACCTGTGGTTGGCCCTCACCCCCTCCCTCCCTATTTCTGGTTTTGGAGGGGTTTCCCATTTTGTCACAGCAGCGGGGTGGAGAGGCAAGTTTGGAGAGTTTGAATGGGGGTTTGAGTGGTAAAAGTTAACTAAAGGTTGTTGGTTGGTATGTTTCGTAGGTTTCGAGCTGGTCTGTGGCTCAGAACCTGGGGGAGTAGGGGTATCTGGGTATACCCCTATTAAGAGTTTTGGCAAAGTAAAGTATTGGCACTTTATTGTTATGTTTTTTGGTTATTGTAAAATTATTGTTTGGGGTCATTGTCATGGTGTGGGTGGTGTCGGGATATTATTGTTCTATTGTATTTTGTATGACAATGACTTTTTGTGAATGGTGTTTTGAAGCTGTGGACTTATAAATAATTTTTCACTGCAATGTTGGTGTCTGTGTCTTATTTTGGGGGGTTTGGGTATTCTGGTGGATTTTTTCCTAGAGGGCCCACGGATCGACTATGCGCCTGTCATGCCCAGGAAAGAGCTAGGACAGGAAAGCTGCCAATTTGTTCACCCAGCAACAGCAGAGGAAACCACAAAATGAAAGTGAGGGAGTGATGTGGAATACAAAATGGCGCCGGAAACGATATGAAGAGTAGAGGCAGGAGCGGGGAGGCAAAACACTATATAAACTAAGTGAAAATCATGATAATATATGACGGCACCCGTAGCAATGCGGCTAAATAAAAGGAAACCAGCAGGTAACTATAGAAAAACTATTGAAAATATATACAATGGATTACAAGTAAGAATACAGGTAAAGGTATACTTATCTGCTGCAGGAGCAGCAAATAAAGAGTACATTTTTTCTGTCAGAGAGACTATTTACATACACTACTGTTTATTGATTTAGATTGATTTCTACTGTTGAAAAAATATAACTGTTTAATTTCTGTACCATTTTTTTGCTGTTATGGCAAAAGTAAAGAAATAATAGCAAAATATGAGCCTCCTGTCTGCAATAAAATCAATTATTATTTTTGCACTGTTTGATATTCTACAATAAGCTGTGTAAAGAATTGCAGAAAGCATGGTAAAGCTTTATAAAAGTAGTTGTTGCTGTTTTGTTAGTAAATTAAACAATTTACATTTGTTGTACCTGTATTGACATATTAAAAGGTCACAACCTTAATGGTCGTCGGTAAGAAAAGGTATGCCTATTCCCTATAAAACAAACATATGCAACAGTGTAGACAGCGCAGGTGGAGTAAGCCTAATAGCTAATGATAAATTTAAATAATGGACAAGATGATTATAATAAATGTATAGTAACTAATAAATGTAAAATAATGCACTTGTGATGTTAACATCCAAAGGTAGTATATACTGTAGTATTTTGGGTACTGTTGGGGAAAGAGATAAAAGGAATTCGGGAATAATTATTTCTGGAGAATTTAAGGGGGGCAGGCACTCTTTGAAAGAGGAAGAAAAATGCAAGCATGGGGAGAAATGTCAAGGCAAGTGATCATAGTCTACATGTAATGTAAGGAAGTTTTGCTTCACTGAGGCGGTAGTCTTCCAGCAAAGGTCTTAGTGGATAATAAAGTGAGGGGATTTGAACATGTGTGTGATAGACATAAGTCTATTTTGAAAATAAGACCAAGGACCAAATGAGGTTTTATGTTTTACAGCAGAAACAAGTAGGCAACCTAAATGGGTGGCATTACCCCTAATTGCCGCCTCACAATTTCCCTGGGCATATCTCTAGTCCAAAAGAACCATGTCCACAATATTCTGGAGTGCTTTGGCTCACCCTCACTCCCCTCTCTGGGCAGGGAATGAGATTTAGAGGGCAGGTATCCAAGATGTTCTAGCAGTTAAACTCTTGAGTTGTGTCTTGAGTGACATCAAAATTGTCCACCGTGTCTCTAATAGCCAATTGGCCTAAGGGGAGCGTAAGAAGAAAACTATATTTCAAAGTACAGCTATTAGACCTACTTGACCAGATTAGAGGGTGTAGAATGCTTGGTTTTAGTGTCATTCCTGGATGATAAAACAGAACATGAAGACACTTTTATTTGTGAACCAGTTTTCCCAGACATTTTCTTAAATGGTCATGTTAGAAATTCACTTGTCCTTAAGCTGTATTCTTCCCTTTTTGCATTAAGGATAGTATTAGAGCTGCAGACATGTTTTAGACGTTCATGACCTACATAAAGTAATTATCCATCAATACCACAGTTGCAGATATCAAAATAGATACATCATATGGTCAACATTTCCATGGTACTGTATAAGCACAGTTGGGCAGGGGGACTCTAGAACTGCTAGAGAACAATAATAAAGATGTCAAGTGCTTTTAATCAAGTGCTATGGGGAGGAACCCCATGACTGTCATCTTCTCCTTGATAAAACATAAATCTAGCTCGACAGGTCCCAAGGCAGATTTCAGGAATTTAAATGAGCTGTGCACTGATCCATGAAATCTTGCTACATAGAGGACCTGGCCAGTATATATTAAGACCATCTATCAATGGCGTTCAAAGTCCAGTTCACTCCATTTAGTTCTTTAAGTAACTTCTGTGATGATTTATCAAACATAGTTGAAAGACAATGTACTGGTTAGCTGGCCCCTGAGGACTTCTCTAGTATAGCTAGAGCATGTAAGATAATATTCAAAGTGTTCGAAAAATCCTATGGGTTTATTTATTTAAATCAGCTGTACTGTACCAAACTTTCAGGAACTGGCAAGTCGCAGGTCTCTAACCTATCACCCTGTTCCCTGGCTGCTTTTAACATTAACATACGTTACAAATTCTGCCGACGAAAGATATTTGTGCACTTAAGGATTCTAAGCTAATGATTTTCCTGATTTATGACATAATGATACCCAAATGATGCCTAGTTATCTCCACATCCCTACTTTGTAATGTCTTATTGAAAAATATGATGCATTATTTGGCAAGATGTTGATGTGCTTTTTGAATTATGAGTTGGTTACTGAATTCTGGCAGTAATCCACCATGCTGATACATATTTGTGTTTTCTTGCAGAAATATAGACAAGTTCAATTATATGAGAATAATGTTTAGGTTTGTGACATAGAATACAATCAGTGTATAATATGTGGTTGCATTGTATTTGTGTATGAAGAACACGTTGTATTCTGAGCATGGTGGGGGGGTTTCAATATAATTTACCTTATTTATATAGTCCATTTGTCATCGAGAATACTGGAGCAAATGACCTTCTTAGAGAGATCTGTAGAAGATATTTTACAACGTTTTTATGTTTCTTTCATTATTTCAAATTGGACAGCTTTACTAGAGAGAACCTAATCATCTAACATAGTTACACTCACAACACGCCAACCCCGGATTGGCAAAACTGCAAGACATGAGTATGGGTTGCAGGAAGAGGTCAAAAGTGATGTTAGACCAGATGTACAGTAAAATACAAGCGACTCATTAGCTCAAGGGATTCGAAGTTACAGACGGATCCATTAACTTCAGTGACGTGTGCTGTGTTGGTGTGAATTCAAATCTGCAGTTTGTTTTCATAATAATCTTGTTTGTTTGAGTATGAATTAGCACTCATTCCTGTTACAAAATGTGGAAAAGGTACCAAGGAAATGCAACACATTACATTTGAAAAATAAACAGACGTAGAACTGTACTGTAGAGTTGAGATGATGGGGGTATTGGGTTGAGTGTTACAGGATGTGGGCATTAGGTGTATATTGTTTCTGGGGTGTAATGGTGTATTAAATTCAGTTTCTGGGGAGGTTAACCCTATAAAAAGGCATGCAGTGTGTTATATAATATATTATATATCGATAGATGACACCAGTATAAATCATATATGAAATCTTGATGGTGGTAGCATGTACATCTGTCTCTTCTCAGCAGTTGTATGTTCCTGGATGCCTAGGACCTCCAGGGGGCTGCATTGGGTCACCAGTGTGTCTTACAGCCATTTGGCCTTTGCATTGTTCCAGCAGAAGTACCTTATCCATCAAATGAAAGAGCAGTTTAGCTGATACACAGGAATATCTGGGATGGAAGGACTTTTGGGCCCTTAATTTGAGTCAGTACTCTATTGACAACATAGCCCTTCTGAATAATCCTCTTGAATGTCTTTTTGATAACGAAACCTTCCCATTTCCATCTCAAGTCTAGTTAATAATGCCTTTCTTTTCGTCTTTTTACTACTCTCTGTGTATCAGTCTGTATCTCTGCCTAGATTTCTTCAAGTGCGTATGAAACATAACATCGTATCTCATTTAATATAAACATTATACTTTACCGGAAAATTGAACGATAATAACAAACTTGAAACTTCTCTCCTAGGATGTTGCTAGGGTGCAAATACCAGGCTGCTACCTGGTTGCAAATAAGATAGACAACAGGAGATAGACCTTATGCTGCAAATGGAATACAGAAAATGAATTTCAATGTATAATGAACAGCAGAGCTGCCATCAGAAGGGTACAACTATTACAGTTGTAGGGGGCCCCACTATCCTCTCCCTCTGTTTATTCTATAAAAAAAAGCTTGAAGGCAGCCGCCCTGGGTCCAAACACCGAAGTGTCACCCTTGCGACATTTGCATTAAGCTCTGCCATCTGCATTCCACCTGCTCGAGTAGCTGACTGAATCTGCTACTTGAGCCCTATAGTTTCTGTCTCTTTTTAGTTCATATCCTCATGTGCCAGGATGAATGAAAAGATTCTGGTTTACATTATAATGTATTTTACTCTTTCTGTTCACTTGCCATTACATTGCTTCTGTATGGTATAGCCCAAGCTCCCTTAGCTCCTTTCAGTTACCATTGTTTTTCTTCTTCCTATTGGTCATTAACTCCGTTTCACACTATCGACCAGCTTCCCTTAGATCTCAGCTTTCATCCTACTGGCCTTGCTTCCATTCACTCTGGATTCTGTTATTGGAAACACATAAAATATGTAATATTGGTAATGTGTGATTAGCACTAATGTGAAGTGTGGTGCAGTGTGTGCACGCCTGTCTGAGGGGGTGTGATGATATATTGGAGTGAGGATTTAGTCTGCACTGCACATTGGTGGAGAGTTTTTATTTGCACCTTTGGTTTGGGGTTTTGGGAGGATGAGAGGGATGCAGATGGCAGATTTCAATGCAAATATGGCAAGGGCGACACTTTGGTTACACAGTGGTTGGGCCATCGCATTGTAATGGGTAAGATTGTGAGGTCAAGTATTTGCATGGCACATTAAATTAGGGAGAAGATGTTGTACAAGCAATGTTTAGGCGACTGTGTCCCCATAAGGCCTAGGAAACATTCAAAAAATAGTCCCTGTGTTGACAATACAACAGAATCATAAAACCATTTATAGTGACAATACAATATTTCAATGTTTCATGTTAAACCAAACACTGGGCTGGAGTAAACAAAAATGTGTATGATGGTAAGATGAAAGGCCTAAACATAGATCCACGGATTCCATGGATAATTACTTTTTAAATTGTGAAGTGTGCCAAAGAATACCTTTTTTTCGGAAAAGCAATCCGGTATACACATAAAAACTCAACATATTTGCTTTGGTGCAAAGTTAGTTTAGAATACATACATACAGCTTCTGATGTCTTCACGAAAACTAGTGTCATTGAAACAGGTCATATTGAAGAATGATTTGATGTACAATAAGTTATTCTGATATCATACATATCTGCTCCAAACTTTTTTTTAATCATAGCACACAAAGCTGTAGTGCTGGCAACTCTGTGGAACACTGGAATGCAAAAGTATGCAAAAATGTTGTACATTAATCTAAGCCATGCTTTTATGATTATGAGATAATTAGATACATTTGCCGCTTCGACATTCTTACTGTTGAGTTTCCACTTGGTTCCCAAGAGGGAAGAATCTATTTGAAAGTCTAAGTTAGGAATCTAGTGTTAAAAGCAGAATCAGATCAAAGGGAAACAAAGCAGATAACATTGTGAAATATTAAATAAAATATTTAATTGCTCCATGAATGTCAGCATGGATTGTAACTACAAGCATGTTTCCTGTTAAACAAATGGATATAGCGTTTTAGTCCAGCAAAAAATGTGTAAGATTAATTATTAAGTGACAGTTTTTAGGAACCAAAATAGTGTATTTAAGTCAGGGAGATTCAGTTGCATCTTGTATACAACTTGACTGGACTATAAAGGTAGAATTGTTTTCCCAAGAAATTATCCTAAAGAAGGTCTGTATTGAATGAAGATCCTCAGCTCAGGAGCTCTGTGTGGTAGAAGCTTTTTGGACCCAAGTTGGAGGTATGTCCACCCAAGCTAGCTAAATTCATAATGCACATTGAGTTGTGACATCAGCATAGTTAGACATATAAATGCATCCAGTCTCCAGAAAATATGTTGCCCAGCCTGTGTTAGTCAATGAAAATTCCAACCCAGGCTATGTTTTTAATAGTATCCTTCACACTACTCTACAGATTAGGTGCTAAGAAATCTTAAGCCCCATCAGTGATCTAATCAGTGATATAGATAAGTACACGTGCAAGGCCATATCCACACACGTATGTTTGAGTATTAAAGAGAGAGATCTAAAAAATAAGTTGTTATATTTGAAAAGGTTAGTTTGAAGAACTATATATATGTATTTAACAGTTATGGAATGCACTTAGTATTTTTTTTTTACTTTTGTAGTCAACGGAAGCATTGCATAACAGACGTTAGTTTATTTTCATCTGAACATTTTATGGTGATGAACTCTGATTTGATTTGAATTCACAGCTGTATTCTGATTGCTCTAAAACACCATGAAGCCAACCTAAATACAGCTGTTCAGTTTTCCTCTGTATCACAGAAATTCTAATTACCTGTTTCTCTAAAACACAGGACATTTTCCAATAGTAGATCATGTCTGGACTAAATAACTTTAGATACCCTTTTATTGTGTGTATTTATAAGGCCATGTAAGTATATATTTAAACATCATAGCATTCTGCACAAATGATAAGGAAAAGCATTTTCTATTTTGTATAACCAATGCCACTTAGGTCACTGTTCTTCTTGCCTCCCGTGGACAATGGATACCTTCCTCCTCCTGTTGCACCTGTTGCAATCAAGGGCCTACAAATACATGTGCTGAAACATTGTGTACCTGGCTCTATTTATATTTTGTGGAGTACCATAGTTTTGCATATCTTGATTTTGACCCTTGGCGTGGACTTTGACATTGAACCTGGTTTGCCCTTTTGTACTGCAATTGATTCAGAATTTCTGCACTTTGACATATTGACGGGGACTTTGACTCACATTTAGGATTATCGTTTAGTACCTTGCTATTGTTCGCCAGTCTGCTCGTGGTGCAGACCCCCTTCCCATCTGCTCATGCTGCAGACTCCCTCGCTGTCTGCCTGTACCTGCCTGCTCTACAGAATCTGTTACTTTGAGCCTGTTCTTAGACTCCTGGTGTTTTCCAGTTGTCTCTATAGATGGCACCTTTCCTTGGCCTGGGAGAACATGGGATCTTCCTCTCCCCTCAACAGTTTTCATAGGAGTCCCAGAGTGGATTCTGCAGACCCGGCCTGGACATCCAGTCTGTTGCAAATTTGGAATCTGGAGCTTTGGCCCACCATGCTCTCCAAATGTTCCAAAGACCCATACACAAGATTTGCATGTCATGTGTAGAGAAAATATGCACAAAACATCTCACTGGGGCTGTACTGATAATCATCATGTCCACTGTGTCTGCAGTACCACATTTTAATCTAGTACTTATATATGTGTGTGTTTGCTGAAGTACCCCGAGCGTTACGATATGTGCCATACCCAGAGAAAGAGTGGTAGTAGTGGTAGTACATTTTTGGTCAACAAATAAATGTTCAAGAATGTTTGGACTTTTTTTAAACTTAGTTAACTGTGTAACTATCTTGCTTTCCCATTTAAGATTTCTCTTGTTATTATTTATTGTTTTATATAGTACCATCATATTACTCATCACTGTACAATGGGTTACCATTGTTCAGTTAAACCAAATATCCAAACCTTTTGGCTGTATCTTGGGGGGGAAAAACATGTTTTGTAATTCTGATGACACACTTTTAGACTCCTATATGTTTATTCAAGTTTGAAGAAGTAGTACAGCTAATCCATTCCATGCACTTTTGCCAAACAAGGACAAAAGTTATTTTTTAAACTCTGGTTGTTTGTTCTTAATACTAAATGTGTATGAAAAATATTATTTCCGGTCTTTATTGATTTATTTATTTGGATCGAAGAGGAGTTCTTTGGAATAAATAAAAGAAAATAATGTTGAAAAGACGTTCACAAGCTTAACATGGGTTGGTTTAATTCATATTGTAATTATAAGAGATTGCATGGATTCTTTGTGAATATTTCATGTGTGCAATCTCATTCTTGGCACTGTTTGGGAAAATATGGTCAGAGAATGTCCATTCTCAGCTGCATTTAATTAAACAGGGAACATCTGAATGAAATGTTTACTAGAATAAAGAAGAATCAATGGGGTGATCTTTTTTATTTTATCTAAGAGCAAACTATTTCTAAAATGGACTTTTATCCAACACTATATACGGTAGAACCCATTTCACTGATGCTATTGTGTATAATCCATGTTAAAGGTAACTTCATTTTTGCATTCTGTTTAGAATAGAAAAGCCAGATGTTCCTAACCTGTAAGTATCCGATAATCTGGTATCTTTGGATTCCTCACATCTCCCAACTAGCTTTTCACCGAAGCTGATGTTGAGGATAATATGAGTTACACAAATGTGTAAAGTCAATAATTGCCGTTAAAATTACTCCCAAAAAGTAATTGTTGAATTAGATTAGATTTGTCTATTGCAGTGTACTCTATGCAACTGACCATTTTAGAACGATGATAACCTACCATAGACATCGCTTATACTGTCCCAGATCTACCATAGGTGTTCGCAAGTTTCAGAGGATCCTAGCAAACCATATTTAACAGTTTGTTGGTTTTTTATTTAAGTGTATAGGAGTTGGGTAGGGGTCGTTTGTAATTAGTGAGGGGATTTTTTAACTTTTGAACTGAGCACCCAGCGGTATCAACTAAAAAATCTTGAGGAAGTAAAAAGTTCTCAAGTTGCAAACTTGCCTTTATTGTGAGTGTTGCCTCAAATTAACTTACAAGAAAACTCTGGGAATCACCACTATTGAAAAGCATTTGAGACTTCACTAATAACGTTATGCCTTCAAACTAGTGGAAACTTGTTACATAGTGTTACAAGAAAGCAAATAAAAAATATAACACTTTCTAAAATCCTGCTTAAGATCCCTCTTTTTTCTTGTAATGCTCGGTGACTGTACCCTCTTTTGGTTTTAATGGGAGTTTGCATGTCATCCTGCCACCCCAAACCATGTAGTAAAAAGTGATTGATAACTTTACTAACAGCTGCCTGACCTTTTAACAGGGTTGGAGCCAACTTATCCCCAAGATCATTTCTTAAATTTAGTCTTAATTGATGTTAGCTGATCATGGAACCTGTCTGTACATTTCTGAGCAGGTTGGTGAATAGTTGAGCTTGAGTGCCCCTGAAACTGGGCTCAGCCTACGACTAGGTTATCTATCTAACTTAATGCTTGAAACTCAACCTCTAACAAATAAAAAAACAAAAAACAAAACAAAAACACATCATAAATAAACAGCTGCGCTTGTTGATGCTACCTGCAGGTGGCACCACAGACATACACTTGCATTTCTAACATCCTCACACTTGCATGGCTTTTTTTCTAAATACTATTAATTGCAACTTGATTGTACATATATACATATTATCTGTCTGCCTTTTTCTATGTCTGCCTATGATGCTGTATGTATATCTGTCTGTCTAACTTCATGGTATGAGATGAGTGAAAGCAATAAAGAATACTTAAAAGTTAATTATAGAATTTTGAAGTATGTATCATTAAAAAAAATTGGGTTTTTGCGTGTAAGGATAAATATAATGTTCTCGGGTGCTGTAAGTAGAATAGGACACCATTTGTTTTAATTCTGTTCCTATTCTTCTTGTTTTGTACAGGTCTGGAACCCTTGCCCAAAGGAACATTTTCTATTTAAAAACTCTTGGTTCAGCTTAGTCCCTATAAAATGATAGTGCCCCTAAGAACAATATATTCCATAAATGTATTAAGAGTGACACTGGCAGCTATATGGCAACATTTTATATAGTGTTCAATAACAAGAATAATGTGCATATTAATTTAAATTGAGACTTTTTGTTTGCTTGTCATATCAGCACGCATACAGCAGGCTCCCACACCAATACAATATTACCCATGTTATGGTGGTGCTGTTTCATAAAAATCTCCTACACAGCAATACAAGGTTCCAGGTTAGTGTAGAACCAGTCAAATAGACACAATTATATCTACAGAATTGTAGTAGTGATTTTAGGAGACTTTCCAACACTGAACCTTGGGCCATTATACTGGCACTTATGAGAAACTGTCCTTCCACATGTGGCTAGATATCATGTTGATACCTTTCCATTAAAATCTAAAAGTACCATCATAGTTGAGCACCTTCCCAAACTGCATTACAGAAAACCCTTAGACACACTAAGTCATTCATTTCTCCAGAAAGTCAACCACCTTATCATTTAGACCTACATGATCTATACTACAATAATTCAGCAATGTATTTTTAAAAACAAATCCAGTTGTGAAGAAGGGGTAGGAGCTTTATTGACCCCTGATGGGTACTTAACTCACTCTTGTTTTCATTTTATGTGTTTTACTTGTAATACCACTGGGTATCTACAGCAACAAAGACCCATTCATTCATCCAATATCTTGGACTGAATGTGTTTGATATGAGAAAACAGTATGCATTAAGCTTGTTTCTTAAAAAAATTATGTATAGCTGTTAGCTTGCTGGACCATATGGATGGGCTTGGCCCTTGACTAAAACCTAGCTGGTCTACAACCTCCTCTGTGGATCCAATATTATGTAAATGCAATTTATGTTACAGACATCTTAAAGTTTAGTATTAATGTATTATTGCCAATATACCATAATTAATGAAAGCCTGGCTACTAACCTGCAATCCTCTACCTTGAGATTTGCACTTAAACCAAAGATTGTAGGCCACTAAATTTGCCCTTGTGTTTTGCATATATATATATATATATATATATATATATATATATATATATATATATATATATATATATATATATATATATATATGAGTCACTAGAGTAATATCATAATTAAACACAGATTTTTTTCCCCTAAATGGGAATGATAAGGAATGCTAAATAACACAGCTGGTATTACTATAACATTCACTGAAGTAATTCCCAACAACTAATCTTAATTAAAATGAGATGTACACTTGAATTTTATGCAAGTGCTGGTTACTGTTTTTTTTAACCATTCTGTAAATAGTTTAAACTCTATCTAAGGTTGTAATAATTCTGAGCATCATATCTTTTAATTGCAATATTACGTCCTTTAAGAAACCCTGAGAATTCATGCAATTGTCCACTCCACTTCAAATGAAATCAATGATGTTATCTTTGGTGGTTGTCAGGCTCCATAGTCCACCAACAAACTATTTAAACAAAGGTAGTTTATTGATCAACTGGTTTTAAGTAGTAATAATCGTCATTTGTAACCTTGATGCTTGATCCTTGGGCTACTCTCTATATAAAACTAATATCATACATTCAACAACTTACATTTTACATATTCCACAAATCCTCATTTTCTGCTCAGCAAAAAGTCACACAAAATGTAGTAAACCATAAAATTTCCAGATGAAAAAAAAATTCACATGGTTAAAAAAGCACCATATTAAAATTGATGTCTCGTTACACATGAGCCTTTAAATACTGTTTTTAAACATTCTCCTGAGAAGCATCTACCTATGTGCCGCTGAGATGTTATACATATGTTATGCATTTCTACACAAAACATTACTGTTAACACTCTCAGTATTTAACACTCTCTATTATAGCCCTCAAAGCCTGCAATACACTCCTCCATCTTCCCAACAATGAACTGAATTATTTTCCCACCCGCTTCTGCATTGTCCTAATATATAGACAGTTAATCACCTGATCTATTTAAACATGCCAGTAGAGGGTGCCAACTCTTCGGATCCCTTTATTACCCATTACACCTCATTAAACCTTAAACCATCCCAAATCTCTTCCCTCTCCATCTTTCCACCTTCACAACTACCCCAGTACCTCAACACTAAACCTTTATATGTGAAACCTGCCTGTGTTTGCTCTGCTACTTCTGCCCCCCCACATATTCTTCCCTTTTCCTATCACTGTCAACCACTAAACTCAACCTAAACAATCTTATCCCTATCATCTCCAACTATAAAACTTCCTCCCGCCTCTAACAGCGCCCTATGGAATGCCCGCTCAGTACGCAACAAACTCGCTTGTATACATGACCTTTTTCTCTCCCATTCTTTCAACCTCCTAGCACTTACTGAAACCTGGATCCCCTCCCATGATACTACCGCCTCTGCTGCACTGTCCTTCGGAGGATTACACGTCAGCCACACTCCTAGGCCTCATGGCAAAAGGGTGGTGGTGTAGGCATCCTTCTCTCACCTCACTGTACCTTCCAGCATACACCAAGCCCTCCCTCTCATTCTGTTCCTTTGAGGTTCACACAATCCGTCTTTTCTCTCCACTCTCTCTTCAAATTGCAGTTATATATCGCTGTCCAGGTCCTACCTGACAGTTCTTTGACCTATTTTCTGCCTGGCTCCCTTTCTTCCTCTCTCCTAATATCCCCTGTCTTAATATGGGTGACTTTAACATTCCTATATATGGATATATCTAACAACTCTAACAGCTAGCTCCAAACTCCTCTCCATGACATCCTCTTCTGGTCTTTCTCAATGGACTAATTCCTCTACACACACTGAGGGACACTCACTTGATCAAACTTACACCGCTCACCTCATATTTGTAGGCCATTACCAGATAATACCATTACCCAACTGCCAGCCTCACTAGAACCTTTCTTACCTTCCATTTTAACTCTTTCCTGCCCAGACGCAGCAGCCTCTTTTTATAACAATACACTTGCCTCATCCCTCGACAGCATAGCTCCAATTACTATATGTTATCCCCGACAACCGTGGCATACCACTGTCGCACGTCTGAACGCTACTTCAGAAAATCCAAACAGCTCTACTTCTCCACTCTCATATCTTCCCTTTCTTCCAACCTGCGAAGACATTTTTCTACCTTCAACGCCCTTCTCTGTCCCTCCATACCCACACCACAAACCTCTCTCGCTGCCCAAGATCTTGCTACTCACTTCAAAGACAAGATCAAGACAATTAGACAAGACCTCTCTTCTTTACAACCCCCACCACCACTCTACAACCGAAGAAGAGATAGCCACTCTTCTTTCTTCCTCTCACCCAACAACCTTTCCTCTTGACCCCAACCCCTCACACCTCACAAAGTCTCTATGTCTATCCCTTGGTCCATCACTTACCCACCTATTTAATCATCTGAACCTGTACCAACAGCCTTCAAGCATGCGCTAATCACACCCATTCTAAAAAATCCTTCATTAGATCCCATCTGTCTGAGTAACTACCACCCTATCTATCTGCTTCCTTTTACCTCTAAGCTGCTTGAATGGATTGTGTACAATCACCTCACCACATTCGCTTCTATAGGCATTCGAGATACAGCTCTCTCCTGGATCTCCTCATATCTGTCTAACCGTTCATTCTCTGTCAGCTTCTCTGGCAGGATATCATCACCCCTTTCCACTTTCGGTTGGTGTCCCCCAGGGTTCAGTCCTTGGCCCTCTTTTTACTTCATCTCTTAGCAAACTAATCAACTAATTTGGCCTCCAGTATCATCTATATGCAGATGATACCCAAATCTACCTGTCTTCACCTGATCTCTCTCCATCTCTCATGTCCCATATTACCAATTGCTTGTCTGCTATTTCTTCATGGATGACACAACTCTGAACCTGAAACTTAATCTTTCTAAAACTGAACTCATTACCTTCCCTCCTTCCACCTCCACTCCACTACCTTAAATCCTCTATCACCATTAACAACACGACTATCTCTCCTACTAACCAGGCCTGATGCCTTGGGGTCATCCTTGACGCCAACCTTTCCTTCATCCCTCACATTCAGTCCCTCGCCAGATCCTCCCGCTTTCACCTAAAAAAAATCTCTCGCATCCACCCATTCCTCACCCAAGAAAACACAAAAACTCTGGTTCATTCACTTATCATTTCCCATCTTGACTCTCTCCTCTACAGTCTGTCCTAAATGCTGCTGCTAGGCTTATTTTCCTTGCACGCCGGTCCTCTTCTGCTTCCCCACTCTGTGAAACCCTCCACTGGCTCCCAATTACCTTTAGAATTCAATTTAAAATCCTGGTACTAACAGATAAGCAATAACACTGCTCCTCCATACATTTCTGCCCTCATAAGCAAATACTCTCCTACTTGATCCTTACGTCCTTCCCATGGGCTAAGGCTCTCCTCCTCACTCATCACCTCTTCCTTTTCCTGTCTTGGGCTGCCCCATATCTCTGGAATCTACTTCCACTGAACCTTCAGCGCTCACCCTCCCTAAACCTCCCTAATTTATCGGTTTGTCTTAGTCTGTCAATTCTCGTCTTGTCATACCCCTTGAATATATGTATTGTATTAAGCACTGCGTAGATTGTTGGTGCTATATAAATAAAAGATAATAATAACTGCTAAGCAAATATCCACATTGCATATTTCTAATCTGTTAGTGAATATATATACTGTATGGCACTGTGCTTTAGCAAGCCTTATATGAAATAATTTCTTGTGAAGATGATTTTTGCACTCGATGAGTGCTTTTTGGCTTCGCCAGATTCTTCACTCTTATTTTACATTTCTTGATTGAGGTTAGACTTGCTTGGAAAAAATGCCACTTTCCATACAATAAAGGAGACTTCAAACTATCTTCTTCATCCTGTGTTAATGGGAGAGATTAGTTTATCATAGGCTTTGAAAGATCTCCCTGTCTGACAAGTAATCCCAAAGTAATAACATACCTTTAGAGAAAGTTTCTAACTTGTGTCTTCAGCATTCACTTGATAAAACTAGGCCCCCATCAGTGTATAAAAAAAGTGTTAAGCGGATTAGCATAGCATAGCTAATGTATTTTCCTTTCTTTATCCGTAAATGTGGTTTAAAGAGGATATGTATCCATCTTGGAGCTAAGTATTGTCCATGGGAATCTATGAGAGTTGGAATGAATTAGAGTGTGAAAAGGTCACTCTCCCTCAGTCTGACATAGATGTTAATAGTATCCACAGTCATAAATCCACAATCCTGATTCAAAGAATTTGTAACTGGAATCCAAGGCAAAAAAAGGCATGTCTTTTTAGTCTTGAGCAGGGTGGTTTCTATGTTATTTAGACTGGTTTTGATTTATTAATAATTTAACATTTGTAAATGAATAATCATACTTAACCTTTGTGCTTTTAGATTTATTTACATTCAAAACATTTATATAAAAAATATTTTTTATTTTATTTTTTTTGTAGAGAAAATATGATATCTTCTGGTTAATTAATTGTATAATTACTGGACGGTAGGGCTTGCAAAGAAATAATGAATCTACTATTAGAATTTGGTTACAAGTAGCATGACTAAATTCATACCTAGGAATGCTCTGCTTTACCCCCAGAGGTTTGTGGTTTGGATTACAGGGTTTCTATGGAATTGTCTATTTATTTGGGTAAGGGAGTTGAAAGTAGCTTCATACTCATTTTAGAATGTTACTTATGCTCTATCTTCCTTTTAAGAAGAGTGATCTTCTATCACTTGGTAGCTTGGGCCTTGTTAATTAAGGCTTAATAAAGGACATGTGTAGCTAATTCTTTGAGCATGCAATGGAACATGGCAGCTACAACGTTGGAGTGTGTCCTAGCAACTGCCTTCAGGATAGAATCATGCAGCAACCAGCTCATTAAGTTGGCATGCTACTATGATCAACAGGCTAATCTACCAAATGGGGCAGACCAAGTAATTCTGCATAGTGGTTCACCAATAATGAATATTCTCAAATTTCTACATCTCATGCATTGACAGACCATGGTAAACACTGACGTTGTTAACAATCACATTTCTCAATCTGATGAGAAGATCATAAGATTATGTCATTAACAATATCAAGTAAACTAATGAGCATACCTGGCAACTTGTGGGCTCCAGCTACCCAGAGTCTACCCTTGCCATATGCGGTCAGGACCGCCCACTGTGGGTGGTCCCGCTTACGTTGGTGGGCTTTACTGCTGACGTTGTGTGCGTTCCCGCTGACATCGCTGGAAACACCCAATTTAAAGAGGAAATGAACAGCAACCCCGCGGATCCCCGGAGAACTAGAGAAGCGCCGCTTCTCCTGGAGTTCTCCAGGCCAAACCCAGAGAGTTGCCAGGTATGCTAATGAGGGTAGCACGCCAGTGTTAGGTCGAAGTAATTGGTAGGGTTTTCCATCTTCAGGAATGGAGACATACTTATCAATAAAAAGCTTGGTGTCACAAATGCATACTACTCCAAAACGTGACTTATTTTAGCTGTAAGAGGGTCTAAATCACTATCTGTCCTCACTAGTCCGAAAAATTATGACTAAACGTCCACTTACACACCTCCCACTCTAATACAAAGATAATGCTGCCACCAAACCTGGTTAAAACACTCAACTTACATTTAATATACTGTCCCCAAATACAGGGCCGGCCCAAGACTTAATGCCGGGGGGGCGGCGGCATTTCAAAGTTCGCCGACGCCATTATATACCCCCCGGTACTTACCTTTAAACAGTCCTGCGGCAAAACCGAGCTAGAGAGCTCGCAGAGGAGAGAGAGGGGCGCCAAGCAGGTACTCTTTTTCTTTGTGTTACATGTCCTCTGTGCTAAACATGATTTTATATAAAAACTATTACTGTTCTCAAACACTTATGATTTTATATGCTGATGCTTCACCTTAGGAGGATATATATGAAAAAGATACTACAGAGGCCGAGCCAACTAGTCTCAGACCTCCATAGTGTAAATGGATATCATGGGAGCCAGGGGTCCTTAGCAGGGATCTCTGGCTGTTGTGCTGATGTCCTTCAGAAATGATCCTATGAAGCACCTAAGCAAAACACATTAACTCTTTAACAAGATAAGCAATCTTATTTGGTGTTGAGGAGAAAGCAGTGTAGCTACTTTGCAACAGTGTAGCTACTAGGAGCAGTTATATTTTTGATATTGAAAGGTTATAAGATTTTCAATAATGGTTGCACACGGCGGCTAAAAAAAGTACTTAGGAAGCGGTGTTCAGCTAGCGTTGCTAAAGTGCCTCGATGTAGAGGCATTCAGAAACACCATAAAAGTTAAGTCTCGTGCCAACCATGCAGGTCAATGGATCCCAGCTCAGTAATCGCTGTGTGATGAATATAATAAAAATGCAATAAAATTTTAAAATAAAAAAGGACCCATTGATGTCACCATGACATCATAAAGGGAATCATTCAGCTTAAAGAAAATTTGTCCAAAAAATAAAAGAGAATTTGTGCTGTATCTTCCCAAACATCCTGGAATGGAAAGAGTTAAAATACCAGCATTTGAAATACCTTCAGGTGTCTAGTTTTCCAAAATATATGGTTTCATGGGGTTGACTGAATTGTCCCGCTTCAAAGATGTCCCGGATATGACCAGATATCAAAATTCCAAATTGAAAAATGCGCACCTCCCAAATGTGGCCTTTTAACCTCAACCAACCCAGCAAATCCATGCATGGGTGGTATCACTGTATATAGAAAATGTTGCTGAACACATATTGGGGTGTTGGCATAGTGATACATACCAGGAGCTGTAAATTAGTACCTAAAGTACAATGTGTGTGGAAAAACAAAACACAAAAGAAACTGCTACCCCAAAGTTTGACAAACGCTGGTGGAAACTACATGGAAAGAGCTAAAAACACCATTTGCAATACCCTGAGGTGTCTGCTTTTCAAAAATATATGGTTTGATGGAGTAAATTATATTGTCTGGCTTCAAAGATGCCCCAAATAGGACATGGGCATAGGCTGACCAGTTGTCAAATTTACAAAACAAAAATGCATACCTCCCAAATGGGGCTCTTTAGACCCCAAACAACTTGACAAATCTGCATGGATTAGTGCATGGGCAGAGTTAAAAAAAATAGCATTTGTAATACCGTGTTGCCAGGCCCCATCCAGGCTGCGGAGATACTTATCTCAGGTTTTTCCTTTTTTCGCTACAGTTCCCCTATCTTGCTAGAGTTCCCCTGTCTCGCTACAGTTTCTCCTTTGCTGTAATCCATTCCTGGATTTCCTTATGCTCTGCTATTAACTTCTGATTCTTGAATTTCGGTCCTACTCTTAGCTTCAGCTTCTCTTTCCTTTATAAGTTGTGCCCCATCCGTTTGTTATGTTTGTCTCAGTCTGCAGTCCAAAGGTATGTCCTTCTCGGTTCTGTGTTTAGATTTAATGTTTAGCTTCAGCTTTAGTGATTCAGTAGGCAGGGTTTAGTGTTAGGACCCCCCCCAAATATTGGAGTACTTTGGCGAAGTGGTGGGCTAAGCATACTATGGCCATAAGATGTGACCAAATCTCCAATTGTTATCATATAGTCCTAGGCTTCTCCTGTATTTATGTGTTTCAGTCTTTTATATGCCTTTGCCCTCTTTTCTCTGTATCATCTGAGGATTTCCGTTGCTCTCGCCTCTCCCAATGTCTCAGTTAAAGATATCCTATCCCTGCTTAAAGGAGAAGCGTCTGAGGATCTTGGCTCCTCACTCCATGTCTTGCCTGGCTATGTTTCTTGCTCAGTCTCTCAGTTCCTTGCTCGCTCTGTGCCCCTTGCTTGCTATGTTTTTGCTGTTTCTCTGCTTAGCTTTGCTACTCCCAGCCTGCAGCATTCTGCTCATTTCTCTGTAGAGCTATGTCTCATGCCTGCTCCAGGGTGCCTGCAGGATATCTCTTTGTTTTGAACTGGACATCATTTGCTGCTATGTCAGGGCCCTGGTATGTGGCCGCACAGCCCTAGGTGCTCAACACTCTGGGGAGCGTGGTTGCCCCGCACCAGGCCCTGTCCATCTCCGCTACTGCACAATATCTCCTGAACACCATATTTGAGTGCTCTGGGTCATTACAGTCGTCTGTATGGGCCCAGCCTATGACACCCATGCTCCTTTAAACAATGCCTGGAGGTATAGGGGATTATAATTTAAACAAACATCCTCAGGGGTCATAGAGTTTACTTAAACCTGCCTCCCATCTTTATCCTCTTTTCTTCTTCTTCCATACACTGCAGGATGGAGGGGGTTAACCAAATTTTAAAAATTAGCCACTGGTGATTAGTTTCTTTGGTCTTTTTTACTTTTTGGTTGGCTACTTCCTGTTAAATATAAGCACTTGACAGCATCAGTAGATAATGCTAAATGGCCCATAGAAAAAATGTTTTAATAGGTTGCACCCTTTGGATACTAAAGTGATTTTCACTGTTCAGTTTCCCAGCACCAATAGTTTGTATAATGGAGAACTTCCCCTCAACTGTTATATTGTATGGTTTTTACTTAATATTTATTTCTTTATGTATCTGCACATAACCCCAGTCATGTGGGATAGAAGAAAGGGAAGAGGTATGGGTGGCTATGGGTGTTGGTGGGTATAGGCTTACTCCATCCCTATCCTGCTGCACAGAGCGTAGGGGGACTCACATTTATTTATTAATTGAAATGACCCATATGTGGTTGAGTACAGCTGATAAATGTGGTCTACAGAAGCGCTACTGTTAGCAAACTGACAAATTCACTGAAATAGAGTACTTGTTGATATCTTTTATATTGAAAACACATATAGCTGCAAAAAAGAACTGTTCTGATTTGAATCCTAAAATTGGAAACATATATATGCAACGGAACAACTGATTTATGTAACCAGTTGTTATAGCATACATTGATTGCAGATTCTCTTCAGTACTCTTAAGGCACTTTTACCTTTTACATTTTGTGTAAATTGTCTAAATTGCAGGCTTGTTTGAGCAGGGCCCTCTTCACCTGTTGTTTCTGTAAGTCCAATTGTTATATTATATACTACATGTTATGTCCTGTTTTCCCATTGTACAGCTCTAAGGAATATGATGGCTCTATATAAAACAACAAATAATATATATAATACAGTATCTACAGTAGATCCTTTAAGTCTTGTATGTTGCGAGGTGAGGCCTCCATGGATGCATCCTGGTGCCGTGCGTTCTCCAAGTAAGCTACGCACATGCACCAGGCCAGCCACGTGATGTAAAAGAAAACGTGATTCATCAGACCAGGCCACCTTCTTCCATTGCTCCGTGGTCTAGAAAAAACCACTTTTAATTAAAAAGTGTTGAAACTGATGAAATTACTTGTTCCAGCAAACCATTTTACTTTACTGAGATGGTGGTAGATAAGTGGAATAACTTTGCAGCGGACGTGATAGAGGTTAATATGGATGGGCACATGGCTATCAAAAATCTAACGGGAGACTGATTACGGTTTGAGTTTTTACATCGGGAAAATTGAATGAACTATTAATCTAGTTCTATGTATGTACAGAATTTCTGGTGCACAGAGCTGGGGTTTCACACGTCGAGTATGAAGTAAAATTGACATAAGAATTTGTATGAATAGGGTGGGAGTGCTTATAAAAATCCGTATATAGCAAAGTATTTTTGTGGTGGTACTGCATGAGCAAATTCTCTACTCTTTTTGGGCAATTTACAAAAAGAAGATTAATGTTAATACAAGGAGTGAATGCAGGCCAATATAAATGAATTGTGTTTTAATCCAGACCACCAACCATCTACATATCCTGAGTTTTCCCTGTCTATAAAATAACTGTATATTTCAACACCACGCTTCTGGAAACAGGTTTATTCAATTCAACATTTTTTTCTTTAGTGTAGGGAAGGAAGGTCTGGTTTTACCTTGGCTTTATTCTCAAAAGAGTCATAATTCTCTACTCATCATAATTAGCTTGAAAATGTAATTCTGCTTTAGACACAAGAAAAAAAGACATTTCTTCTAGAAGTATTTATAAGGTGGAAATCCTGACTTTTTAAGAGCTGCACATAGGGGCTATTAAAATGTTTGCTGCCATCAATATGTGTGAGGCTAAATAATTTTGTATGTGGTTTTTATTCGACCAAGATAATGAACATTATTGAACCATTGTTTATGGTCTTAGCATGCATGGGTCTAGTCATTCCTATATTATGAACCTTACTAACCCAAATACGTACTGGCTTCTACTCAGTAACATCATTCCTTCCCACTTAATTGCAATGTGACTCCTATTGTTTTGTTTTTTTTTCTTTTCACCAAAGCTCGCCAATATATTTCACTACTTGTAAGGACTTGACAATTGTATATATTCACAAAGAAGCCAAGTGGTTAACTCTACTGACCAGAGTCGATTCCAGTAACATTCCCGAAGCAATTCGTAGAATGACTTATCTGTAAGTTATTTGCGAGGACATGTGAGTGCCTGCAGCTTAAATGTCTTGAGGTATGGACAAGTACATGCAAGGTCAACATTCTCGTTGGGATGTGAGCTTAATGTATAAAAATACCCCTTTTGGAGGCATCTTGGGCATGTCCCCAGGACTGCCCTTTATACAAAGTAAATTACATTTTAAAAAGTAGTTACTCTAGAATTTGTAGCCACCACCAGATACACATCTCAGGACCTGTAATATGTGTTATGCACAACGTATACAGTTCTCAACCCACTTATTGAAAACTACTATAACTATACTGCTTTATAATTATTTATTATTTTTAAGGTTAGGAAATATATAAAATAGATACATTTATCTCCCTCCCTACTTCCGCACATGGGGTGCTCCATGGGGTGGCGGCACGAAAGTATACCCCGCCACAGATGGACCTTCGTGGTTAAAAACCTTTGGTCAGGCAGCACTAAATACATCCTTTCCTATACATATTTTAAGGTAGATTCATCTCATTCGTGCTCATTTGCAAAGCCTAAATTAGCTATTCCATTTTACACATTCATATGATTTTCTAAAACTAATTGTACCCAGACATTCCATAGCAATTGCCATTCGGTTGATCTATCCACTGACTCACTCTTGATTTACCACAGCTTTGATTAATTTACTTTTGAACACAGAAAACAGAAACGTATAAAAAAAGCATATGAGATATGTGAAGCATGCCACATAAAAAATGTTATCACTTGGATAAAAAAACTTATCAAGTAATTAATGTAAGATTCTTGAGCCTTGACTATATATTTAAGTACCAAAGTATTTCTTATCGTAGTAAATGTCAAATATTTTGGCGCATATCATGGCAAATGTGTCTGCTGTATTCAACATCATTTGTAAGCCTGTGTGTATGTACAGAATGTAGGGTATGTATTTAGATTACTAGAAGATGATTACAAAAGAAAATAGCTATTTTATCCACTGCCACAATCAGGGCCATCTTTAAAGTGTGATGCCAAAGTGTCAGCTGCATAGTTGGAGGGAAGTTGGAGATTTGGAGGGGTTGTTGTTTGAGACCTGAGCTTGGCACACAAACAAATGTTTACCCAGGACCACTTTAATATCAATGATAACCCTGTAACCAACAACCCGAAATGTTTACAAAATTGTCCTTGGGTCTGTTAACTAAGAACAGGCCCTTAGTAGCCCTTAGTCAAGTCAGTAGTCATAAGTCTTTATAAAAATCCAACATGCATAGAACAATTTTAGAAACTAGTAGTCATGTCTGTTAACTTGCAAGTTAATGTACCGTGTGAATTGATAGCAAACAACTTTCAGCACAAAAGGTTTTCCCAAAGCTTTGCCAAGAAATTGAAAATTGAAAGTTCGGTTACCTGCATGCCAATTCCTATACCTTCCATTATAAGTAGCATCTAAGGGGAGCTCAGTCAAGTCCACGTAAGTTTTGTAACAGGCCTCAACTAGAGTCTAGTTAAGTTTAATAAATTATTTTATTTTGACTGCCCAGTTTCAAGTTGTCGCACTTTTATCCCCTTTAACTGGAAAAAAAATTGTTGTTAAAACAAAATGGAAAAAAATGTTGTTAAAAAAATACATTTGGAGCCTTATTCCAAATGAGCTCAAGCTTTTGAACCACTAAAACGAGGGGGGGGTTAGCATTGGCAGGTTATATTCTTGTTCAGTAAACTGTATGTGCAATTTCCTCAAAAAAAAAGTATCAGGTTCAGTTTTTTGATATAAGCCTATAAAAAAATCTATAAAAACAAAAAAGAGGGGCCGGAAGCCTTGAACAGGAAAAAACATTCTCCTCAATCCTGCCCCTGAGTCTGTGTTTCTCTAAGCAATTTGAGCCACGTGGTGAGCTGTAGTTTTTGCTCCACTTTAAAACGATATATGCCTAATTTATCTGGAGGGGATTTCTCCATTATCTGCCCGCCCCACATGATTTCCTGGGGGGATCCGCCTTACACCGGTTCCTACGCCCATGATTTCATGATATATAGGAGCTGTGGAATTCAATTAATTACTTCTGCCTTAAAAAGTATCTACTATAGAGGTAGGCACAATGATTTTAATACATCATGCCCTCATCTCTTAAAGACTACCCTACTCCAGCTACAGGGCTTTTCTCTAAAATAAGAAGTACCAGATCCCCTGATTTTGGACCAATTATAGGCTTAGAATTCCCTTTGTGCTCACTGTGCCCCACTAAAGTTTGATGCAGTTGGGACAGTCAAGGTTATTCTTCACGTGCAACTTTGGCTAGGTTATGTTTAACTGGAACTGGGTTGCCACCCTGGAATGACCCACCTGAAAATAATCACTGTCCACTGATAAAACATCATGTACAAGAGCCCCAGTTTTGAATTTGGGACATTTATACAAAAACTGATGTATGTAAATATGCTCTAAGAGCTTTATGCATATGGTTTGATTTTACTGCATGAATTACAAAGCTTTACACTCACAAACAGTGAAGTAGTGGTATAACACTGCTACTATATAGTAGTCGTGTGGTTTATGACTGCACATACAGAATATTTTAGGAATTATTTTTTTTCTCTCAAAATTGTGGCTAATCACCTATTTAATAGCGAACATTCAATGCATAGTTTCTGTATCCAATAATACCAAAGGTGTGAAAGAAATGATATATTTTTACACCTATGAGTGGTTGCCACAGCTCCAGCCTAGAATACAAAGCCATTTTTAAAACATGTTTGAGAGAACACACAGAAGAAAACATAAATTTAAAATTACAACAGCTTGGCTACACAGTTATATACCAATATAATAGGGCTGTCATGTTTGAGGTGTAGGAGCCAGGGACATTTGCCAATTGGTTTGAGAGCTCCCAGACTTCTCTGCTTCCTGTAAGACTCAATCTTCCCTTTTTGGATTCAATCTGACGGTGGTATTCCAATGTTCTGAGTTTATAGTTGCGGCACATTTTGGAGATAATTGTATATTTTCTCTTACAGGATTCTGACATCTAAAATGTGATATATTCTTTGCAAGCAAATGTTTAATATACAGTCAATGCTGCGGAAACAAGTCCAAGTGCCAACATACACATTACAGGGCCTTGGAATAATTCACTGTGACATCTCTGTCTTTATATTGGCTCATGATTCTCTTAATGCACAGTATATGAGTCTCTGCATCATGACTGAAGAAGAAAAGATAGATACAGTACGTGAGAGAGGGAAGAGGCTGAGAAATGGCAACTAGTAAGTCTAGTTAATAACACATACTATGTAATACATAGCTGAGCCATGAACATACAATGCAACTAAGGAAAAAACAGCTGTGCCACTTACCACGTACCTACACTTGGCCTAAAAGATGTAGGTAATCTCATGTACCTTGGGTCTATGTGTAAGCATGAGTTTGTGTTCAAATATGTACATGGGTTGCCTTACTTGCAGTTTCCTTTGGAAAGTATTTTTTTCAGATGCAGTAGAACAGAAGGTGGGTGACATTCCAAGTCTTAGAGAATGTTTTATTCCAAGCAGTCAAACCCAACACAAAGTCCAATTATTTGGATAAGGAGGCAGTTATGGAATACATCTAGGTGCTGCAATCGCATGCCGCTTATTAGAATGACAATTAAAGTGAGGTCTTCAGACTTAAACCATAATGGAATCAGTAGTACAATAAAGTAAAATAAGAGCACAGCAAATTGTAGGTCAAGGATGAAGTAGGTGTAGAAATTCAGCTTTTGGAAAAGCCTAATGTATTATACATTGACTGCATTAGGTTGTTTTTTTTTATCTCTGTACCCATTTTAATATATTTCAGCTCTTCAGCTCTAGTTTCCAAGTAACATGATAGACTGCTGGTCATCAAGTTACCTGTTTGGATTCTTAAATTGAAGTTTATTGTAAAATGTCAGTTTTTTTTTCCCTGTAAAAAACATGATTCAGTCCTTGGTCTCAGGTCAATTATGAGTAAATCAAAATAACACTAGCTCCATCAACTGATGGTGCACTATTATGGAGGATGCAACGTACTCCCCATCAGCTGAGGGCTGCTGTTTCACGGAAGCATAAAAGCACACTACCGTTCTGGCCTTACTGGCCATCTGGAAAATGGGCAAGTGCTCTATCCTGACACTTTTTTTATTTGGTTATAGTGGCTGGCAGCCATGTAAGGTTCAGATTTTCATTTTAATATTTTTTTTCCTAAAGGATAAACCGCCAAGTTGTCTCTGACTAATCCAAAGCATTCTTTGCTCTGTGGAAGAATCTTTCCCATTTAAATGTAAAAGTGAAAGCTTTCATTGTACACTCTATGCATACAACTATGCAAGACTACCATTCTAGGTAGGAGATACAAGTTGCTGATCAGTTTAGTTCACAGGTCACAGCCACCACATGTGGATTGCGAAATAGTACCCTAGTACCCTAGCTCCAGATTGCCATCCACTGACACAGTTTGATGTACAGTATACTTATGTAGCATATCTCCTTGTGACATCAGATATATAGTTTGTGACATTACAAGAGTAGATGTCGTTCACAAGGGTTCACAAGGCAATCACCATAGACTAATTCTGGGTGCCTGAATTTAGTAAGTAAATATTTACAGATTGTTTTTGGTTGAAGTTTGAAGTAGATGATGTTTCAAAACAAAGGTCGTATTTTTTTTTGCAATTGTTGTAATTGGCTAATTACAACAAAAGCATGGTAACTAGGTGTCTACATTTTCAGTGTTGACTGAAGAGGGGTCAGTGATACATTGTGTTTGTTGAGAGCAGAGAGAACCTATATATACCGGTAATATAAGATGATATACAGTTTTTTCTGATCAATTAATGTGTGGGGAAATGGAAACTTGCTTTTAGTTTAGTAGGTAGGAAGAAAAAATAATTTTTAGGGATTTGGTGGAAATTGTGTTATTTGTATGGCTGGGCAATTGGAGGGAGGTTTATTGTGTTGGTAGGTAGGGAGAAAAAAAATAATTTTATTTTTTAAATGGCTAAATTGTATATGGTCAACAGGCCTACACATTACTGACAGAGTCAGACTCTGACTGAGTCTGACAGTCTAACTGCCTCGGACATTGATCCCATATATGAGACTTCCAGTGTCACTTCTGATGAAGAGGTTAGTCCACCACAGGATGATGAGCCCTGGGTGCCATATGGAGGAACCATATTTGCCCCCATTTACAGCAACACCTGGCATAGATAGCCAGGTTGACACTGATGCAGTTTGTGAGCCAAGAATTTTTTAAGCTGTTTCTTACAGGCAACGTGTTGGAACTTGTAGTTTACCAAATGTGTATGCCAGTCACAGAACACATGGACTCATTTTATGCTAACTACCATTACTGGCATCCCACTGACCTGTCAGAAATTAAAAACAAACCAAAAAAATAACCGGAAACCTCCTGATGGGCATTGTAAAAAAGCCCTAATTTCCCTCTTATTGGACTAAAACACCTACCCTACCCATGCTTATTTTTCTGGCAGTAATAAACAGGAATTGACTTTTAATTTTAAACCCTTTCTTTTATTTCTTTGATAACACACTGTGTCCTCCTATGCATGACAGGCTTTATAAAATAAGACCACTTGTTAACCAGTAACACATTTGAGGAAGTCCTTGATGCACTACAAAGGAAGGTTAATTTTTAGGCAGTGTATACCTTCCAAGAGGGTACGATATGGCATAAAGCTTTACAAGCTTTGCGAAAGTGAGTCAGGGTACACTTTCTCATTTTGTGTTTAGAAGGGGAAAGACTCACACTTAGATGACTAGGCTGCCCTGACTCTGTGTCCCATTATTTGAAAACCTGTTGCCCGTGGCCTGTGGGACTGTATGGGAAAAATTGTTTTCCAAAGCAGCCGGGTCTTTTGTGCCTTTCTGTCATAATGAGTTGCTGGCACTTAATTATAAAGACCGCAAGAATGTGTGCATGTTGTCCATAATACATGATGAGTCCATTGTGACATGAGTTAGGAGAGAAATGTCACCAAACTGAAGTGCATTACGGATTATAATAAGCACATGTGTGACCAGTGTTTGAAGCTATATTTGGTGAACTGCAAAGCAAAAATATGGAATAAGAAAGTTACCATTTATCCTATGCAATTTGCAATGTTCAGTTCTTTTGTGTTATACAAAAAGGCAGCCCCCAAATCCTGCAGAGGTTGTGGGGTCTGCTTGAAAAAAAGGGATCAGGACAGTAGTATTCACCCTCTGGTCCATTCTGCCAGGTCTCTGTATTGACAGCTTGTTTTATAGTTAAGTTTAGTTCTCCGTTTTGGTTTGGGCAGGTAGGGATGTTTTACATATATAAAAAATGTAAAGAAATATATAAAAATTAAGTTTTGTTTTTAGCTTTGTTTTTCAAAATTTATACTATTGCAGGTCTAAAATGAGATGTGCCTGCTAGGCAATGCTGTACAAAAAACATAAAAAAGCACCAAAAATTGACATTACAGCCCCCATTGCCAGAGATTGTTGACCAAATGGTTGCATGATAAGTGTCCAAATGCTCCAAGTGAAATACCCTGGGTTGTCGTCTCTCCAAAAAATATATACTTTTGTGGGGGTTCATTTTAATTGGTGGGCTGCTAAACAGTCCCACAAAATAACATTTGAAAATTATATGTTTGGGAATGGGCGTGTTCTATTTTGTGCCCCCCTAAGTTCCAAAACTCATAAAAAAAACCTATGCATGTGGGGTACCTATGCAGCGTCAGTAGGGCCGCCCATAGACATCAGCGGGATCTCCTGCCTGAACCCCACAGTTCCCATGAATATGGAGAAGGGAATAACTTGGGGCATTTCCAACTTAAATGGGTTAAATAAATTATGGATGAGTATTAGTCTCATAGAATACACCTTATTAAATGGAGTTTATATGGGTTGATAAGGCTTTTCTTCTTTTTTCCTCTCCTGGCCAAAAAAGACTTAACAGTTAACATCAACAAAATCATTACTACTATACTTTTTGTATCTTTCTATAAATAACTATAAAGATAAAAAAATATAGTAGTACTAGTAATCATTTTGTTGATGTTAATTAAGTATCTGTTATATACGTTAGGACGTTAATGATATGGACTACCCTGGACATATTAAGTGTGTCTGGTTGTGTCTCTATGTTTTTATGTATGTATGTATTTATTGACAAAATCTATTAAAGATAAAAAAAGGAGAAAAGTCTGGCTGCCGCCAGTAACTGTACTGATCATGTGTCTGTACTGAGTGATGTCATGATTTTTGGAAGGAGTGAGGCCACACAGTTTATCTCCAAAATTTGAACTAAACGGAAGGAATCTCTTTTACATTAGGAATGAGTTGGGTTTTTTGTTTGTCTGGTGTTATACATGTGAAATTTTCTGTTGCATGGGAATAGAGGAAGGCAGTCAATAATCTCAATATATTTGTACACGAATGTGTCTTCAGATTTTACTAATCTGTCTTTTATTTAGAAACACCACTTGTTTTGTTTATCATTATGCGGTCCCCACCTCCTTGAAGGCAGCATGTAATTCGCATGCACCTGCTTGTACTGTATGCCACATGCTACTTAGTCATTCTACCATATTGGAAAGGTTCTGCATTAAACCAAGCCAACACACCTCTGATCTAACGAGACTCCCTGTGTGCAGGAAGTGCATGCGTTCATTTCTTTGCTTATAGCAGCCAATCAGTGACCAGAACATGAAGGATAATGGAAGCTGCAGCCTCTCCCTAAGGTAAGCCAGTTGAAGCTATTGCTTCTGAAAAAAATCATAAATGTGGACGGGCTGTATTTACAGTAATGTGTGTATTAATATATATATATATATACTTGGTATTCTGTCCGGGAATTTTTACTCACACACAGTCTACCAGGCTGCAGAGACGGCTCAGACACCAGGAGCGTTAAATAAAAGGCTAGGCCTGTTTTTTATTTGTCACCACAGGCATTACAGAACATAAATAAATCAAAACAAAAAGCCTTGCTCTTGTGAGCACTAACTAATACAAGGTTCTCCAACCTAACTGCAGTTGGACGGCTTGTCTGCTCCCAACAAACAAAATAACGGTTTATATGTAATAATGGCAGCGCTCAGTAGCTAAGCAGCTCTCTCCCTCTCTCTCAGGGAGCCAAATGATCTCTCTTTGCTCTGAGATCAAGAGACTTCTTGACTGCCTCTCCCCTTAATTAGTGGAAACAGGTGAGTACTAGGAGAGTATCCGTGAATCTCCGGACTGGATTCCCACCTGCTGGTCTTCGGCTGCTCACAAAATGTGGAGTGGAGCACTGGCCCGCCCTACTCTCCAAGTGCTCCACCCCAGGGACCCAAAATACACAAATAACAGACATCAATAATTCCATTATTAACAAGACATCTCCCTGGGGCTGGTAGAAACTATTGTGGGTAACCACCCTGCAAAATATAAGGGGATATATACACTCCCTCCATTATCATCCCCTGCTTTCTGTCATAATATATATGTAGATATATATAAATAGTGAAAATCATCAGTGCCTAAGACTATGTTATTAAGTCTCGCCTTAGATATTGTGAATGACCACTCACCAATCACGTTCATTTCACTTACGGTATATCCAATATCATCTTCGTACTCATCAGTTACTCACACAATCATCCCCATGCAAAAGCTACTGAAATTATTGTCTTACCCTAAAAAAAAAACATTCACCAGCATGAAAATTTTCTATATAAAAATAAGATGTTTTTCCTGCAATCACCAAACCTACTCCTTTTCCATCTCTTCCACCTCTCCTTTTTCTCTGTCTTCCTCTGTGTCTTTCTTTTTCGGCCTCTCTCCCCCTTTCCTTTTTTTTCCTTTTATTCTTTGTCTGCTCACACAAATTCGGCATCCAGCTGTTTGGTATTTTGATAGAATATTGATGTAATTTAATATTTTAAGGGCTTCTTAAAATATGAGAGCAATTTTCAAACTGCCTTATAACCCTGTCTAAAATGCTAAAAGTTTGGGATTGTTTTGTGCATTCTTTCCTTCATTTGGTATGAACCCATAACGAAGCAGGATGTATTGTATACTTCTGTGGAATGTGATGTTTGGTTTAAATCTTCAATCTGAAAAGCAGTAAACTACATCTTGATTTATGTTCTTTTTTTGGAAAAGCATTGGTTGAGTTTTATAAATTATTACCAAGCAACTAGAACTATTTTGGATGCTGTAAAATCACAAGTATAATAGTAACCATTTATCTCTGTTTTAGGATGGCATACATATAACATACAAAACATTTTCACCTATTAATTTTAGGTCTCAGTCATACATGTCTATGATGCAAAAACGCATAATAAACTGTATACTTAGCTTACAATACTGGAAATGTGCAAAGGGATTATGTGAACAAAAAATCTCAATGTATTCACGATTAAAGGGTAATCGATGCATATTCATTTTGTTGCTTTTTTTCATGTGTGACCAAGAGTGAACTCTTTTTAATGTTGAGGAAATTACATCCTGACATATAACAAAAATAAAATAAGATAAAAAAATTTTTACAGAACAGTGTTACACATTATAAACATTAGCAGGGAGGTATGAGTCTGTAATCCTTTTTAACAGATTTCCAATAATAATAATGTTGATAATAAACTTCCAGAACTGGGATGTCTTAATTACAGCTGCAGTGTGTCAGGAACCTGTGTGGTTCACGGGAACTGGAAAATGTCTTTGTGAGTTCTTGGACTGATGGGCCGTACCATCTTTTATGCAGCTGTAATTTTGACAGGGGGAGCCAACTTAAAAACTTCTGTAATCCACAACTCCAGACACCTCCAACGCCTGCTGTTATACTTTTTTTTTTCCCAAAAGCTCCTCAGCTGTGAGGCTGAGAAAGTCTTTAGGTCCAAAAAAAAAAGGAAAAAAAAGCTAGAGGGAAAAAATACACCCGTTTGTCTGACTGCACTGAAGAGACTGCATATCAAGCTATATAATTTATCTGGAATGATACATTATTTTAATCTTAGCCTGTTACCCAAACATTTTGATCTTATACTGAGTGTGATAGACCTTATTTCCTGCCCATCTTTTCTTTTTACCACAACATAGCAAACATAGTCTGGACAACAGGAAGTTAAGGAATCAATGAAGCTAATGTCAGGATTGCGCAACAATTTAAAATTTTCCCAAGGCTTATATTTTGGGAGGAGGTCGTTTTATGAATGGATCTAAGGCTGACACATGAAACGCGTGGGATCTGTCTGAGTACTTTGTCTGGGTCAGCTGTGACATCTGGATATTATGAATTTAGCATATTGTGACTCATTAACGCACAAACAGTATTCCTAAACAGGATCTCGGTATGATTCCTCTTTTACACCAAATGATGACAAACTCCTGTGAATGGCTGCTGCCCTGTAAAAACATTTACCTTGCACAATTGATTAAAAAAGACCTATTTTGTCATAACTCTTAAGTCCACCGTTGTCTGACTGCTTGCAAGCAGACGAATCCAATGATGCTTCATGTTATTGTATACCTATTATATAATGACTGTCTGAGTTCGTAGGAAGCCCAGGTCAATAAAAATGTACAGATGTGGTTTGAGTTTGAGTTATTCTGGAATCTTATTCCCCCTGAAGTGGTTAAAAGTTATTTTCATTGCATTCTTAAATTCTCTGTGTGTGGGCAGGATGGGTAGCTTAATGTGTTTCTTGCATCAGTTGTGACAGCCTGACTGTGTGAGGTAGGTTTGCATTGCAGCATGGATGCAGAAATCAACTTAATCCCTCCAGCATAACAATCATGACTATGGAAGGTCCGAAAAGGAATCCAACCCATAGCAAAAGAGTGGTCATTAACTGTCAAGAATGGCTTCACAATAATCATTGATTCACATATCAAAATCTTAATGCAATCATAATACACTGTCAAAAGGAAGAAAGGATTTTCTTTTTTTTATAGGTTAAAAATCTAAATCTAAATGTTTAATTGTAGCACATATGAGTAATAGACTGCATTTTCATAACAACTTCAATTGTATAGACTTGTATGAACACAACTCAACAAGCAACTCAAATATTAAATTAAATACTCAATAAGTATCTAATAAGTTCCACCAGTAAATCATGCCACTGAAAAAATAAATATATAAAAATATGATGCCAAAACACCATGTATTGCAGTATTGCAGTCTGCAGGGATACATTTTTTTATTGGATTAACATAATACTTAAAAAATACGTTTTCATCTTCCTCATGTATTGCTTCAGACCTAAAGCTTTTCTTTATAGTTTACAAATAAGTGCAGAGTGGCAGGCTCTCGCACTGCCTGTTTGTTGTGAGCAGAGCTGTAGCTAGCCCCCTCAGCTATTTTTTTGTACAGATGTTATTTTATTGACACTGCCTTTACACACACCTGCCCATAAACACACATATAGACATACACTGCCTTTACACACCACTACCCTTACACGCTGCTTCTACACATACCTTCCCATAAACACATAAATACACATATGCTGCCCTTACATGCTGCCTTTACACATACCTGCCCATAAACACATCAATACACATACCTGCCCATAAACACACATATACAAATACACTGACCTTACTCACAACTGCCCACACACGCTTTTCAAACACCTGGCCGTAAACACACACATACACTGCCATTGCACACGACTCCCCACACACACTGCCTTTATACACACCTGTCCATAAACACACATATACACATACACTGCCCTTTTATGCTGCCTTTACACGTGCCTGCCCATAAACACACATATACACATACATTGCCCTTACACATGCCTGCTCACACACATTGCCTTTACACACACCTGCCCATAAACACATATATACATAAAGACTGCCCTTACACACACCTGCCACACACACTGCCTTTACACATACCTGCCCATAAACACACACATACACTGCCCTCATACACACTTGCCCATAAACACATATATGTATACACTGCCCTCATACACAACACTTGAGCCGCGCCCACCACTCACTGTACCGGAAGGAGACTTAAGAGGAGCCTGGAGGAAGAATGAAGAGGGGGAGGTGGAGGAGGAAAAGGAGCTGTAGCGGGAAAAGTGACAGTGACAGAGGAAAGGTAAGAAGACATTCAGAGAGAGTGCGAGAGTGATGGGAGTTATGCTGTACCTTTGCCAATGTCTTGTTCAATATATAATTATGGGAGTTATGCTCTAAAGTACATCATAACTCCCATCACTATATAGAATGCCAGACATTACATTATATAAATGTATGTAGCGCTGTTACAATCAGTCAGTAAAATTTATAATCAAGTAACCGACACAATAGGAGAATAGGAGAAGAAAGCTTATAATCTAGTTGACGGTATAACCCCTATCACTATATACTAAGCAGACAGTGAAGTTGTAGGCCTACACCACGTCAATATTTGGCTCAATGTATAGTGATAGGGATTACACTGTACCCCCGTCAGTGTGTGCCTCAGTATATAATGATAACAGTAATGCTTTACCCCCGTCAGTGTTTGCCACCGTATATAATAATAGCACTTATCCTGTACCACCGTCAGTATCTAGCTTAGTGTATAATGCTAGCAGTTATGCTGTACCACTGTTAATGTCTGCCTCAGTATCTAATGAAACAGTTATGCTGTACCCCCGTCAATGTCTGCCTCAGTATATAATGAAACAGTAAGGCTGTATCCCCGCCAAGGTTTGCCACAGTTATCCTGTACCACCGTCAGTATCTGGCTTAGTGTATAGTGGTAGTAGTTACGCTGTACCACCATCAATGTCTGCCTCAGTATATAATGATAGCAGTTATGCTGTACCACTGTCAATGTATGCCTCAGTATATAATGTTAGACTGAGTGATCACTTTGGACCTGTGTTTGTTTTTTCTTCTTGGGGGGGTTATTAAAGAAAGCAGTATTATATGTTCAGTAAATGTTATTTTATTTATAAGTTATTAATATATTTTATCAGAGTTCTTGTTGTTTCCAGTTGACATACAGTTTACAAATTGGTGCAACAAATACTTTTGCCAACATTATTTTTTACATTTTAAAGTGTGTATGGGGGGGGTGCCACTTGCATGATCTGCCCCAGGTGCCAAATACTCTAGGTACGCCCCTGGCTTCTTTAGAGAATTGGTAGTGTGGAACAATAAATAAGTCAAAAGTATTTCTATAAGGACTAGATTGGTTTTTTTCTGGAGGCACAATCTAAGCTATGTGTTCCCCTTTTTACAATCAAATATAACGACCAGCCTTAATGTGGAAACCAATATAAAACTCAAACTCTGGCTTTTAAGAGCTGTGTAGCATAAATGCAATTTTATTTATGACTGTTTTAAAAATAAAATGCTTTTGGAGTATACCTGTTAAACCTGTAAATAGAAAAAGCAAACAAACTTTGGAACTAAGGAGACACGTAATGATTACAATGTTTTATACACATGTGATGGAAAATTGCACGTTGTTAAGTCAAAAAACAGCTTCTGAAGCACTTACAAAGTCACAGGTGCTTGACCCTTTAACACGTGTTACGTCATCATATATGCCTAAACCTTTTTTTTGTTCTGTGTTTACATCTGGCATATGAGGAGATCATATTCTTTATATAAAAAAAACCAAACAGAAACTTCCAGAACTGCTTCAAGACCCAATGCCAAAGAAGATTCCCTCCTTCTCACCAATTTTATCCGCACACAGGAGCCTTAAACATCTCCCATTTCAACTTCCTCCCAACTTCACATATTTTGGCATGATGGCAAACTTTTCTAGTAGCTAACAGCTGTTTTTCAGCTAATATTAAAGCCAAACCTTAAGGTTAATTTGCAAGATTTTCTGTAGAGCGTGTTGAAGTCTGGATATTTATATTCAGACTGATATGTATATTTCTTCTTAAAGTCAGTTTGTTATAATAAAAAAAAAATAGATTGACATCTAAAGTAAACTATGACATCATGTAATATCACCCTTGTAGAATTCAGCTAGACAGAAATATTGGCACGTTAAATATTTAGCTAACACAGTCAGGAAAAATTTTTGTTTGAAGTCTGTCAAATTTATCTTCATTTGGTCCAAGATTCATTCAGGTGTTTTGGAAGCAGGTGTGCATTACAGTTAATACTGTTTGCTATATTTATGTAGAACTGTTAGTATATCTACATACCCGTAATACAGTACTCTGAAGAAAGAAACAATGATGGCTTGATCCTTGTGCTGAGAGATTTTGGTTGAACATATGGCATCAATGTTATGGTCTTAGTAAGTAGATGTATTCACACAAAACTTTATACTAGGGAATATACAGAGAACATTTTAATTGTACATACCAGAAAAATAAATGCAAGTCAGCACCAGTAGCTCCTAGATGTAGGACTGTTATTAAAGTGCCTTGGGCCTCCAATCCAATGATACCTGATTGCACAGGAAGTAGATTTTCCTTCTCCATGATATGTATGCTGTCTGCTGCTGGCTACACATACTTCCTCCTCCAAACCATGTGGCTGTTGAAACGGACCAAAGGACAGCAGCTGTGGACCCCTAAGATAAGTTTGCGTCCAGAATGCTGACAAGCTTTTGAATACAGAAATTTGAATATTCAATTGAACAGTGATTATCAATTTAATCATTTAAAGCAAGACAATCTATGTGGTTTATGTTGTGAACATGGCTACACAAATGCTTAGAACACAAAACCTGTCCTAAAACATGGACAAACATTGCTTAAAGTGAGAAGACAAGAATAGGTTAATATAATAGTGAACTGAAATATAATAATCTATATGTGAAATTATCTTCTAAGAGGTTACATAGAGCACAAGCATATATAAAGATTGTAAGCTTGCGAGCAGTGCTCTCTCCACCTAATGTATCGGTTTGTCTTAGTCTGTCAATTCTCGTCTTGAATATATGTATTGTATTAAGCGCTGTGTTAATTGTTGGCGCTATATAAATAAAAGATAATAATAATAATAGTATCCGATAAATAACCCCAGGTAAGGATTTTTATAGCTAATACTTTCATTATGACCATTCACCTGCTCATGAAAATAATGTTCCACCTGCATCAGTCATCATTTTGTTCTACACGTAAAAACAAATGTTAAACAATTCATGGCAAGGAAGTTTGAAATTCGCAAAAGTGTTTACTTCGTATTCACAGTTGTAATGTTACGAGTGGGTTATATAAAATACACAAAAAGCTGCTGGAGGCATATATACCATGATTTATGGTTATTATAACTGATGCATATAATCTGTTTGCACCACACTAAAACTAAGGTTTTTGGTTTTATTCTAAAATTTTAAGATTTGTAGGTGAGTGTTTGATGGTCTGGACATCTTTAGATGGAGCCCAGGAGAAATGAAACTATTTAAAAGATGTTCTGTTAAGGTAGCAGAACATTGTATTAAACTTGTTAGGCTAAAAGAAAAATGAAACCGCTGTGGTACTCAACAGATGTGGCAAATATACTGAAGGAAAAGAAGCTAGGAACTATAGCCACAGACTCAAAATGAGGATGATGGGAGCAAATATAAAGCTAAGATTAGGGATGCAAATCACCTTATTAGATGTTTTAAAACAAACAGAGGAGAAAACTCCCAGGTTAACAAAACAAAGTGATAAAACCTTTTCTAAAAAATATAAGGGAAATAAGAAAACACAAACCAGGAATATCATATTTCTTGATTATAAGACAAGGTTTTTTTTAGAGCAAATGTTCTGTGCAGACAACCTCCGTTGCTACCCGACAACTTCCGCCGGTGCTCCGTCATGGACATCATAGAAACAGCAGCAAAAGTCCTGGGTAGCAGCAGAGGTTGTCTGCGCACATGGGTAATGGGGTATAAGGCATATCAGGGGGGCAGATTGGCAAATAGGGGGGATAAGGTATATCCAGGAGACAGAGTGGTAAATAGGGGGTATAAGGCATATCGGGGGGGCAGAGTGGCATATTAGGGAGGCAGAGTGGCATATAGGGGGGGTATAAGGCATATCTGGGGCAGAGTGGCAAATCTGGGGGGCAGATGTGCATAACGAGGGGCAGGTTGGCAAATAAAAGGAAATCAAAACAAAAAATGCATTTTTCTCAATCATAGTTTTTTAAATATGAAAAAGTAGTTTACATGTGAATTAATATTTACTAATTAAACTTTTTTCCTATAGTGTAGTCTTATATTCAGATTTTTTCTATCTTAATATTCAAAGTTTAGGGGGTCGTCTTATAATCAGGGTCATCTTTTAATTGAGCAAATACGGTGATTAAAGACAAATAAAAGGGAATATATAAATGAGGATAAAGATCTAGTTGAAATAAATAACATATGTTCTACTTTTACAGAGGAAGATGAAGGTGAAGGACCGTTGTAAGCAAAAGATGCAAAACAAGTGTGTTTACAGAGGAAGAAATTCTGCTTGAACTCTCCAAAGTAAAAACAGAAAAATCCATGAGACACCAAAGGATACACCCAAAGTTTTTGAGCTTCGAAGTGTCCTGGCAAAACCGTTGTCGGACTTATTTAACCAGTCACTGTTGGTAGGAGTAGTATCAGAAGACAGGAATTTGACAACTGTAGTATAACTTCACAGAAAATGTATCAAGGGAGAATCAGCCAACTACAGACCAGTAAGTCTGATGTCAGTAGTTGACCAATTAATGGAAACCATGCTAAAGGATAGGTTTCTCAAATATCTGGCTTGCAAGCATGCAAATGGCTTGCAACAGCAGGGGTTCACTACGGGGAGTTCCTGACGAACTAACAATTCATTTTTTTGACTGGGTAACTAAAATAGATCAGGGAGGTACAGTTGATATAGCCTATCTATATTTCAGTAAGGCATGTGACACTGTTCCCCATTAAAAAAAAAACAAAAGTAAATTGCATTGTTTTTGGGTGAATGGATAACACAATGTTTGAATGACAGAAGGCAGAAGGTTGTAGTTAATGGTGTATATTCAGGAGAAGATCTTGTTAATAGTGAGGTACCTCAGGGATCAGTATTGGGACCATGCTTTTTCATATTTTTATATTGAGTTATATTACAGAAGGTCTTAATGGTATGGTATGTCATTTTGCAGATGATACAAATCTCTGCCACAGTTTGAGTGAGGCATCATAGGGTGTTCATCGAATTCCCAATAGTGTGTTTAGTATAAAATGATTTCAACGGGAAAGAACACTGAACCCTAGCAAGTTTCTTCTTATGGTAATGGCAAAATCAACTCTTCTAGCCAGAACAAGAATTTTTTATCCAAGATTGTGACTAATCTTGGGATAACTTGGACCTTAGTGAACACATAAGTCGTTCCTCTTGAGGTTTGTGCACTTTTCCATTGTTGGCAAACATACCGAAACATCAAATGGTAAAAGTTGGGTCAGAATTAGTCACAAAATGCTTCCACTAACCCTGTTCCTTAACCTCACAACAAAAGACAAAATGGGTTAATCATAGGTATTTTGGCAAGCGTTTACGTAACACCCACGTGTAACTATGTTTCCTTTGGTATGCAGTGTCTTAAGAAATGGATAGTGCACATCTAATATGCCTTTATAACTTTGGCTGTTTCTTTTATGTGACACATTGTGGAACAGATTTATCACTTTATAATCTTGTGTTTTTCCTTTACAGGGTGGTTATTGAGAATGAACAATACCACACTTAGATTTCATCTCTAAGCCCCTATCCAAATTCCTTTCATTCCATTAGTGATCCCTTCTAGGCCACCAGCAAGAGCACTAATAAAAAGTTGTGATCCTGGACTGTAGCAAAATCATCGTTGGCCCTAGTAACACAATTCTAAATAGTTTGTCTGCTAGAAAAACATAGAAACTCTCACACATTGCAGACATTTAGAAATAAGATATTTGTTTCAATTCCCCGTAACAGAAAGTAGCAGAGGTTTCATGTTTTAAGCAGTAGTACAGAGGCCAATGCATTCTGGAATTGGACATTCTTAAGCTGAGTTGAGCTAGGTCTAGGGTGGCAGGTCTGTGAGAGCAGCAGCCCTTTCTGTCACTAATTGGGTGCCACTGTTTAATCAGCCTGTTACAAAGGAAGTATTTGATCTCTCCAACCAGTCCATTTGTGCTATGGTAGACTTTGCATTACTGAAAGAACCTTTGTAACATGCTGTTCCCTGGTGTCCTTAATAGATTGAACGCCAAGATTGTACACCATATCATGGGACTTAGCAGCAAGGACAGCAGCCACAAAGAGGGTGGCTGGGGTCGCTGCACTGTGTTAGACCTAGGATAGTGCTGAAGGTACATATATTGCTGTGCCTAAGTGTAGCTATGACCTGTCTAAACATTGCCTTTGCATTCTAATAAGTACCATAAATGATCTACTGCAGATAGATTGATAGCTAACTCTGTGGCCCGTTTCCGTTTGTCAGTCAATCTAACTAGCAATTACAATACTGCAAATAAAGATAAAGGACAATTTACCTTTTCATTGAATTTATCAGGACTCCTGTGTTACATGGGCTAGCTTGGGCCTGTTTATTTTGTGCACCATTTGCAAGCATTGTGCATTGTGACCTTTTAGATTCAACATGCATGCTTGACCCTTGTTTCTTGATGCCTTCTCAGGGATTGTTTAAAGCACCTTTTCTGCTTGCTTAGTACCTGATAGGAAGTTCATGCCTTAGGTGTACTTTATTCTGTAACATGTGTATGGACCATTGGCTATCCTGTGACTACCAAAGAACTCAGCAGTATTCTTGGGTGTTCTTGACTACAATTTTAGATTGTTGTTTGTAGCATCTGGCCAGGCATCATTTCTATATTTTCCTAGTGACCTAGGTGTATTTTCATATCACAACACAACCAATCGTCAGAATGAATCCTTTCTAACCGTTTCTGTGTAACAATTTTGTAATGATGTATAATTCATATATAATCACAATGATACCACACTCAAAATGTGGTTACTTTATAAACAATAAGGTTTTTTTTACACATAGAATTGTATGTTATATAAAAAGGAATAAGCTTCCGGCAGTGGCCCAGAATCCAGAAACATACCCTCCTCTGACTGGTATGTTCCAAAGCAGCAAGATTCATTAGATAAGTGTGTCTGTCCATACTAAATCATTATAGGGTGAATTACTTTCATTAAGTTGTATCTCATTATGGAATTCACAAACATCAACATTATGTATGATGACATGATCAGGTTTAGGTCCAAGGCACTAGTAGGTACAAAAACGTACTCCTTAAGCCCTAAGAAAGACTGGAATGAGTGGCAAACAGTTAAATGCAAGTGGGAGGGGTCACCCCTCTTGCTCCAATGAAATGCTGCCCTGCATGCTGATTTTATTATTTCCAACACCAGTGTTGTCTAGTTTTTGAATCGTGAGGGGCAAATACCTTTGAAAAGAATACAATAGGTGCTGCATTCTATAAAACTGGCCAAGTTTATCTTTATTTAGTTACTGTAATTAAAAGTTATTTCTGACTTTACATCATCCTGTTACTCTCGACATTCAACACCTACCAAAACGGATGGACTGTTTTGACAGAATAATATGAACAAAAATTCATGTCAGCTAAATATGATCTCTTAATAATACCATTGATAGGAAGTATGTCTTTTCAAAGCAAATAAAGGGAAGCAAAATATTAAATATATATATAATTAATCAGCTTTGTAAAAGCTTCCTGTCTAGCAATAGCTGACATCTTGCAAAGAAAGTTTATAACGATATACTGCAGAAAGTATGCCAGGAATGTATTGTGAAGTCATAATACCCTTTGCATTAGATATTTCCCTGCAAGAATAGGGATATATGGAATATGTGTTTTTGTTTATAATACACATTAACTTAAATGTTTGTTCATGTGTAGATGAGATGATAGCACTCATGATTCAGATATTTTTTTCAATTATTGTAAAAGGATAAAAAAAATTCAGGGAGTTTACAACTTGTTAAAAAATTGCAAATAATACTTTAGATTACATATCCACCCTCTTTTCCAACTTGATGGGGGTGATAGTGGTTAAAGTATCTTGGAAGTGGAAGGATGCCAGTTCTAAATGAATAGGCAGAAATAATGTTTGATTATTCTCTTATATAGAAAGGATAGTACGTAGATAGTAGTAGAATAGTATGTTTTGGTATAAGATGATGGAAAACCACTGAGTTGAAGAGAGGGGTATTTCAAACATAAACTTAGCTCAATGATAATACAGACTCTACGGTTTTCAAGAAGGTAAAAAGAAGTGGGTGTTAAGTGTCTGGGTTATTAGAAGATTCTCTCAACATAAGCAAACATTGCCAAAAGTCATTTTATTTGGTGGGTACTGGTTGGGACACTAAGAAAAACCTCTTTGTGTTCTGTAAATAAAATGGAGATAACAACCTGCAATTTTTCAACCTGGCAATGTTGGATATATATATATATATATATATATATATATATATATATATATATATATATATATATACAGTTGTGTGAAAAATAAAGTACACCCTATTTGAATTTTATGGTTTTTACACCTTGTCATGATTTATTCAACAAAAATAAAGCCAAAATGGGGAAGCCATGTATGAAACACTAAGTACACCATATGAATAGTTTGTAGAACCAACTTTAGCACCAATAACTAGTGATTTTATCAGTCTCTCAAATTGTTGTGGAGGAATTTTGTCCACTCTTCTTTACAACGTTGCTTCAGTTCATTGAGGTTCCAGATGCACAGCTCTCCTAAGGTCCCCCCACAGCATTTCAATTGGTTGAGGTCTGGACTTTGACTGGGCCATTGCAACACCTTGATTCTTTTCTTTTTCAGCGATTCTGTTGTAGATTTGCTGGTGTGCTTGGTATCACTTTTAGGCCAAGCTTTAGGTGTAGGACAGATGACCTCACATTTGACTCTAGAATACTTTGGCACACAGAGGAGTTCATGGCAGACTCAATGACTGCATGGCCAAAAAAGCCTAAATCATCACCCCTCCACCACCATGCTTGACAGTTGGTATGAGGTGTTTGTGCTGATATGCTGTGATTATCGCCTAGCGTGGTGCTATGCATTATGGCCAAAGATCTCAGCTTTGGTCTTGACTGTCCAAAGGGCATTGTTCCAGAAGTTGTGTGGTTTGTTCAGATGCAACTTTGCAAACCTACGCCATGTTGCCATGTTCATTTTAGAGAGAAAAGGCTTTCTCCAGGCCCCCCTTCCAAATGAAAGTGTTCAGTCTTTTTCTAAATGTACTGTCATGATTTTTGACATGCTTATTGAGATTTGTAGAGTCTGAGATGTAACTCTGACCTTGAGGTGTTTTTGTCGGGGCATCCACTTCAGGAAAGAGTAGCAACTATCTTGATTATTTTAGACTTCTCAATAATCTTTTTCACTGTAGGATGATGGACTTAAAATTGTTAAGAAATTGCCTGATAACCATACCTAGGAACTTCTGAGCCTTACCAGTGCACCGGCACCGGAAGTTGTATACCGTTCTGCGTAGAATAGATGTCCCCCGCCGGCCCCGCAAGACACCCGGGAGTCTGCACTGGTAAGGAGGATTGTTAAAGCTTACCGCGCGGATGTTCACCGGCGAGCGTAAACAACCTCCGCTGCCGGCACGAGTTGTTTTAACAATCTCCCTTGCCGTGACTCCCCCCGTGGGAATTCCCGGCAAGGGAGATTGTTAAAGCACACCGAACAGAAGTGCCGGCAGCGGAGATTGTTTACGCGCATCGCCGCTGTCTGAGCGTATCAGAGAGTAGGATGCAGGTCCCCTGCACCGCTGCGGGGGATCTGTATCCTAACCCTGCTGCCTGCCCGGCGCCCGGAACAGGCAAATACGGTATATATATCATTTAAAATCACTTTGCATTAAAAATCATCCTCATATATTGATTTGTTTTCATTTTCATTATTTGTTATACCTACAAGATCTAATTATTATAACTTATGCATTCTATAAAAAAAATATACTAATACATGTTTACATTACATTTACTCTTAATTGTTTTGAGTTTTATTTTATTATGGTTTAATTTTCTTATACATGAGTATGCATAAAAATATATAATGGGTGTCGTTTATCTACTTTAAAAACTGTTTCCTTGACATAAAAAATAAATGCATTTTGTCAAGCAGAACAAAACCAGGACATATCTGGAAATCCCTTAACGGTAAATGAATTTTGCCTAATTTTTTCCTTCGAGTAAAATATGTCAAAAAAGACAAGATATATTATTTAATACAAACTTCAAAGAGTGATTGTATGTGCAAAAAATGTAAGACTGATCCATGTGAAATGATGTCTGTCTTTCTTATCAGACCACTGCCTTGTTTAACTTAAGAAATTCCTGATTTTCACATGTATATATCAAGAGGATTACGAGGGTTATATACCCCAAAGCACACTCGAGCGCGCACACACACGCACACCTATTTTTATCTTATTGCTTTGCACTATAGATTTAAAAATTGTGATCTAGATTTTAACACTACCAGAAACTGAAGAATAAATATTACAGCAAACTAATACACTACTACATCAAGTAGCCTTTAATTGTTTCCTATCTGTGCTTGGATGTCAGATCTGTATGTATTAATTGCATTTCTAGCAAGCAAAATAACAATCATGTGTACTAGTACACATATGTCAAAAACCAATTCTGCTCTGACTTTAAAACAAGCGACATTTTCAATTCACTTTAAGGATTTGAAGGAAATATATGTAATTAAGAGGACATTACTGCTTGATTCTTGAACCATTGTTGCCCGGTACTGGGTGGAATAGTAGAACTGTTTCTTTATATAGTCAGAATAATTTGTAGGTCTATTGAAGATGAAGCAGTTGTTATTAAGGTAAAGCAGTGGTTATTAAGGTAAATGGGAGTTAGTTCCCAAATAACCTAATTAGTCACTGATAAGATCGCAAGATATTAGAGGGTATTAGAGGATCAGTTTCCAGGCATTAGATATAGGGCAAATATCATTGGACTTTGGTCTAAAGTAATAGAATATGGCCATAAAATTACCCATATAGGTCACAGTAAGGGGTATGTTTACACTAGCATTGAATTAGTACAAGTGAACAGAGATGTTTTTTCGACTCATGTGGTTTCTAAATAAATGCAGAAACAATGCAATAATCTGCATTTTCACACTGCCAAATCCAATAAAATTTTAAAATGAAAATAATCCAATTAATGGGTTTAATACACAGGATAAATTAAGGTGTTAGTTCTCAGTCTCCTTCAGTACAGTAAAAATGCAAAAATCCATAAACAATGGGTAAGATGGAGAGATATACTGTGTGTGTGTGTGTGTATATATATATATATATATATGGATATATATGGATTTGACACTTTCAATATGACATTAATCTCCATATGTGATTGGTGGTTATGTAATTGAAGGTTAAGGGAATTTAAATATGCATGGGATAGACATATGACTATCCTGGATCTAAGACAAGACTGTAACGGATGCTGGTCCCCCATTTTATGGAAATTATTGGAACTGCAATTTTCCAAAGAACTTGAATTGTTATATTTTGTATATTCACCCTCTGGTTTCCATTTCTATATGTATTAAGAATGACTCACCGTCTAGTCTATGTTTAAGTGTTACTTCCCTAATCCCTTCACCTGTGTTGTGTATTCACCATTGTTGAATGTGTGAGGAGATTACGCTGGCCCGGTGTTTTCTACATAATCTCATGACATTGTGTTATGTGTTATGTTAATCCTTTCCTGTTTGCTGTCTAAGTGAACTCCGTTTCACCTGCTAAAATGGTTATATAAAATATGCCCAGTCCCGATAAATTGTTCTCTTGCATCCTGACTGGTGTGTCATGACGTAACTGGTGCTACGGTTCTTTGGGAAAGCCTTTTCCCCCGGAGGAGCACCTCTACTCTGAGAGCCAGAGAGGCTATCCATCCTGTAACCAGGCAACCGGACCCCCTGTTCCTGTAACAAAGACCAAGGATTGATTAAGATTTGAGTCTTTACATCAAGTAAAACTGGCAGACTAGACAGGCCAAATGGTTCTAATCTGTCATGAAATTCTATGTTTCTATAAGATGTTACATATGGAGATTTGGCACTTGAGTCCAAATCAAACCTTGTGTTAGATTTAAAGAGGTGAACTTTTTTTTTATTCTTTCAAGTTCCATTCTACCATATAAAAGAATGCAATTTAATAATATCAATCAATGACGTTTCCAGGACACAGTTCAGCAGCCGACGTGCTGTATTACTGTTGTGAGTCACCATGCCAAAACGCTAAACGATCACAAAAAAAATCAATGTGTACGTGTTCCCTGTCTTCTGGAAAAAAAACAGGAAAAAGACGCTGAGCTAAGAGAAATGACTACTTCCTATGATGGACATCTTAATCAGTCAGTAAAAGTTTCTCTTTCATGCGTTCTGCGTCTGGGAAACCCCTTTTTTATGACTGTACGTCACAGTTCAGCTGCTGTGAATACAGCTGCTGTCATTTCCTTTCATGTAACAGTCTTCCCCATGAATTCTGCTATGCCCTTTAGGTACATTTATTTGTCTGAGTGACATAATCCTAAACAGAAAAAAAAGAATCACAGGGCAAAGAATGATTCCCTCACTTGTCTGTGTCTTTTTTTAGCCATATGTTTATTTTAGTCATAGTTTATGGTGTTCTTGCTGTTTATCCTTAGCTCAATTGAGCTCAACTATACTTTGAACAGGCGCACAAGATTGTCTGTTTTTGCAGTACAGAAGCATACACAGGAGTGGGCATTTAATGACTATATTATTCAGAAAGTCTGTCGAGCTGAAGGTTTCAATATTTGGCTTGTGTCATAATTCAGCTGTACAGATCACTCACCATTTGCTCTAGATAAACACTTGAAATTTCAATTGTTTCCTATCTGGAAAGCAGGAAGGGAATAGCAATCATACATGTCAAAATTATGAATTAGTTGGCAAGATTTTGCATAGTTCTGACACAGTACTGACACATATGTTTAACTCCACGGATGTGATAACATTTTCAGTACTAGCTGACCAACACATTTCTGATTATGTCACACTAGTTTTTATGTCTTTCTTATTATACCGAGTGTTGATTTTCTGAAGGGTGTTACCAGGTTGACAAGCAATTGTGGAAACCCAGGTTCTTTAGTAGGACAGCCCGGCAAGGGTTGCATATGTTGGCAGATCTTCTCTGCAACTGAAATAGAGAATTATGCGTTCCTTTATATGCTTGATCTTTAAGTGCTTACTGTGCATGGGGCATCAGTGAAGAACTACAATACATGCAATCCAGTACTCATGCATAAAGATATACACATACTGCTGCCTCTCTACTCAGTGGCGTAACAAAAAAATGCTGGGACTCCCTGCGAGACGTATGTTTGGGACCCTGAGCCCCTTCAACACACACATACCTAGTAACTGTGACAGGATCTATTACTGTAGGTGATGGAGTCCAGGAGCAGGAGGTATAGCCACACACACATACAAACAAAGACACTGTCCCGAACAGTGAGATGGAAACAACAGTAAATGAGTGCACAAGGGCACTAAATCCAAAAGCGTGATACAAGAGGTTGAGCCAAAAAGCATAGTCAAAATGGAAGCAGAGGTCAAGGTTGCCTGTGTAGGTACTTGGTTAAGGTAACAGGTGAATAATCACAGCAGAAGAGATAGGAGCTTCGGGCAATAGAGCACACACTGAAGATGAGCTTCCAAATAACTATGCAAGGAATGAGAGGAGGGGTGATTATTTATAGGTTATTTAATTCTGCTTCATTATTATTATTATTGTTTTATATAGCGCCATCAAATTTTGTAGCGCTGATTAGTATATTGTAGCATTCCCATGGTATCTCTGTAGCAATGCTATGCTCTTTCTGTGTTAAGTTATGCCCCCCAACCGCAGCCTGAGTGTGGCAGCAATGTGGAACACTGCTTTACCTTCTGTGGGTGCTTTCTGATGATGCTGTCCCTCCCAGGTGGCAGGGAGGATCAGTGTTGCACCCACTATTTTGTTTTTCATAGGGATCGTCGATGGAGTTTCCAGGAGCTTGATAGGGCTTGCATGTACCCTTTGTGCACGGAAATAAGGAACTTATACACTGCTGGTTGCGTGATACTATGTGTATTTGTATAATACAAGTGTTGACATACCTGGGAACATGACGGGTTTCAACCAGAGAACAGACTTCAGTTAGTATCTTCAATCTTTGGCCAAAGAAATGATGTTGGGTCATCTGCCCAGGTCCCACCCACTTGTGCCTATTCTCAGCCAAATTCCCACTGCTTTAAAGACACAACGGGGCTAGCCTTGCCCCTATGCAACCTTAGCCACACCACTTAGATAACAGCCACATACCCCAGGGGAGCTCCAGTCAGCCAACCCTGCCAGTGACATATTCTGGATAAGGCCTAGGGTGGCAGTTCCAGGAAGGACAGCGGGGCATATATACCTGGACACATATACATTTTACATATAGAAGACTAATGAGTGTAATTCCTCGCAGTTTGTGAGATGTATAAAATTGCAAAAGGGAATCAACTACTCATATATACACACACACACACAGAACACTTTATATGGGATGGTCAGCAATAAGTGAAATGTATTTGTGCCCTGTTGTGTTTACACCACCTGAAGGTAATATGATACTTGCCCATTTGGAAGGGTTTAGCGGTTATGGCATATAACCACAAGAAACAACAGAATAGTGGCAAATGGCACCAGTCATTTTACGCTACTTGGCTAAATATTATGGCACATATTTGATATACAGCTTCTTGCAGGATATTGTCTGAAACATAAACTATTTTAAATCCTTGAAAGAACACGCCATGTGAGGAATTTGAGATTGTCTGACGCGCGTTAGGCTTCTGGGAAGATGGCTTGTTTGTTATGTGAAAAGGAAATGATTAAGGAGGATGCCGTAAATTTGAACTAAAACAGGAAAATTATTTTTTGGGCACCTGGGGAAAGAAATTCTATTTTTTAAGTATAAATAAATTAACATTCCCTCATCTTGTTAATCGAAGCAACAATAAACTAAGAGCATGAATTCTGCTACTTAATACATTCACAACGTATGATATCTTTATTTTAAGCAGGATATTATATTATTAAGCAAGCTACAAGTGAAATATTTATGTCCTATCTAAGAAATCTAGAAAAAAAAATTCTGAAATATCCCTCTTTTGTTCAAGCCTTTGGTGTGTTATGTTTAAATAGCTGTCTTATATTCAAACAATAGACCAAAGTAATAAGAGAACCATAGAGGTTAATTTCCTTAGCGGTAAACATACCTGGCAACTTCTGAGCTCCGGCTACTGGCGTCAGCGGGCCTGCCCAGCGGGTGGCCGGTCCCGCTGAACTTGATCCCCTAACATCAGCAGGAAACACCCCCATTTAAAGAGAAAATGGGAGGGGAGCGTGGCGTGTCTTGACCCGAAAAACCAGTGATGCAGTGTTCCCAGGTATGGCGGTAAATCAATTAGAGTTAATGGCTCTTTTTTTTTATCCCAGAACCTGACTTTTATGATCCTTTTCAGTGATGTAAACTGCTATGTGCAATTTAGTATACATATGTTATATATCCCCACTTCTTCTAGTTAGTAAGCTCATTTGACTAGATCCCCTGCGGAATATGATGGAGCTATATAAATCAATAAAGTGTATATATATATATATATATATATATATATATATATTTTTTTTTTTTTTTTTGTTTTTTACTTTATACACACACACACAAGGCTTTACTCTTGCCTTTAAGCTTATTTGATTAAGGTGAAATACAGCCAAACTTTATTTAAACTGGATCCTTAGGAGAGTTGTCACATACCCTTTAATCTATTCTTCCTTAGTGAAAAAACAACACTTGATATATTAATGACCTTTACCTTGTTTCCCTTTAGGAAAGTTTACATTCATTGTTCTGCTCCCAGGAAATGTTGATGGAATAATGTATATCACTCATAGACTATTAGGGATTTTTTATTGCTATTTGTTTGATTTTTTTGCCCAGTATGAGATCAGTTATATAAATACAAACTCTGCAAAAATGTGAATGCATTTTACATGAGCTAAAAGCTTATAGAACATGGTCTGTTATAATACAAAGTGATTAGTGATATTTTGCGTGTAATACACATAGATTATATAACTAAAGCATGCCTGGAATTTTAAAAGGAAACTTAATTAAACCCTAAGCATTGATAAATCTCTCAGGCAAGACATACTTATCATGACAGATTGTGCCATCATTTCATCCTATAGTTTCTTGATCTAAATACCTGTATGATATTGTGCACTAATGTCTTTTTCTAATATCTTTTTTTCTCTATTTATCTTAAATTCTGTATGATTCTGCTTTTTCAAGTACATTAATGTTGCATACAGTGGCAAAATATGCTGCACCATGTACATTAAGTGAATACCATGTAATCTCTCTCTCTCTCTCTCTATATATATATATATATTTATATACAGTCGTTAAAAAAAGAAAGTACACCCTCTTTGAACTGTATGGTTTTATATTAGAATATAACAACAACCATCTGTTCCTTAGCAGGTCTAAAAATTAGGTAAATACTACCTCAGATAAACAACAACACATGGGATATTACACTGTGTCTTGATTTTGTCAACAAAAATAAAGCCAAAATGGAGAAGCCATGAATGAAAAGTACACCTTTTGATTTAATAGCTTGTAGAACCACCTTTAGCAACAATAACTTGAAGTAATTGTTTTCTGTATGATGTTATCAGTCTCTTACATTTTTGTAGAGGAATTTTGTCCCACTCTTCTTTACAATGCAACCATGTTCTTTTTAACAGAGATTGAGAGCCAGGCCTTCTCTTCCCAAAAAAATGAGGGGGACCAACTCCATATTAATGTATATGTATTTAGAATCCGTTGTCATAAAAGTCCCTGTTGGTGTAATGTAGTAATTTTGTAAGTATAAGTAAGTATAAGTAAGTGTAAGTATATATTTATTCATTTTTTGCTGTGTCTTTGTCCCACTTGTAGAGTTCACCAACTTAAAAAGACAACAAGTATGAGGTGTGTCCTATCCATATATATATATATATATATATATATATAAATCTGCCAGATTAATTACCATATTTGCTCGATTATAAGACGACCCCCCAAAATCTGAATATTAATTTATGAAAAAAAAGAAAAAGCCTGAATATAAGACGACCCTATAGGAAAAAAGTTTTACCAGTAAATGTGAATTCATGTAAACTGCCACCCCCCAGTAAATAACATACACGCCAGCATACACAATTACTATAACACACACTCCCTTTTACACACACACCCATTTCAATAACACATTACACCTCAGTCTCTCACACCTCACTCTTATCTAACCTGATACCTTTCCTTATCTCTGCTGGCTCACCGTGCTAGCAGCTGCAATTTTACTGTGCTTCAGCTTCCTAGTGTGCATTGGTCCAAGTCTGAAGTTCATATTGATGACGGATGTAGTCTATTATTTATCATCTGCTGGTATTAGCAGAGGTAGGGATGAGTTTCAGTCTGGTCTTGATATTTACATTAACAAACATAAGACTGGTTGCGAATGAATGGAAGGCATTGATTTTTTGAGCTTACAATATATTGCTAAAGATATTGAGACAAGAGTATTATCCATTACTAAGATCTAAAACATCTTAAAAGTCACCTGGTTTAAATTATGCATTATGCAGGGCCAGCTCAAACAATCTTTCTAAGAAATTTGCCTTTATTTGCCTTTATAATGCATAGTGATTTTAGGCAGTTGAGGCCACTACTTTTCCACCAACTCTGGCTTTATTGAATAATC